>NC_138372.1:76768532-76807140 GCF_054177405.1 Leptonychotes weddellii | reverse complement strand
GGAAACAAACTGAGGGTTGCTGGAGTGGTGAGGGGTGGAAGGGATGGGGTGACTGGGTGATAGACACTGGGGAGGGTATGTGCTATGGTGAGCACTGTGAATTATGTAAGACTGATGAATCACAGACCTGTACCTCTGAAACAAATAATATATTACATGTTAAAAAAAAAGAACATAGTAGTAGGGGAAAAATGAAGGGGGGAAATCGGAGGGGGAGATGAACCATGAGAGACTATGGACTCTGAGAAACAAACTGAGGGTTTCAGAGGGGAGGAGGGTGAGGGGATGGGTTAGCCTGGTGATGGGTATTAAGGAGGGCATGTATTGAATGGAGCACTGGGTGTTATATGCAAACAATGAATCATGGAACACTACATCAAAAACTAATGATGTAATGTATGGTGACTAACATAACATAATAAAATAAAATAAAATAAAAAACAAATAAAGGAATCACAAATTCAAAAACCCCAAATTCCATACCTATAGAATTTGATCTACCATTTTAATGAAGTCTCTGAAAAGTCTGCCCTATTTCCAGAGAATCTTGGTCTCTTGAATACACACTTACCAAATACCAAGCCCTGTTCATACGTCAATATGGTCGGCTTTATTCACTCTATATTTAAATAGCACTTAAAAAGGAAATGATAGATAGTAATTAAGAGAGAAAAAGTCCTTAAGGGAATGAGGATCCTAAAACAGTGAATACACCCTTACGAGTTTCACAAAGGAGAGAGAGAGTGTTCATGGGGAACAATAGTGGCAAAGAAACACTTAAAAACACTCTACTACTGTCTTGAATTTAGGTCCCTAATTCCCATGTAGTTCTAGTTCTCCAAGGAGTTAAATTTTTTCTCTATGATAGCTTAGAGTCCCAAAAAGTCAATGGCCTCCTCTGCCTTCCCCAAGTCTTGCATCTTACCATCCCAACAGCAAGGAAAAAGAAATCCAGAACACACACAACGGAGAGAAAAGAAAAAAAATGTTGACCCTGATGTCTAGGGTGAGCTGTCTGAGACTCTCTCCAGGACTGCCTTTACTAGGCAGCCATAACGGCCCCAGAACCCGCCTCATCAGACCTCTTGTGACTTTGGAGAAACATCCTGTAAGTTGACAAAGAAGGAAACTTGAAGAGAGAGTAATGGCTGGCTGGACCTTCTTCGAAGAAGTAATGACACTGTCCAACTACTCGGGAAGAACTATATCTAAAAAGAGATCTGGGGCCTGGACTTGAATCTGTTTCTCCTTTGGAAAAAAAATCTACCGTGATATGTATTGTAGATCCCCATTTTTTATTCCATATATCTATTTTATCTCTAATCTTTTTATTTCCGTATTCTAGAAGAACATGTCAAATTGTTTTCTCAATCGTTGAGTTGCCTTTATATAGCTTCAGTTCTGCTGTTTATGACCTCAGTTGTGAATTTAAATTGTCCATATTTCATCTTAAGTTTCCTAACATTTTAAATTAGCCTACTTACATGTACTTAGCTATCATTCATGAAATTTTAAATTATTTTACTGCTCCAATATTGGATCTTGGCCAATTCTAATTGTGAGATTACATACTTGTGGTAAGCAATTACTTAAGATTTAGTGATGACAAAATGATGTTACTTGTGAAAGTTACAACATCTGATTTTCAATGTGTATATGGACAAAAAGGGGTATAATAACTTATACACCTCCTCGTTGCAATGTGATGTTTCTACAATACAAAGATACTGAATGAGATCGAAGAAAATCTCCAAGAACGTAGAGCACAAAATATAAAAAATACAAAAGAGAGTGATGAGACATGGAAAACCAAATAAGGAGGTCAAATATACATTAAAAAGCATTTTCAGAGAAAAACAAAGGAGATATTAATCAAAGAAATAATACGAGAGTATTTACTAGAGATTAGAAAAAACACAAATCTTAAGGTTAAAAGTGTCAAGAAATAGAAGTAAAAAAAGACCCACAGTTAGATACATAATCCCAATTTTTTTCACATCAGGAATAAAGAGAAGATTCTAAAAACTTACAAAAAGAGAAGAGAATAAAATCAACTACCTACAGAGAAGTAAGAAATGGAATTACACTTGTTTTTCAACAGCAACGCTGGATGATAGAAGACAGTGGGACATGCTTCATTGCAAAAGTTTTAGAATATTAGGAAAATGAAACTTACATGAGAGTGGGCATAAAATTTCATGGCAATGCCTTACTAGTTAAGCATCAGCTACAAGAAGGTGTTTTCAACTAAGTTCCTAATGAAGAACTGACTTTCCTGTTAAAAGGTGGAAAATAAAAATCCCCTCATTTACTTGCCAGAGATAGTGTTGCTACATAGATAATACATGGATGGCATCTCAGCCAGAGGTGAACACCCCAGCACGCACTCAAAACAAAAGGAAGAAAGACAGTCACTGCTTCACACAATATATTACCAGTTAGATATAAATCAAAATGTTGGTGGGAAGCAAATCTTTTCACAGACTTTATGTATGGAACTCACCATAAAATATAAAGCAAAGTCATTAAAGTTTTAAGCAACTCAAACCAAGGTGATATACCACCATGGTATGGTTAGGGGCAAGACCATGATGGAGCCCATAAGAAGAGGACCAAGAAAGCTAGAGCATCTCCAAGTTTTGAGAATCCCACGTAATTTGTGAAGACTTTCCCTTCACAATAGTATAGTATCATAGTTGCCAAATAGTTTACGCTTAAGGTAATGTGGAATAAGCATATTGGTTCATAGTCTATATGCAGTGAAGAAATTGAGAAGAATGTACAACAAAACACTAACAGGAATTATTTTCAGATAATTATTTTTACTTTCTTCTTTGACTTTATAAAGAGAATGAAATACTTTTATATTCAGAAAAAATAAAGCAGCTTTTTTCAATTGATAAAATAGAAATTAGAATATATTAATAATGGCAAATATATAAATGCAGGCTGCCAAGATGACCGTACTCCTTAATATAGCCAGAAGCACTAAGACCAGTCCAATTTATACCAAAAGAAAGCTGAAATTATCAGTAACAAACTACACTGTTTTTTTAATCTTTACATAGTGATGTAGCCTAAATTTACCTCACAATTTTTGTTCTTATTGAGAAAAAAAAGCTGACAGCACTTATACGACCTAAAATGTGCAGTGAGGGCTACCTGGCTGGTTCAGTTGGCAGAGCATGTGACTCTTGATCTCAGGGTTGTGAGTTCGAGCCCCATGTTGGGGGTAGAGATTACTTAAAAAAAAATCTTTAAAAAAATGTGCAGTGAGATTCTCTGATTGACTGTAAACCACCCAATAAATACTGCTGGATATCAGCCATATTATTCTGCTTTTTAGGCTGGGCTATTGAATTTCACACAAAGCCTAAAGACATGGCTTGAGTTTCTAAGATGGTATCTGCTGAATTCCCAGGTTCATAGTTTCTGAATTAAGGTCTGCAAAGAAAAAAAATATCCATCTATTCATTCAGGTGGCAGAGATTACTGGTTCCCCAACTTCATCCATATATAAATAGAAGTTTCATAGGGCACATTTTCCAGCCTCCCAGGCAGGGCCTCCCATGACCTTTTAATTATGTTCTGGTAGATATAATAGTGACCTGCACATTTCTTCTTCCAGTCCTTTCTGCCTTCCTGTTTCCTAGAAAGCAGGCATGGTGAAAATGGGCCATTCAGGACTATACAGATGAGGGAGATGCCTGGATGGCAGAGCCACATGGTATGAGGAGGCTGGATCGTCCACACCATGCAACTGTCTTCTCAGACCCAGTCAGTGCATACCTGGATTATTACAGCTTCTGAGAATTATGCTAAATAATGCACTTCAAAATTTGTTTTCAAAATTGATGGAATAACAAGGAAATCACCTTTTCCTGGGATGGCCAGTTTAAACACATATTTAACACATACTCAAATGCCCATTTCACATGCTGCTCCCTCCCCTGCTAGGAAGCTAGCACAGTCACTCATTATTTGAAAATCTCATAAACTTCATTATTTAAAATCAAGATTAGAGCTTGACAAAGAAGAGACTTTTTTTTAATATTCATGTTTTCTTTCTCTCTCTCTTTAAGAAAATGCAGCATATAAACTACCAGTTAAGTTATTGAGGGTTGGTGAAAAGACAATTTACCCAAATATTCCCTGAAATTAAACATAACCCATTATGACAGTACCCTAGGGCCCACAAGGTTATTGTGTTATGGAAGATTTTAATATCTTTTTGTGAAATTTTTCAATAGAAGCTGCAATCAATAGTCAATGCAGTTATAATCTTATGGAGGGTGAGTTTGTATTTATGCACTGCTTGAGGCACAAAGGGACAATAATGTAAATCAATTAATACGGAATAGGGTATTAAAATAATATATAAATGGTAATAAAATGTAGAATAACATTGTAAGGCTCTCTGGCAATAATAAAATACATTGGTACACACAATTATATTAATTTTGCCTTGAAAATATTATATGAATTTTTCCACTGATAGTCACATACTTTAAGAACCCAATGATATTACAAAAGTAGCAATAATGTCTAATCCCTTCTCAGTTTTTTGCACTAATGATGAATAGATGTGGTAAAGTGAAGCCAAATTTCTGATTGTCCTTAAATCATTTCTAATGGGATGCATTATTTGGTTTGAGAGAAAATGTAACAGATTTACCTTCCTAATTATGTCTCTGTGAGACTAATATTAACATTAATTAGCATTCCATTTCCACCCACAAGGAGAATCACTCTAGAATTTAAATTTGCCACAGTTAAGCCATATTCCAATTAAGTAGATTTTTTCTGTGTATATTGCTTTCCTTGTGAAAAATTTAAAAATTTCCCGAGTGGGGGAAAAAAAACTTTCAAAATAACCCACATATGAATAATTCTTTCAACTTTTCAAACTATTTCAGAGCCATATAGAAAATTTTCCAAGATTATACAATTGATAATAGTTCTTAAGAACCCCCTCAAAAAATCTAATAATTTTTTCTTCCCACAAAACTGCTACTCAGATATACCAGTCAGTACTAAATTTATATAGCTAAATGATAATTGAATCTGAAATAGCATATGAGATCCCACTCTAACACTTTGGTGTCTATTATCCAGTGAATTAGCTTGCTAGGGCGGGGTGGCTTAAACAACCGAAGTGTATTTTCTCACAGCTCCAAAGGCTAAAAGTCTGAGATCAAGGGGTTGTTAGAGTTATATTCACAGGTTTTGTTTTCTGTGTGTATCTGTGTCCTAATCTTTTCTAACAAGGGCATAAGTCATATTGGATTAAGGTCTACCTTAATCTCATTTTAAATTATTTACCTCTTTAATGGCCCTATCTCCAAGTATAGTCACATTCTGAGCTATGGGGTGGTAATATTTCAACATATGAGTTTTGGGAGACATTACTCAGCTCCTAACACCTAGAAAATATAATCTCTGCTTTTTCTTGTCACAAAGATCCCAAACATTGTTTTGGTAGCTGGAAGGGTACAACCTGTCCATTTGGTTGGGATCTGAGGACTGGAGTACCAGGTCCCATATCCACAGTCTATTTGGACTGAATAACACTTCATAAAGTTCTCTTCATATAATATTTCATTTGATCTTCAAAGCAAACTTTGTGGTAGGTATTGTTATTACACCCCTGAAATAGATGAGAAAATTGAGATCATGAGGGCTCAATGACTTGTACAAGATTGCACAGTGATTGACGAAGCCAGGACAAGCAAAATCATCAGACCATATCATCTGCATGGAATTAACTAACCAAATTCCTGAAACAAAAGAATCAGTTCAAATATTGACTTCTTATTTTTCTGTTCCATGAAGAAGTTAATAACAAGTTGACATTTAAAGTTAGATATTGCCTTCCCCAAGACAGATAATGTTTCTTTACAAAAAAACAAGCGAGCAAAAAACAAACAAAAAAAAGCTAAGTACAATCATAGGAATTTTTAGGCCTTAGCCTTGTCCATATATGATGGAATCCATTAAGTGGGTTAAATAAGCATTAAACATTTCTGCAAAATAACTTACAAAATGGAACATACCAGCAGAAAATTGCCTTGGCTTATTTAAAAGATCAAGATATTTTGGTTCTAAAGCACAGTATTCATGGTACAACATAGGTCATTCCTTCATGGTTAGCTCACCTGTAACTGCCATATTATAGTTCTACTCAGCTTCTGACTTTATTTAAATCCCAAATAATTGATAACTTCAATAGAATTCAAATAAAATGAGCAGAAATGTAATAGTTTTATGATGAGTATGACAAATTAGCATGTGATATAAATTTGTCAAACGCCCCTCTTTACCTTCATTCCTAGTCTCCAAGGGAAAGCACCGAGAACTGAAGAATAATGTTTTCATTTTGAAAGAAAGACTCTGGCAACTTATACCAAGATTGAAAAATGTTTTAAATGTTGCTTGCAATATGCCATTGTAGTATTAATGATTATTTTCCTTCTAGTTTAATAAAGATCACATTTCCTTTTACATCACTCATTTGCTGTACATTTTAAACTTCATAAAGGGTTACCTTATGTTATATTTGGAGAGGGGAGGGGAAATGAGTGTGGGAATGGCTGCCCCGGGTAACCCCCCCTGGCTGGTCATGCTTACAATGTGCTGGCGGGTAAGGGCTATATGACCCGCCATGGTCCCAACGTTCAGCCATCGGCTTCCCTCTCTCTTCCTTTCATTGTCCTCTTAAGTTTGGTGGATCTCATTTGTTTTTTGTCATTGTCAATTAGGATTGGTCTTTCGTGGCAGAACTAATTCACAGCTTTTGATTTTCTCCCAGGGCGTCTGTGAAGGTTCTTGGTAGGAAGTTCAGAAACTCCTCCTCCATCCACATGCCCTCAGCCCCCACCAGGTTCCTCCCTGCACTCTCTTGCTGCTTGGATTCCCTAGCCTGACAAGGTGGCTCTCTCAAGTATCATGCCGGCAAGAACGTCCTAAGCCCTGCCACCTTCTTTCGAGTCCCTTCCTTGTCAAACAGTCGGAGAGCAAGAGCTACTTCACTGCCACCCCCTGTCCTCAGCCTTACCGTTTCTTTGCAAGACTGAAAATGTCAGAGTAAAACTGAAAAGCATGTTCACCCCCAAAGTAAATAATTTGAATATATAACTTTCATCACACAGTTTCTTTAAATCATTATGCTAAGATCAATGAGATCACTCTCGTGTCATGAATCTCTACCAACTTAACCCATGCAATGAAAACCTTTTAAATTAAATGCTCTGTGTAAGTAAAATTTTTGTAACTGTGAAACAATGTCTTTATTCCATTTAAGCTTCCCTATCTATAATAACCTGCTCTGAAGTTATGAGAATTTTCACACAACTTGTATTTTTTTTTTTATTATTTCAACTAAACTGCAACAGACATATTTAAAGTGGGTACAGGCCAATGGGACACTCGAAAGTGGAGCTGGATGCAGGAAGGATTCTTCATTATGTGTAGAGCTGTCTTATGCACTGCAGAACATGTAGCAGCATCTCTGGTCCTTGTCCCTAAATGCCAATAAAAGGTCCAACTCATTCTGACAACTCAATTCCCACATACAGTTTCCAAATACATCTTGAAATGAGGCATTCTCCTGAAAAATAGTGAACTCTGGGGAGAGTGGAGGTAGTGGGGCTGGTTTGGCTCCCCTTAGTAGGGAGGCAGACCCCAACTGCTTACAACAATTCAACTTAGAATATGGAGCATATCAACTTTTGGGCTTGCTCCTGATACCGCAACCCAGGAAAAAAAATCACATTTCACCACCACTTCAGCTTTATCTACAGAGGAATGTACTAATTTAGATATTTCTTCTGTCTTGGATGAGTTGCTTATACATATTTCATTCTCTGCCAGTAATTCTGAATAAACGTTAATTTTGATTCTATAAGATCTAGACTCTGTAGGTTTTTGTCTTCTCAACTATCTGAAGGGGATTTAATTTTCCGTTATTTTTTTTCATAAGAATCACAATCAAAACATATTAATGAATAATTCTCCATAAACATTTCCACTCATGTATACCTAATAAGGTAGTTTTCACATTGCAAACATTTTATTTTGTAAGTTTTCCAAGCTAGGTGGTGGGGATAATATGGAATGTTCTTGGAATTTGAGCTCCTGCTGCGGATCAGAGTTCAGGACATCTTCCTTCTTCACCATATTCCTGGGGTTAGGAGTATCTTGTCAGGTTATTGACAAAAGGTCATCTGCACAGGATTGGGGAGGGACAGGCACAGAGCAGCAGGAAAGGTATGGCTATGATGCCCATGAACTTCAAGGCACTATTTCTACGGTCATAATGTCTATCTCTGTGACAGAGAGAGTCAAATGTTGCATACCCGATTGTGCCTGCACCAGGGTGGAAGCAGAAATGTTCAATGATCTCCTAAGCCAGAGGTAGCATTTGCAAAGAAGGATCCTTGTGGATGCCAGGTGCAATACAAGTAAAAGATATTGATGTTTCTAACATTTTAAACAATAACTCAGGATGCAAAATGTCAGTTCCTGGTAAAAACAAAGTTAGTTTTATAAGGAAAATTTATAGAGTTTCCACAGAGCATATACCATGCACAAACTGATTTCAGAATTATTGTATTATTTCCCCATATCCTAACAGGAAAAATGTTTCCAAATCATCAAAGCCAAGAGTTTAAGAGCTACACAATTTCCCCCTGCTTCTTCTTTGTAGAGGTAAGAAAATTCTGGAAATTCACCTTTAGAATATATATTATTTAAAAAAATATATATGTTATCTCTTCAAAAATTACTTCATATATCTTCCCTGTACACATTGAAACTAACTGTAGAAATCTGTAATGCCATTGGCTTCTTTTCATCTGAAATGTTTCATGGTCATGGAGATTATAAACATGGGTGCCATATTTGTGTCATGCACAAATGCCTTTCTAGATCCAGAGTTATAGTTTCATTACCTCACCGATGCATCTTCTTCTCTCTATCCCCATTTTCTAATATCGACCCCACCCCCCACAAGCTTTTCCTTATCACAGGACCTCTCAGCCTTGTTCTGGAACTCCATGGTGTTGACTTCGCTTGATTGGTTAATATAATTTTAATCTACCCCTAAATTAGCCAGGAAACCCTAAGGTTAATGTCAAGAGTTCCAGGATCTTTTCCCTCTCTCTTGGAATCAGAACCACTCACCTGTTTTGGTTCCTTCACCTTCTTTTATTACCATTTTTCCCCATCTACTTTGACAAGACCTCTGAACCCTCACATGCTCTTCCTTCAGACTCATTAAGGCTATCAAGGATTATAAGGAAGTTGAGCTGATGAAAGTCAGGGTACATTGCCAAGATTTTCATGTCACACAAGATAATCATGTGCTCCCATGGAAGAGATTTAATGGCATCTGGATGAACCACTACTTATACTGGCTATTTTGAATTGTGTATACATAAACAACATACCCATAGTGCATCAACATTTATGGTAAAAGGACTCCCAGTAGGAGGAACCCATTTGGCCAGCCCAAATGGCTGCTTTATATTTAATTTTTTTATTAAGTGTATATACGATATTAGAAATATCACAAATATATTTCACAATGACTTCATCTTTATCATGCATATAATTTCCATGTTATAATGAAAAAATTAATATGTTAATTAAGCCAGAAATACTAATTTGGTAATAGCTTCTTCAATGATGGCCTTACCAAGATTATGGCTTAGTGCCTAGACATTGCAATTACTTTCTTGGAGTCAGCCTCTTTTTTTATGACTGCAGTGAAGTCTTTTAGTGTTCTTCTATAAATGATTCAGTGCAATCACATGTAGTGGGAGGCAAGGTTATCCAGATATTAGGGGAGGGAGGATGATGGAATAACCTGGCAAATGGGTTATCAGTCTTTCAGATGTTTCCACCATTTAAAAATATGCTTTAAAGCTTTAGAAAAGATCACATATGGCAGTAGGACCAATTGGAAAACTCGGTCAGACTACAAGTAAAACAAGTAGAAGTTCCAACCAAGGTAACTAAATAGGGCTGGTGATGGGAAGCATAGACTGAGTTTTTCACTAAAGTTCTCAAGATTATATAGCGCGAGAGCACCAGGGCACAGCAGGACAAATGAGAGCCTCTGAAGCCGAATCACATTGTTCTTCACACTGAAACAATTCTGCTGTTTGGGGAACAATGGATGTGCTTTACAAAGATTCTAACAACTGAAAAAAAGTGTTTTAGGGTGAGTTGGGGACACTTGCTGTGTGTAAATCTGGGGAATAAATCTAGGAAAACAGACAGTTAAGCAGAGATAGCAGAGTTGAGGTTGAAGGAGGGAAGGCATGAATGGCAGGTGACTAGATGCTTTCAATTAACTGTAAATGGTCTTTCAACTGATGTCAGTATATGAACCGAGATTGTTGGTCTATCAGTATACCTGAGGCGATATTAACTTGTGCTTCAGTAAACTAGAGACTAGAAAAAAAATATTTTGCCTAGCATCCATTAATCTACTTAAGTTTGCATAGCTAAAGGAGAAAAAGTCAGGCAGGTGCCTCCTTTTCCCATCATTTTGTCGGCTCCATTCAACCTCTATTGAATTAGATAGGTCAGAATTGAAAATGGTTCTCTGATCTCGGTTCCTTGACCCTTTGATAGCTCTACTCCTGTGCTTTCACAGGCTTGAATACAGTTTTCATGCCCCCTGTACTTTGCTTCAGCTCTTTTGATCTCTCAAAGCAGCAAGACAAAACCACCTCTCCCTGTTTGACTATATACTTCACTCGCCTATTTTCTTCCTCTTTAAAATGGAAACAGCTTTCTTCTTTTTTCCGAATATAAGTAATGAATGTTCATTATGTTTAAAAAATAGGTATTTTTTGCAAAGTTCTGAAAATTTCATTTATTAATTTCTGTGTACTGAATTTCTTCTATGTAGCAGGCATTGTTTTAGGTTCTGGGGATACAGAGGTGATAAAAATAGGTAATATCTCCTTCCTCCTGGGTGTTACATTCTAATAAGCTGGGAACACAACTAATGCATAAGTGAGCAGAATATTTAGAGTATCAACTGTGGATAAGTGCTATGGGGACAATGAAAGTAGGGAACGAGGATGGGGTCTACTGATATCAGCAGGCAACCTCATAATTTTCCTTATAATGTTGCCTTTCATAGACAATATCTGTTAATAATTTAGTATATTACTTCCCATAAATTTTCTCTTTTTAATTCATTTCACTTTTTATCTATAAATACAAACACATAATTTAAAAGTTAAAAAGTGTTAAAAAGTTATAACAAAAAATTGCTGTCTACTAATTGTGTTCCCCTGCCGTGAAGTAATTTTTTACCTGCTTCTCCAAATAATACGTGTATATTGCTGTGTCTTGATTCATAAATTTTAGATATCATCAATTGACTTCCTCTTAAGGACTGAAAACTTTAACTTTTACATTGTATACTCTTTTCTTTCCCCTTAAATTCTCCTATACTAGATGTGTCACAATTCTAGCAAAATCTATTCACAACATTTTCATTATTATTATGGCTATGTAGATTCTATTCAAGTAATGTATTATTATTGGTTCATTTCCTTTCTTTCACAACTTTTTGCTTTCTTTTTTGAAGTTAATAATGACTTCATTATCTTATTTATGTAGTTTTATTTAAATCTTGGCACACAGTATATTAGCTCTGTTAAAAAATGTCTTATTCTGGGTAAATACTCAGTGGTGGAATTACTGGATCATATGGTAATTCTATTTTTAATTTTTTGAGGAATCTTCATACTGTTTTCCACAGTTGGCTGTATCAGTCTGCATTCTTGCCAACAGTGCACAAGGGTTCCCTTTTCTCCACATCCTCTCCAACACTGGTTTTTTTCTTGTGTTTTTGATTTTAGCCATTCTGACAGGGGTGAGGTGATATTTCATTGTGGTTTGATTCGCATTTTTCTGAAACAAACCAAATGTCCATTGATAGATGAATGGATACAGAAGACGTGTATACAAAGAATGCACTATTGGTCAAAAAAAAGAATGAGGTCTTGCCATTTGCAACAACATGGATGGATCTCGAGAGTGTAATGCTAAGTGAAATAAGTCAGTCAAAGGAAGACAAATACCAAATGATTTCACTCCTATGTGGAATGTAAGAAACAAACCAAACGAACAAAGGAAAAAAGAGGCAAACCAAGAAACAGACTCTTAACTACAGAGAACAGACTGATGGTTACCAGAAGGGGGGGCAGGTAGGAGGCTGGGTGAAATAAGTGAAGGGTATTAAGAGTACCCTTATCATGATGAGCACTGAGTAATGTATGGAACTGTTGAATCACTATATTGTACATCTAAAACTAATATAACACTGTATGTTAACTATACAGGAATTAAAATTTAAACAAAAAAGAACACATAACATATATCAAAATTGATGAATATTTTTTAAAGACTTATTTATTCATTTTAGAGAGAGAGAGACGGCACACACGAGTAGGGGGAGAGGGTGAGGGAGAGAATCTTTCAAGCAGACTCCATGCTAAGCACAGAGCCCAAGGTAGGGCTCAATCTCACAACCCTGAGACCATGACCTAAGCTGAAACCAAGAATCTGACACTTAACAGACTGAGCCACCCAGGTACCCCTAAAATTAATGAATATTTTGATATAAGAAGTAAAACTAACAATTTCCTTAGAAAAAAGTTTTACTACAATTTTCTACATGACCAAGGGTATCAGATAATCTATCCCCCCTCCCCCCCCAATCCTTTCAGGTGTCTTTCATTCTCTTATTCACCCTTTGGGCCTGGTCCACAGCAGTTGTCTTGAGGTTTCCTTTGCCACAATCTTGAGTATTATCTTCCCTTCTTCTCTCCTGTATTGTAGCAGTGCTCATTTGCTGTATCCCAGGTCTCCTGTTCTTGGTTTATTCTCCTGTTTTAGTGGAAAACATCTTGCAGTACTTTCTCCAAAGAGTATATGTGCCAGTTTTCTATTGCTTCTGTACCAAATCACTACCAATTTCATGGCTGAAAATAACATACACTTACTATCTTGCAGTTAGGTAGATTAGAGGTCTGAATCAGATCACATTGGTGATCAAGGTGGAGGCAGGGCTGCATTCCTTCCTAGGGGTCTAAGGGTGAGCCTTTGTCTGTTCCAGTTTCTAGGGGCTGCCTGCATTTCTAGGTCTGTGACCCCCTCCATCATCAAAGCCAGAAATGGTGGGTTCAGTCCTTCTCACATTGTATTGATCTGACCTCCTCTTCTGCCCACCCTTTCCACATTTAAGGACCACTGTGATTATATTAGACCCATCTGGATAATCTCCCTATATTAAGACTAGCTGATTAATAAACATATTTCATCTACAACCCTAATTTCCTTTTGCCATTTAAGATAACATATTCACAGGTTCCAGGGATTAGGACACGGACATCTTTATGGGATTTATTACTCTGCCTATCTCCAGATACATGGGAAACACATCTTCAAGTCTTTGCTGTACATGGACATCTGATTAATAGGTTGGCTAGATGTAGAATTCTATGTTTAAAATGATTCCACTCATAATTTATAAAACATTACTTCATTCTCTTATAGCTTGCAAATTTCTCTTCAATTCAGATGAGATTCTGAGTTTCAAAAAGCTTTAAGGAACTTATTATTACTGGTATTACAAAATCATACATTCATGAGTCTTAGCTTTATATATTTTATTTACTGTTCTGGGCACTTGGGCAGAATCCCTTCACTTTACAGACACATATTCTTCAGTTCCCTTTTTTTCTAATTACTTGAAATTATTGTGTTCTTCCTCATCATTTTTTCTATTTTCTTTATCTGGACCTCCTATGATTTGGATATTGAACTTCCTGCATGTCATACATATATGAGATGGAGGAGACATCACACACACACAAGTACAAAAAAAGGAGAAAAAAAGGAGTTATGCCTATATTAAAGAATATAAAATTTAAATTAAATGTATTTACTAATATATATCTATTAAACATCTGTTATGTATGTATAATGTCTCTGTTGTCCTTCTGTTCACTCTTTTATCTTATTTTCTGGAAGATTCCTTCAATTTTATCTTCCAACCTTCTCATTGAATTTGTAAAAAAAAAAAAAAAGCTTAAAATTTTTAATTTATAAAAACTAAACTCTCGGGGCGCCTGGGTGGCTCAGTTGGTTAAGCGACTGCCTTCAGCTCAGGTCATGATCCTGGAATCCTGGGATCGAGTCCCACATCGGGCTCCCTGCTCAGCAGGGGGTCTGCTTCTCCCTCTGACCCTCTCCCCTCTCGTGCTCTCTGTCTCTCATTCTCTCTCTCAAATAAATAAATAAAAATCTTTAAAAAAAAAAACTAAACTCTCTTATTCATACTTTTTTGTCTCTTTTTTCTATAAATTTTTTTTAAAGAATGGTTTATTTGAAGTTTTCTTCTGCTTCCTGCATTGCCTCTGCTTTCTCTTAATCCTTTTATATCTGAGTTTTTTAGCCCCTTTCTTTCATATTTTCCCAGTACTTAGTGATATTTGAATATCTATCACATGTAGAAAAAGGCACAAAAAATTTGGAAATTTTCATTTAGTGGTCAGACTTACTGATAATTATATTAGGGCACATGTTTAGGGATTACTGATTGTAAATGGTTCGGTGGCTGAACTAAATTCATAGTCACTAATATCCAGTGGATTCATAACCAACACGTTAAGACTAGAGGTCACATTTCTCCCATTCTATTTCATTACTATATTGTAGAACCTTCTTACATTAATCAGAGTACAGGAACACCTTGGAGATATTGCTGGTTTGGCTCCAGACCACCACAATAAAGCAAATGTCACAATAAAACAAGTCAAATGAGTGCTTTGGTTTCCCAATGCATAAAATAAAAGTTATGTTTACACTATACTGTAGTCTATTAGGTGTGCAATAGCATCATGTCTTTAAAAACAATGTATATACCTTAATTAAAAAATATTTTCTTGCTAAAAAATGTTAACCATCATCTGAGCTTTCAGTGCATTGTAATCATTTTGTGGAGGGTCTTGCCTCAATGTTGATGGCTGCTGACTGACCAGGAAGGTGGCTGCTGGAGGCTGGGGGCGCTGTGGCAATTTCTTAAAATAAGACAACAATGAAGTTTGCTGCATCGATTGACTCTTCCTTTCACGAACGATTTCTCTGTAGTGTGTCAGGCTGTTTACTAGCATTTTACCCACAGTAGATCTTCTCTCAATATTGGAGTCGGTCCTCTCAAGCCCTGCCACTGCTTTAGCGACTTAAGTGTATGTCATATTCCAAATCCTCTGTTGTCATTTCAACCATCTTCACAGCATCTTCACCAGCAGTAGATTCCATCTCAGGACACCACTGTCTTTGCTCATCCATGAGAAGCAGCTCCTCAGCCGTGAAAGTCCGATCATGAGATCGCAGCCGTCCAGTCACATGTTCGGGCTCCCCTGCTGCTTCTAGTCCTCTCGCTGTTTCCACCCCATCTGCAGTTCCTGCCTCCGCTGGAGTCCTGAGCCCCCCAAGTCACCCATGAGGGCTGGAATCAACTTCTTCCAGACTCCTGTTCATGTTGATATTATAACTTCTTCCCTTCAATCATGAACAATCTTAATGACATCTAGAATGGTGAATCCTTCCCAGAAGGTTTTCAATTGACTTTGCCCAGATCCACCAGAGGAACCACTATCTATGGCAGCTATGGCCTTATGAAATGTATATGCTAAATAAGAAGATTTGAAAGTTGAAATTATATCTTGATCCATGGGCTGCAGAATGGATGTTGCTGTTGTGTTAGCAGACATGAAAATAACATTAATCTTGTCAATCTCCATCACAGCTCTTGGGTGACCAGGTGCATCGTCAAGGAGCAGTAATTCTGAAAGGAATTTTTTTTTTCTCAGCAGAAGGTCTCAACTGTGGGCTTAAAATATTTAGTAAACTGTGTTACAAACAGATGTGCTGTCATCCAGACTTTGTTGTTCCATTTAGAGAACACAGGTGGAATAGATTTAGCATAATTCTTAACGATCCTAGGATTTTCAGAAAGGTAAATGAACACTGGCTTCACGTTCAAGTCACCAGCTGCATTAGTCCGTAACAAGAGAGTCAGCTGTCCTTTGAAGTTTTGAGCCAAACATTGACTTCTCCCTTTCTAGGACTTCAAAGTCCTAGATGGCATCTTCTTCCAATATAAAGCTGTTCCATGTAGCATTGCAAATCTGTTGTTTAGTGTAAGCCACCTTCATTAATTATCTTAGCTAGATCTTCTGGATCACTTGCTGCAGCTTCTATATCAGTACTTGCTACTTCACCTTGCACTTTTATGGCATGAAGATGGCTTCCTTCTTTAAAACTCTTGAACCAACCTCTGCTAGCTTCAAACCTTTCTTCTGTAGTTTCCTCACCTCTCTCAGCCTTCTTAGAAGGAAGAGAGCTAGGGTTTTCCTCGGGATCAGGCTTCTGCTTATCCAGGCCACTAAAACTTTCTCCATATTAGCAGTAGGGTTATTTTGCTTTCTTATCTTTTGTATGATCACTGGGTTAGCACTTTTAATTTCCTCCAAGAATTTTTCCTTTGCATTCACAACTTGGTGAGCCTTCTGGCTCAAAAGACCTAGCTTTCAGCCTATCTTGGCCTTCAACATGCCTTCTTCCAAGAATTTTTCCTTTGCATTCACAACTTGATGAAACTTCTGTCTCAAAAGACCTAGCTTTCAGCCTATCCTGGCCTTCAACATGCCTTCTTCACTAAACTAAATCATTTATATTTTTTTTTATTAAAGTGAGAGAGGTGTGACTCTTCCTCTCACTTGAACACTTCGAGGCCATTATAGGGTTAAATTTTAATTAACCTAATTTCAATATTGTTTTTTCTCCAGAAGTACAGAGGCCCCAGGAAAGGGTGAGAGACAGGTGAATGGCTGGTCAGTGCAGCATTCAAAACAAACACATTTATCTGTTAAGTATGCTGTCTTATGGGGCGTGGTTCATGGCACCCCAAAACAATTACAATAGTAACAGCAAAGATTGCTGATCGCAGATCAGTAAAACAAATGTAATAGTAATAAGAATGTTTGAAATGTTGTGATAATTACCAAAATGTAATTCAAAGAGACATGAAGAAATGGACTCAGAGACACAAAGTGAGCAAATGCTGTTGGAAAAATGGTGAGGGTAGACTTACTCAATGTAGCATTGACACAACCTTCACTTTGTAAAAAAAACCCCAAAAAACAAAAAACCACAGTATCTACAAAGTGCAATAAAGCACAATGCAATAAAACGAGTTATGCCTGTACCTATAACAAATATTTTTTAAAATAATGTTTTGTATTTTGATGTAAGAAATGAGAGAACAGCTCAAGAACTAGTAATGGTATGGATTTCTTAGATCTCCCTTCTTTCTGCCTTCACAACTTAGCGGATATCTGTTTTGGGGCAGCTGGAAAGAGAAATTGTCTAAAGGACAGCAATATCAATAAACAGAGTGAACTTTTTACCTTCCGTGTGTAATATTTACAATGAAATATTCTGCATTTTATTTTCCTTATAAAAGAGAAAAAAAATCCTTTTACTGCATCTCAAAACTTATGAAGGTTTTCTTTTTATCATTTAAAAAATATTTGATGATTTTATGAAAATATTCTTACTCAAATATTACTGATTGTGGTCACTAATACTCAAATAATTATAACTAAGGCTCTAAAAAATATCTATAGTTAACTGTATTTTATTGAAGGAAAGCCAGGCAAAGAAATTCCTCCTCTGCTTTCTCTTGTTCTGTTTACAAGTATTTAACTCAAACCCAACCCAACCTGACACAATAAATTCTGAGAAGCCTGACATATATAGAGGTCACTGTCTTTCTTACACTGAGCACTGTTTAATAAGCAAGTTGCTTATATTATTATGCTTTAAATATGATCATATAAATGTAGAAACTAAGGAAGAAAAGATTGTTGAATGAAAATGGTCTGTAAAGCCTTTATGAATAGGTTTTCCTTAAAGGTACATAGTATTTATTTTGGAAAGAGAGGAAGAAAGATCATTCAGGCTTAATAAATCACAATCCAGTGGATTATTAAAAATTCCCGTTGAGAGAAGTGGATCTAAAACCTGATAGGTTAAGCAGCTTCAGGTCTTGTGGATCTTTATTTCCAGTCTGAAAGACAATAGGAACCATCATAGAATTTTTTTTTAATGAAAGAAACTTTATGGGTAGGTCATTTTTTTCATGGTTAAGCGTTTTTTAAAAATTAAACTGGTGTTTAGTATTCCAAATGGCTGTGTGTGTGTGTGTGTTTTGTTTTGTTTTGTTTTTTTAAGTGATAGCTTGAGACAGGTGGAGGACATTTTTTTAATTAGGCTTTTGTGGTGACAAAATTCTGAACTTTTGAATGACACTGAGTATGAAGAGGAAATGATGAATCTAAGATATTTCTAAGGAAAACACCAATACCCACTCCATGATTAAATATAGTAAAGAGGGGATGTTGAAGTTAAAGATAATTTTAAAAAGTCAAGTCCAGGGAATTTTTTTTTTCTTTCTTTTTAAAGATTCCATTCATCTATTTGACAGGGAGAGACAGCCAGAGAAAGAACACAAGCAGGGTAAGTGGGAGAGAGAGAAGCAGGCTTCCCACCGAGCAGGGAGCCCGATGCGGGGCTTGATCCCAGGACTCTGGGATCATGACCTGAGCTGAAGGCAGACGCTTAACGACTGAACCACCCAGGCGCCCCAAGTCCAGGGAATTTTAAATAATTTCTGTACTAAGAAGTATTTTCAGTATAAGCCTTGAGTGTTTCCTGCTTAAAATTTAAAAATTTTACTCACTCTCTATATAGAATGGTATCTCTTTATTTTTTTTATTTTTATAACCAAGCCTCTGGCTCCTCCCAGAAAAGCATCATGTATCCAAAATAATGTTTTAATTAATTACTTCACACTCCGTACATGCATAGAAATGAAATGCCTATGTAATTTCTATTATTTTCTGGAATTTAAAATTCAACAATGTTGCAGTTATCTAAGCATTATAGCATAGTCTTATCATGCCCCAACTGAGAATATATGTCTTATTATATAAATTTTATAATTGACAATTTTTAAAAATCCATCTTTTTTCCCTCTAATTTTCAACATGGGTAAAATGAATAAATAATATGAAGATTCTTTTATTGACCAAACTCTACCGAGGTTCCCTTGAGATCTTTTACAACCAGGCCTTGACTTCTGGACTTTGGTGTTCATCTCTACATTGTTCAATTTTAGCAAGAGTTCTGTTAAGTCATTTTAACAACAATCCCATCCTCTGTATTTGATCACTTGATATCCAAATAGGTTCCTCCTCCTTCCCCATCCTCCACGTGGTGCCTGATCACCCCAGCCTGCTTTCAGCAAGCATCCTGTTAGGTAGGTGTAGCTGGAATCTCCCCTTTAGCCCTGATGTTTCCTCTTAGTAATTTTCTTTTTTTGTTTTGTTTTGTTTGTTTGTTTTTGGCATTGCATGGCTTATATTTTTATTTTACAAAATGAAAATAATTTTATTGGGGTTTTTTGGTTATCAATATATTTGAACCAAAACATATTAAAAATCATAAACAATGTTCTTGAAATTCCCTCTCCTCCCGAGATGCCACTGCTGTTACCAATATCCTTTAAGACATCTGTTTACATTGCATTGCTTTTATTTTTTCTTTTATTGTTTTCCTCTTACTAATTTTCCATTCACTGACCCTCCACCCTGCTCCTTTGCCATCAATTCCCACTTGCCCATGCTATATTGGAAGTTGAACTCAATCTCTCCCCCACTGTAAGACCCCTTTGCAGTGGTTCCTATACCTATTGCAATGCCCCCCCCCCACCTTAAATAAAGTCCTTCTTGCCCTCTCCAGCAAGTATCAGGACTAATATTTTTTCCTTACCAAGTCTTAGCGCCAAGTGTTTTTAGCCCCCATGTAATTAATGCTTATGGAATAAGCATCTAAATATCATGGAAAACTGTAGATTAGCGTATTTATCACCTCCACAGTCACCCCACAGCAATGATGAATGTGATCAGAACACCTACGAATGCCTGGCACCGCACCAGGTTCTAGGAGTACAGGCAGATGTAAGGCTTTTCCATGGCAGGTAAAAGATTATAATTGATTGGAAGGAAAAGTATATGTCCCAAATGGCAAATGCTGCTTTAGATCAATATTTCGTGACTTATATTAAATCCCAATCTTTTATTTAAAACCAAACTTTAACCCAAATTGTCTCCATATATCTACCAGCTTACATATCTTAATTCTTCAAAATAGTCAGGACAGAGGAATGCATAAGCCAAGTAAAATAAATGAGGAAATAGCGCAACATTGCCAACAGACTACTTTCGTGCATTTAAATTTGTCTTATTTTTACACAATTTACCAGGTAATGAGAATGCATACTGCCTCAAAAATTCACCATGAAAAGTAGATAATGCTTTTTATTAGAATTTACTATAGAACAATAGGACATTTATCTAATTGACATTCCATCTGACACATTTAAACTCAGTTAGCTCTAAAATTTTGTGTGGATCCTGCTGATTCTTCACCTCTCCCTCTCATGTTTCTTTTTATCTTTTGAGATGCATGTTTTTCCAAAATTTCTTCTAAAGGAACAAAGCAGTGCTGTTGCTGTATACAATACTCTCTCCATCAGACAATCTCAATTACTTTGGAAACCTGGCAATTTACATTCACTCCCTTCAGGTAGCAGACTCCACAAAGGCATCTTCCCCAGCAAGCTGATTGCTTTTTCATTCCCATAGAGCCTAGTGCTGAGACTTCAGACTCAGGCCTTCCACCCAATCACAACTGGACTCAGTAACACCCTGCTGTGATTCTTATATGCACTGCAAGACAGTGTGATGGTTGACATTGCCAACTTTCCACAGGAATAATAACAGAAATGTTTAGAGGATTTGGCCTTTCAAATCTCCGTAACAATTGTCCGTGAAAAACAACTATAAAAAACAGCTTCTAGGGTGCCTGGGTGGCTCAGTTGGTGAAGCGACTGCCTTCGGCTCAGGTCATGATCCTGGAGTCCTGGGATCGAGTCCCGCATCGGGCTCCCTGCTCAGCAGGGAGTCTGCTTCTCCCTCTGACCTTCCTCCTTCTCATGCTCTCTGTCTCTCATTCTCTCTCTCTCAAATAAATAAATAAAATCTTTAAAAAAAAAAACAGCTTCTAAACAAAAGCTTTTCTTCATACTGATGAAAAGCGTTAACAGTCCACCTTGTGAAATCTGCTTCACCAAAGAAAGTCACTCTGTCAAGCCTTGTATAAGTAGCTGGTAGGTAGATATTTCATTAATGCTGTTTTTCTCACTAGGTTCATTTTTAAGCAGAAAAACAAAGAGTTTACCTTGACTGAGGCTACTAAGTATAATACAAATGATGAACAGTGTGGTAGAAAGAAAAGCCACTCAACTGAGATGCTCATGATCCCTGAGAAAACTGGGCCAGTTGGTGCAGAATAAGTTTTGTTTAGTGTATAACCATGTTTTGGAGTCAGATCCCTGGGATCAAGTTCATCTCTTAATAGAAGGGAAAGCTTAGGAACTTACTTTTGTTTCTCTCTGAGACTCAGTTTCCACATCTATACAATGGAAATAGAGTAGTTACTTCACAGGATTGTGGTGAGAAATAATTAAATGATTTTACATAATATATTTAGCACAATGCTTAGTACATATTTGGTTCTCAATGTTAGTTGTTAATGTTTTTCCTTTATTTAACAAATGTCTATTATGCTGTTTCTACGTCTTAATCTTTTTTTGAGTTTTTCAGACTGAGCAATTCCTGCACTCAAGGACCATGCAGTTTAATAAAAGAAATAGCCTAATAGTCATGTCATTTAAACTAGCAGGACCTATCCTTATGAGCCTAAGAAGTTACATTTTTTTCCGTAATCTTGCCCTTTTCAACAGGTGATTGTATCAAGAGTTGATATGGACTCCAGGTGAATCAGTCAGTTTATGACTTTGGAGAATTTGGAATTTTGATATTAAGAAAGACAAATTAGTCTCTGAAAATTACCTGAGTGGAGGACAAGCATATCCAGGAATTACGAACATCATGGTTAATTATTTACAAAACGAATCTGAGCAATCTGATAGGGGAAAATGACTTTAATCTGAGAGGGGAGAAGACTGAGAGTACAGCTGCCCAGCTTGCTGGTGCTTTTCCAGTTTCTGACCCCATTTTTTGTGAAAGCAGGCTGGACTTTCTGCCTATGGATAATATAAAAAAGTCTGTCTTTTAATTTTTTCTTTTCGTTTAAGTTTGTGGATTTAATTTCCATTACTTAAAACCAAAGTACTTGAACTAAGAGCCATGATTTGATATGAAGGAGTGAGCTGATATTTAAAGATCTGAAAACAAAGTCAGACCTGATGAAGAATTTGTTGTCAATCACAATAACAAGAGGAACAATAGAAACAGAAGGCTGAACACTGAATTACAACTGAGTAGCAAGGGTAAAGGGTGCTGAGGGCCCTAACCCACTTGTATTGAATGTGTTATTGTTTGGTCAGCAGACACTTATCCTCAGTCACTCCTGCAAAAATCTGGGCCTAAGGTACCTTGAAGGAAGGCATGGTAAGACTTCTAATACTAGACCATAGACCTAACTCTATAAACTAAAACCTAGACTTCTATAAGAAAACAGAAAATCTTAGCTAGCTTGGGTTTGGCAGAGATTCTTATAAGACACAAAAAGCACAACGTTTCGAAAAAGTAAACTGAACTTCATCACAATTAAAAATGTTTGCTCTTCAAGAGATGCTGTTATAAATATGAAAAGACATACCGCTGACAGAGAGAAAATATTTATGAAGATAGATAGCATATATATGAAGCATTCTCAACTTAATAAAAAGAAAACAAACAAACAAACAAAAGCCAATAAAAAAAGGAAAAAAAAAGATTGGAATAGACACTTCACCAGAGAATATATATGGATGACCAAGCACATGAAGCACATCATTAGTTATCAGGGAAATGCAAATTAAAACCACAACAAGGTCCTATTACCTATCTAATAAAATGACTGAAGACTGACCAAATTAAGTATTTGCAAAGATATGAAATGATGGATACATTTATTTTGGAAAACAACTAAATCAAATGTCCCTCAACAAGTGAATGATAAAAAAAATTGGATATCCATATAATGTCAGCTTCCTCAGCAAAAAATGGAATAAATTATTTATAAATGTAACAAAACAGACACATCTCAGCTGTGGCAAGTGGAAGAAATCACAGCAGAAAAAAAGGCTCTTTCCTATATGAGCCTTTATATATATTTATATACATTTATATATATTTCTATAATAAGAAAAATAATATATAGTGAGAGAAAGCAGATCAGTCTACTCAGCATGGGGAGGAGGGGGTGGCAAAGGGAACAAGTGACTTATAAAGGGCATGAGAAAACTTTTGAACTGATGGATTTGTTCATTATCTTGATCATGATGATAGTTTCATGGGTATTTTATTGCCCAAACTTATCAAACTGTATATTTTAAATATGGGCAGTATATTGTATGTGCATGTGTAGTAAAGATGTATCAATCTTACCCAATAAACCTCAAAAATGACTTTAAAAAAAGCCTTTTGATATATTAAATTTTTAGCATTTTTACATTTTCAAGTAAAGAAAAACAATCTAGTCCAACTTATATTAAAACACCTATAAAAATTATTGTGTGTCTTTAGGTGGAATGGAAATTGTAGTTATGTTATTAACTACATATCAATATTGCTTCAGGGTAATAATTATATCTAGCCTTAAATTACCTATAATATTTACTGCTTACATCTATGTCCTCTGCTTCTTTATTATTTACATATAAAATAGCATAGTATTTTTAATTAAAACTGATCAAATACAAATCATCATGGAAATGCAAATCAAAAGCACAATGAGATATCACCTCACATCTGTCAGAATGGCCGAAATCAAACACATAATTAAAAACAAGTGTTGGCAAGGATGTGGGGACAAAGGAACCCTCTTGCACTGTTGGTGGGAATGCAAACTGGTGCAGCCTCTGTGGAAAACAGTATGGAGCTTACTTAAAATATTAAAAATAGAATTACCTTATGAGTAATTCCACTACTGGGTATTTACTCAAAGAAAATGAAAACGCTAATTCAAAAAGATATATGCACCCCTATGTTTATTGAAGATTATTTACTGTAACCAAATTATGGAAGAAATCCAAGTATCCATGGATAGATGAATGGACTATATATATATATATATGTATGCACCCACCATTATATATATACACATATATATACATATACACATATATATACACACACACAATGGTATATATATAATATATATAATATACACCATATATATACACCACATAATATATATAATATATATATATGGTGTATATATATACTATATATACACACATATATACACATAATATACACATACACCGCATAATATATACATACATATATATATGTATATATATACACAATTATATATATACCATTGTGTGGTATATATACACATATATATGGAATATTACTTAACCATAAAAAAAGAATGAAATCTTGCCATTTGCAACAACATGGATGGGCCTGGAGGGTATAGTGCTAAGTGAAATAAGTCAGTCAGAGAAAGATTAATATGATTTCACTCATAATGAGTGGAATTTAAGAAACAAAACCAACCAACCAACTAACCAAGAAAGGGACTCTTAAATACAGAATGGTTTCCAGAGGGAAGGTGGGTAATGGGAGGGGTGAAATAGATAAAGGGGATCAAGAGTACACTTATCTTGAGCACTGAATAACATACTGTTGAACTATTATATTGTCCACCTGAAACTAATAGAATACTGTATGTTAATTATATTTCGATTAGAAAAAACTGATCCAAATAACCAACTTATTGGATAAAGGCAAAATATATTTTATTAATATGCCATTTATTGATGAGGTCATACATTTACATATTCAATATTATAGGCAAAATCTTCCTTTGTCTTTTTAAAATCAAATTAAAACAATTTACTTAATTCTATGAATATTGATGAATGGAGAAATAAAGTGTAGTCCATCTCTTCATCATTTTCCATTTAAAAACTTTTGTAGGAAATACATAGTACTCAGCTTTGTACAATAAACAGGGCCCTGAACATGGAGGATAGTTTGTTTCAGATACTTAATCGAGTAACTGTCATATATCCATAAAATAGAATCCTGCTCAGCTCTAAAAACTGTTGACATATACAATAACATGGATAAATCTCAAAGACATTATGCTAAGTGAGGAAGTTGTCTCAACAAATTACATAGAGTATGATGCCATTTATATGGCATTCCTAGGAAGGCATAAATATGATTACATACATTAGGATTCCATTTATATGCCATTCTGAAAAAAAGGCAAACTAATGGGTTAGAAAACAGATAAGTGGTTACCAGAATTTCAGGAGGGAGAGGGTCTGACTACAAAGGGTAGGCAAGAAGGAAATTTTTGGGGTGTCGGAATTGTTCTGTATTTTGTTCGTGTTGGCAGAAAGCTTTCTTTTAAAGTTCCGTATTTTCAATGAGTTTGAAAAAATACCGACAGTTGTATTACTCAATTTATGAATTAAGAGAACCATTTTTTTTATTTTTTTTTATTTTTATTTATTTATTTATTTATTTATTTAACATTTGACAAGCATTTATTATGTGCCAGATGCTCAGCACTCAGTGCTGGGAATGCAGAAGCCAGGCTCACCCTCACCAGGCTGTGAGCTCTATGGTGTAGGCATGGACACATACATACACAATGATATGACAATTTGATAACAAATTAATGAAGTGTGAGCAGTGGGAGAACCATTTTTTTTTAAAGATTTTCTTTATTTATTTGACAAAGAGAGAGAGAGAGAGGGAGAGCACAAGTAGGCAGAGAGGCAAGCAGAGGGTGAGGGAGAAGCAGGCTCCCCGCAGAGCAGGGAGCCCGATGTGGGGCTCGATCCCAGGACCCTGGGATCATGACCTGAGCCGAAGGCAGACGCTTAACGACTGAGCCACCCAGGCGCCCCAGCACAACCCCTTTAACAAGGAAATAAATCTTGCTAAACAAAATTATCTAAAGTGTGCTATTTAGCTACTCTGTACACTACTGAAAGCAGTGATTCTTGACTGTAGTAATTAGTTAGCATCACTCCATTATATATCTATGACATCAAACCCACTTTCCTGGAGAAAGATAGACATTTTACCAAACAGGTACTTTCACATAAAAAGGAAAGTGAATTTCAACCAACTCACTACCAGTCTATTGGCTGTCTGGAGCATTGTGGTGACAAGAAATCTAAAGTCAAGATTGGGTTTAACATGAAAGAGCAAGATTTTTTTTAAAGATTTATTTATTTATTTTGGAGAGAGAGAGCACAGGGGGAGAGACAGAGGGAGAGGGATGAAGAGAATCATCAAGCAGACTCCTCGCTGAGTGCGGAGCCTGATGTGGGGCTCTATCTCACGACTCTGAGATCATAACCTGAGCCGAAATCAAGAGTTGGACGCTTAACCCACTGAGACAACCAGGCACGCCAAGCAAGATTTTTTCTAAGTTTTTATTTTAATTCCAGTTAGTTAACATACACTGTTATATTAGTTTCAGGTGTATGACAGAATGATTTCAACATTTCCATACATTACCCAGTGCTCATCACAAGTGCCCAGTGCTCATCACAAGTGCCCTCCTCAATTCCCCATCACCTATTTCACTCATCCCCCTGCGACCTCCCCTCTGGTAACCATCAGTTTGTTTTCTATAGTTAAGAGGCTGTTTCTTGGTTTATCTCTTTCTGTCTCTTTTTAATTCCCTTTGCTCATTTGTTTTATTTCTTAAATTCCACATAGGAGTGAAATCATGTGGTATTTGTCTTTCTCTGACTGACATTTCACTCAGCATTCCACGTGAAAGAGCAAGATGCTTGATTAGCAATGTCTGCACTGGTTCAGCAGGTGAAGTGAAGGTACATACACTGTGCATTTGCCAGTCCTGGACTAGATTTTAAAAGATGAAGAGATTCAGATACAATTTTCTAATTCTTCCTCTTGGGACCTGATGAAAATCCTCAATTAAGGGAATTCTCTTCAGTCTAAATTTCTTTTCCTTTAGGTTGTCTTTATCCTTCTTTTAAAAAAGGTATCTAACTCCTGTCATTATTTCTCTATGTAGGTTTGCACTGGAATAGAATGTTCTTGCAAAAAATACCTTCATACTCCTTGCAGACAATTTTTGGTCTTAGCTTTCATATTTGCCTTTTCTTACAATAAATTGCTTTCCCTCATATTTTGGTTTTCCTGCTGCCTGCTCTCCTTTCCTATGCTCTGTGAATTCTCTATGCTGTGGGTACGAGTCTCGGTCGCGGTGGTGGTAGGTGGAGCCTGCTTCCCATTTTAGAAGGCTAACTGGCTAGATGCTCATTATCTCAGATTCTTGTAGCACAGGTATGCACAGTTGACCTAGGTTCAACTAATCAAACTGTAGGCGTTCAAACAGGACTCAGAGTGATCAATAGAGGTAGATGACATGGGGTTTGTGATGGTGGCAACACGAGACGCAGCCGTCCATTTCCAAGAGCGGCTATGGCAGCAGTTCCGGTGACAGCGCGCAGTGTCCGGCGCTGGGCTTTGGGGCAGTGGCGTCTGTGATAACACGCTCCAGCACCTCGCTCGCAGCCAGCGACGGAAGCGGTGCTCTGTGAGAGGGTCCTGCCAGGAGTTCTTGCTGCCACCCAGCTTCCTTCGCTTCTGCACATTTTCCAAGCCTATTTCCCCAGCCTTACCAGAAATTCTGCGGGAAATCCAATATACTTTCAGTGAGTACTTTTTCTGCGTCACATGAATTAGAATTGGTTTCTCGTGTTTACAGCTAAGATCACTTTACAACAGATTTGTGGAAAGTGTTGGTGATAAAACTGGGTGAGTTTTGACTCTCTTCACTTGGCTCTGTAGATGCTTTGTTACTTGGTAAGCCTCAGGAAGGGTTTTTCTGTCTGTTGAAATTTACTCCTCTCTGTATGTATCATATACTGTGGTTTCTGCGATCCTGAAGCAATGGGGCGGATAAGTTTTGTACCTTCTGGCAAGAGGAGTCACTACCTTAAAAGTCTGAGCTTAAAGGAGAAAATTCATCTTTGGAAACGTGGATACCATGACCGTTTTGGCATAGTATCTAATGATGACAACAATGTATTCCAAATCCAACCAATTCTCACATCTCCACTCTGACATTATTATCATCATTTCTCCAAACATGACTCAATAGCTATATAGCTGGTCCCTGATTCCTCTCCTGCCCGTCCTACCGAACTCCCACAGACACAGGCTATCCTCCAAGCAACTCTTCAGTGGCATCTCAGATAATTTAGGGGAAAAATATCCAGAATCTTCACATGGGTTACAAAGCTCTACATTATTTTGCTCATGGCTACCTCTCTGACTTCATTCCCTACTACTGCCTCTCTTGCCATGTGGACCTTTTTGCTGATCTTTCCTAAGCCAACAATGCTCCATCTCAGGGTATTTGTATTTGCTGTTCTCTCTGACACGAGGATTCCTTTTTCAGATACTCACATAACTCATCTGCTCACTTGATTTAGATTTCTATTCTAACATCATCGCCACAGAAAGGGCTTTTCTCATCAACCTTTCTGAATGACTACACTTAGCATTCCTTTATCCCTATCCTACTTTAATTTCTCCTCATAATCCTTACTACAGTCTGATATTATACAGTTTTATTGATTTATTGATTTATTTAACTCCACCCGGGAATGTGAACTTCATGAGGGAGGCAGAGACTCATATTCATGGCTTAGATTACTAGTGCCTGGTCAAATGCCTGACATGTATAGTATTAAATGAAGGAATAAACCACAGTAGTTCAGAGTTGGGTGTCAGGTGAATGAAGAAAAGTATTGTATAGAATCTCAGACTTTCTTTCGTACTGTTGCAACAAGTTGTTTTATTGGAACTGGACTCAAGCATAAGCCCAACACATAACAAACTCTAAAATGTCTGTGCATTAGTGAGTGAATGACTACATAATTAGTGACAAAAATACTTGATAAACATTATTTAAAAATGATCAAATGATTAAATAGCTGAGTGATCAAATATTAATTGGACAGTGAACTTGGAATCCTCACAAACATAAGGAAATGTCTTTGGTGGTCTCTTTCCTAAATTCTAGTTTTTCCAGAATTTTATGTTTTATATTTGTTTCATTGGCTTGATAAATTTTCTTGAGCTTTGTGTTAACTCAGAACAGCATGCACATTTTAAATTATTTTTAAAGTTATTGTTTGACTGGTATGTATGGCTTTTACAGAAATTCAGCTAAGCAATTCATTTGTCATCATTTATCATGAGTATTCGGGTCAATGCTATTTACTCCATTCCAAGAATATAGTGTTATCTGGTGCTTGGTTCATGTCAGTTAAATTCAGAGCACAGTGCTAGGAAATGTGGAGATTCTCCAAAGAAAATGACATATTTCCTGCCTTCAAAGAGTCTGTCAGTTCTAACATTAGTACAAATTGGGTCTCTTTCTGGGTATGACACTTGGTCTGTTTCCAGCTGAGTCAATCTTCGTCTTAGTTTCCCCAGCTGAAAAATAAAGCTAATAATATCACTGTCAGAAAAAAATAGTGGAGAATATTGAGGTAATGTTTGGAGTTCAAACTTGTTAGTAAGGTACAAGTTAGGTCAGTATATTCTAGAATGTTTTGGTTGTGTGAAACAACAAATTTAAAAAAATAGAGTTTCTTCTAATATCTATTAGAGCTAGAATATCTATTAGAGCTGGAATCCCAACAATCTCAACAAAAACAATTAGCCTAGTGTTTTCAAACTTCAAAAAAATTGGAATCATGTTTAAATGAAATCTTAAGCTGAAGCATAAGCAAATAAAGTTGTTAAAAGTGGAACTATATACCTTCCTGTACACTGCTTAAATAGAATTTGACATCTCTGAGACCCACCTCCTGGGAATCTGTCACATGGATACGACAGAGTCTGACAGTTTTATGGTCACTGGCACTAATTCAGATACAGTTTTCCCTTTGGCACCATTAGAGAGAGATTACCCATTTCCAAAACAGCAATATAAGTAGTCCCAGCACATAGAGCTAAGAGCAGGACACTTACAGGCTTTGGATATAAGAGCTCTGCTCTCCATCTTGGCAATCTCCTCTAGATATTTTGAACTATAACCAGCCCTCCTTAATTCATGGTATCTCATCCTTGTATTTGTGATGTCTCTTGAAAAATTAGGAAGTCATCCGTGCCTAAGACTTGCCTCAGGTATGATTATCTGCCTACCAAATGTGCGTGCACACACACACACTCACACACACACACAATTTAATCCCTGGTCACAACCCAAAGTGTACTTGCCCGTATCTTTCTACCAAGAGAGTGTGGACAGAGACCTTGTACATCTCGTTCACCATCATATCCTAAACATCTATCACACTGTCTGTAGTCATCGTCATCCAGGCATGCATGCATTCATTTATTCATCATTCAATTAAATACACCCATACTTTCTCTGTATCTGACACTGTTCTTAACACAGAGAAACAATGTTGACAGAATTGGTTCCTGCCTTCATGGATATTATAGTCCTACTTATAGTTGGTACTCTATAAATATGCGTTCAATTAATGAAAACAGCTGCTCTGCTGTCAAATAAACAAAGAAACAGTCATGACTAAGCTTTTAAAAAAATAAACTTTATTTTTTTAAATATTTATTTATTTATTTTGAGAGAGAGAGAAAGAGAGGTGGGAGGGGCAGAGGGGAAGAATCTCAAGCAGACTCCCTGCTAAGCATGGCTCAATCCCAGGACCCTAAGAGCATGACCTGAGCCGAAATCAAGAATCTGATGCTTCACCGACTGAGCCACCCAAGTGCCTGGAAAAATAAACTTTACTTTTGGAGCAGATGTAGGTTCACAGCAAAATTGGGCAGAAAGCACAGAAAGTTCCTATATACTTCCTGCTCCTCCACCCCCACAGCTTCCCCACTATCAACATCTGGCAGCAGAGTGAGTGGTACATTTGTTACAATTGATGAATATACAGTGACACATAATTACCACCCAAAGTCCACGACTTACATTAGGGTTCACTCTAACTGTTGTATATTCTATGCCTTCAGACAAATGTATAATTGCATGTATCTGCCATTTTAGTATCATGTAGAATAGTTTCACTGCCTGCAAAATCTGGCTAGATTTTTAAAACTTTATCTGAAAATTTACAGAAATTAGATTGAGTAACATCTGCTTTCAGATTTTCTGGACAGAAGTCTTGGTTTGGATGATATTTGGTTTTCTGAGGAACCAGCCCATTCTGTGTGCTTTCAGATCAGATGATCTCACAAACATGTAAAAGATATGGCTTCTCATCCTCTCATAACAAAGCAGTTGCTGGAGAAGTCTTAAGAAATGAAGCGGTACACGGAATGAAAAAAAAAAATCTCTGCCTTTATCATTACTAGTCATGAACATCACTTTGATAGTCTTTATTTTTTCTTCTGGAAAAAGAGCCTCAGTTGGCTGATTTTGTTTTCAGAATAATAATAATAATCTAGAGGGGCTTCTTTATAAATTAGAAATTTTGTCTGGCATGAACAGTCACAACACAGCCATTAAGCCAAACAAAATTGCCACTCAGACTTGCCTTCTGTACTTGACCCTCACAAGTGGGCTCTAGACTAAGCGTCGAGAGTCTCAGACCTCAGAAAACAAGATTAATTGAGCACAGTACCCCCTGACCTAGTGATTCTTGGGGCACCAACACAACTTGAAAGTCATATTTCCAACTCCCTCATTTTTTAAGAAGGAAACAGATCTACAGAGGTGAAGTTACCTACCTGCTTCAGGTCAGCTAGCTGAGTAGAGGCAAAGATCATGCTAGAACAGCAGGATCTGGAACACTTGTTCCAAAATTATTTCCGATGCTGTGTATTAGTGATATATTTTCAATGAACTAACTTTCATCAGTCAAAACCAACTAATCATAAACCAAGATTTAATCAGTTTTCTATAGAGATAACATTCCTGATTAGTAAAACATTTCATAGTAAGATTAATCAAAATTTCCCATTGAGGAAACAGTTCTCTGAAAGCAGAAACATGATGTTTGTGAACCTGGAAATATTTCCTTGTCCTGGAAATGTTCACGATATCCATTGGTGACACAGCCCCTGGCTTTCTGAATTCCATGTTTAGGGCGTGAGAAGCCATTTGCAGGGCTGTGGGTTTCTTCAAACTCTATCATTTTTTTTAGTGTGAGTGGTATGGATGTGAGAAACATGATTCAATTCTATATACATACATGTAAATATACACACACATGGGGATTTGACTCTATCCTTTGAACTGAAGTATAAATATGACCAACACAACTCTGCAACTGCTGTAATCAGAAGGGAAGAATGTCTTAAGCAGCTGAAATCCCCAGGAATCTTAGGTAAGCCAAATAAAATTATCCTCTTGGAAGTTGGCCCTGGCATGAGAAAAGCCACCATCCCCTCAGGGAGAATTGCATGACATTTTTAGTAAGAGGATATAGTAAATTAGTTTCTCCTTCAAAAAAATTATCACATTTAAATCCTTTGAGAATAGTGCAAGAGTTCACCACTACTTCCATCTGAATATAGAATTCCAGAATTTTTCTTTTGAAATAGACAGAAGCTGACAAATGCACTGAGCCAAGGGCTACATCATCCCTCAGGGTTTCACTCGAATACTTGTAACAGATGGATGTCTAGACTGTTTTTGAACACCCCAGGGACAAATTCCACAGTTTTAATTATGAAAACCATTTATATAATGCATTAATATGCCTGTACATGATTTTCCTACTTTATATAGCAGTATGAAGATAAAATGAGATAACACATGCCAAACATTGAACACAGAGTCTGGAACATTACAGAATTTAATACATTTTGGTTTTGCTTCTTTTTCTGCCACCAAAAGTAAACAAAGATAAATAAATTCCAAAGATAGTAAGTTAATTGCATGTGCACTTTTTTTCCTAATAGACTATAAGCCCTTAGAGCAGACACTATCCTATTTCTTCCTGCACTCTCTGTGCCTGCTCAATGCATTGCTAAATAGTAGGAAAGAGTATGAGGTGAATGGAGAAGGGAAGGGGAATAGGAAGGAAAGAAGGAAGGAGGGGAAGGAGAGGGGAGGGAGGTGAGAGGGAGGGGAAGGGAGGGAGGAAAGACAGAAAGAAGGAAGGAAGGGAGGAAGGGAGGACAGGAGGGAGGGAGGAAGGAAAATAAAAGAAAAAAGGGTAGGGAAGAGCAAACAGCTATAGGCTTATATTTCTCCAATAGTTTCCTGACACTTTCAGGATAGATAGACATCCAATTCCACAGCTTGGTTTCCAAGACAGTTCTTGCTTGCCCTGGCAACCTCTGGAACCTCGATAAACATACCTCATGTTCAGCTTCAGCCACACCCAGTTAGTAGCATTTCCTCAAATACACTCCACAGTCAGCCCTGAGCCTTTGTATACGTTACACTTCTAACTGGACTAAGTCTTCCCTTTTTTTCTGTCTCCTCATGAGCCTCGCAAACTTCCCCTCATCCATTAAGCCTCAGCTGATGCATTTCATATAATTGCAGCAAGTAAATTCTTTCAATTCTTTCCCCTTCTGTCTCTGCCTGTTTCAATAACATGCTTTGTCATTTTTTTCATGCGTTCATAGATGATAGCACATTTGCTTTCCCGGCATGTACTCCAAATATTTTTTTGTTTCCCATCCTATCTAATTCATTTATACCAAATCCACATATAAAAATTTTAACTAAAATGTGTGCAACCTTCTTCCTCCTAAATGTTGCTGGTTCCCTTCTAATATTTCCCTGCCCTGCATTTAAGAACCAATCTTGCACCCTCCTCCCTTAAATAGATGATATCTCTTTGACTTTGGAACTCTGGGATACTTTGTAGGAGAACTTTTTTTTTTAACTCCAGTGCTACTTTAAAAATTAAACTTTTATTTTGTGTAATTGTAGATGTATATGCAATTGTGAGACACAGTATGGAGAGATACCTAATACCCTGTACCTAGTTTTCTCCAAAAGTAACGTCTTTCAAAACTCTAGTACAATATCACAACCAGGATTTTAATATTAATATAGTCAAGGTACAGAACAATTCCATCACCACAAGGATTCTTTGTATGGCCTTTTATGCTACAACCACTTAACAATTTCCCAACCCTGCCCCTGACAGGTGGCAACTACTAATCCGTTCCCCATTTCTTAATTTTGTCATTTTGAGAATGTCATAAAAATGAGATCATACAGTATGTGACTTACCAGGATTAGCTTTTTCACTCAGCATAATTCCCTAAAGATTCATCTAGGTTGTTGCATATATCAATAATTCATTCCTTTATATTGCTGTCTAGTATTCCTTGGTATGGACATATTATGGTTTGTTTAACCAGTCACACATTGAAGGACATCTAGATTGTTTCCAGTTTGGGACTATAACAAATAAAGCTGCACATTCATGTATAGGTTTTTATTCTACATACATTTTCATTTCTCTGAAATAAATGCTCAGGAGTACAATGACTGGGCCATATGGTATCTCCATGTTTAGTTTTATTACAAAACTACCTGTTCCATTTATAGCTAAAATGTTACTATCAGCAACATTTACATTCCCTCCAGCAACAGCATGAGAAATCCAGTTTTTCCTCATCCTCACCAGAATATGGTGTTTTTCTTTAGCCACTTTAATAGGTGTATAGTGATACCCCTTTGTGGTTTTAATTCATATTTTCCTAATGCTCATGATGTTAAATATCTTTTCATATGTGTCTGCCATTTCTTTATGTGCTTATTTTGTCACTTGTACATCCTCTTTGGTAAACTGTCTCTTTGCCTTTTGCCTATTTTCTGTTTGGATTAATTTTTTTACTGCTAAGTTTTAAAAGTTCTTTGTATTAATATTCATTACTACAGGACGCCTGGGTGGCTCAGTTGTTAAGCATCTGCCTTCTGCTCAGGTCATGATCCCAGGGTCCTGGGATCGAGTCCCAGATCAGGCTCCCTGCTCGGCGAGAGGCCTGCTTCTCCCTCTCCCACTCCCCCTGCTTGTGTTCCTGCTCTTGCTATCTCTCTCTCTGTCAAATAAATAAATAAAATCTTTAAAAAAAAAATCTACCTCCACCTCTTCTTAAAAAAAAAATTCATTACTACATTAGTATTCATTGAAATTAATTTGTAATGATACTAGTATTTTGTTGGTTATGTAGTTTGGAAACATTTTCTTCCAGTCTGTAGTAACAATTTCATCCTCTTAACAATGTCTTTGGCAGAACAAAATTGTTTAATTTTCATGAGGTTCAATGTATCAGATTTTTTCTTCTATGGGTTATGTTTTTTTTATTATTGTTATTTGAGAGAAAGAGAGAGAACACAAGCAGGGAGGAGAGGCAGAGGGAGAGGGAGAAGCAGACCCCCTGCTGAGCAGGGAGCCTGATGCAAGGCTGCAGGGCTCCATCCCAGGACCCTGGGATCATGACCTGAACCGAATGTAGACACTTAACCGACTGAGCCACCCAGGTGCCTCTGGGTTATGTTTTTGATACAAAGTCTAGGAACTTTCTGTCTCACCCTAGATGTGAGTATTTCCTCCTATTTTTTCAAAAAAAGTTTTAGTTTTATGTTTCATGTAAATTCATGATCCATTTTGAGTTAGTTTTTGTAAAAGGTGTGAAGTGTAGGCCAAGGTCCTTTTTTTTTTTTTTTTTGCCTATGGATGTCCGTTGGCTGCAGCCTCATTTGTTGAAGAGGTTATGTTTCTTTCATTAAATTATGTTTGAATCTTTGTCAAAAATCAGTTGAGCATATTTGTGTGAGTCTATTTCTGGGTTGTCTATTGTGTTCTATTGATCTATGTGTTTATCCCTTCACCAGTACCACACTATTTTGATTGCTATGACTAATGAGTAAACTTTAGTATCAGACAGAGAAACTGCTCCCACTTTATTCTCCTTTTTCAAGATTGTTTTAGCTATTCTAGGGCCTGTTCTTTTTTATATAAATTTTAAAATACATTTGTCCATGTCTACAAAAAACCTTGCTGGGATTTTAATAGAAACAGCAATAAAACTATAGGTCGATTTGGAGATAATTGAAATCTTTATTATGTTGAATATCCCAATCCATGAGCATGGTATGTCTCTCCATTTGTTTAAGTTTTCTCTAATTTCTTTTACCAAAATTTATACCTAAGTATCTCATTTTCTTTGAAGAGATTATAAGTGGTATTGTGCTTTTAATTTCAGTTATCACATATTCATTTTTAGTACATAATAAAGCAATTGATTTGTTTTTCTTGAGATATAATTCACATATTATAAAACTCATCATTTTAGAGTGGCATACATTTCTTTGAGTTTATCTTATTTGGGATGTACTCAATTTTCTTGAATCTGTATTTCTATTTCTTTTGTCAAATTTGGAACAGTTATTAAGCTCTTATTTCTTTGAATACTTTTCCAGTTCCATTCTCTCTTCTCTCTTTCTAGAATTTGGATGATATAAATATTAATTCCTTTGTTATTGTTGCATAGGTCTTTAAGACTCTGTTCATTTTAATTTCAGTCTATTTTTTCTCTGTTGCCCAGATTGTATAAATTCTATTGATCTGGCCTCAAGTTCACAATTCTATTCTCTCTCAACTCCATTTTACTATTAAGCCCATCCAGCACTTTTAAAATTTTGATTATTGCACTTTGCAGTCCTACATTTTCTTGTTTATGGCTTCTTGTTTATGACTTGTTTATGGTTTTTGTTTATGACTTCTATTTCTTTGTTGAGCTTTGTAATTGCTGATTTCCAAGCAAAGCAAATAACTAGCAAAAATAGGAGAAAGCCATATGCTAAATTTTAAATTTTAAAATCACCCCAAATCTCATCTTAAGGAGTTTATCTATGATGAAACCAAATGAATGTTTTTGGCCCCAGTATCATGTTCACATTTGTATTGTCAGAGATCCTTACACCTGCCATGGTGATCCATTAAACAATGGGAGATAATGTCCAACGTTTGCTCACTAAATTTTTCTTTTCTGCATTGCACTTTTCATTCATTCATTTATTTATTCACTTATTCATTTGATCTGTATTTGTTGACTGCCTGATGTAATCCCCAAAACGGGATATAAAGACTAAGATGTTTTTACCCCAGTTTTCCAACGTGGTTTAAGAGATGACCTCTGAATTTACTCAATAGCCCTGGTCAAAAATTTGGATACCATCTTTGACTCCTCCCTCTTGATTAACCCCACTTCTGTCCAATCCATTAACAAATTTAAAATTTTCCCTCCAAAATAGATCTTAAATTCATCTAATACTCTCCATATTTATTGCCAATCTAATCCAAGCTGCCATCATCTTTCTTCTGGGCTATTGACCCACTTTTCAAGCTGATCTCTCAGCTTCCTCTCTTACCCAACAGCCACATGATCTTTTAAGATGTAAATAGGAACATGCCAGTGCTTTCTTTAAAATACTCCAATGGCTTCTATTTTTTTTAAGCATTTTTTTATTATGCTATATTAATCACCATACATAACATCATTCATTTTTGTTGTAGTGTTCCATGATTCATTGTTTGCATATAACACCCAGTGCTCCATGCAGTACATGCCCTCTTTAATACCCATCACTAGGCTAACCCATCCCCCTGCCTCCTCCCCTCTAGAACCCTCAGTTTGTTTCTCAGAGTCCATAGTCTCTCATGGTTCGTCTCCTGCTCCGATTTCCCCCCCTTTATTCTTCCCTTCCTGCTATCTTCTTCTTCTTTTTGTTTTTTTAACATATAATGTATTATTTGTCTCAGAGGTACAGGTCTGTGACTCAACAGTCTTTCACAATTCACAGTGCTCACCATAGCACATACCCTCCCCAATGTCTATCACCCAGCCACCCCATCCCTCCCACCCCAACCCCCACTCCAGCAACCCTCAGTTTGTTTCCTGAGATTAAGAATTCGTCATATCAGTGAGATCATATGATACATGTCTTTCTCTGATTGACTTATTTCACTCAGCATAATGCCCTCCAGTTCCATCCACGTTGTTGCAAATGGCAAAATTTCATTCCTTTTGATGGCTGTATAATATTCCATTGTATATATATACCACATTTTCTTTATCCATTCATCTGTTGATGGACATCTTGGCTCTTTCCATAGTTTGGCTATGGTGGACATTGCTGCTATAAACGTTGGGGTGCCCGTACCCCTTTGGATCCCTACATTTGAGTCTTTGGGGTAAATACCCAGAAGTGCAATTGCTGGGTCATATGGTAGCTCTATTTTCAATTTTTTGAGGAACCTCCATACTGTTTTCCAGAGTGGCTGCACCAGCTTGCATTTCCACCAACAGTGTAGGAGGGTTCCCCTTTCTCTGCATCCCCGCCAACACCTGTCATTTCCTGACTTGTTAATTTTAGCCATTCTGGCTGGTATGAGGTGGTATCTCATTGTGGT
>NC_138372.1:76638967-76768032 GCF_054177405.1 Leptonychotes weddellii | reverse complement strand
AAAGCAGGAACACAAGCAGGGGAAGTGGGAGAGGGAGAAGCAGGCTTCCCACTGAGCAGGGAGCCTGATGTGGGGCTCGATCCCACTGGGATCATGACCCAAGCCGAAGGCAGACACTTAACGACTGGGCCACCCAGGTGTCCCTTACTTACTTTTCCACTCCATTTTGTACCACTCTACTTTCTTTCTAATCTCCCACTTGCTCAAACCCCCAACCTCCTTTCTACACTGAGTTCTCTGTTCAAGTAGTTTTCTCAGGCTGAACAACATTCATTTCATCACCCTTCTCCAGCAAATTTCCATTCAATGTTTTCCAGCTCTTCTTGAATACTGGAATCTCAAATACTATTTTTCAATTTCTTCATAAGACCACCCCTTACCCATAATCTAAATGTGGGACTCCCAGTTATTCCCTCTTGGTTCACTGTGTTATTTTTCTCAGACTTTACCTGAATTTGGAGTTACAAATTTGGTTCATGTTGGTTTAATATCTATTTCTTCCACAAGGACATATGGACCATGAGGGCAAGGGTTATTACTCCATTATTTATAACTATACTATTAAAAGTATCATAGTGCTTGGCACACAGTAGGTGCTTAATACATATTTTTTAATAAGCAGGGGACAGAATCTTTTCTTCAATTTATGATCCAACTAAAGAGAGATATATACAAAAAAACTAGGTGTTCTGAGTGTTTTGTTTCCTCCTTTCTGCCACATAGGTGTATATCTTGCAAATATATGGAGGATGGGGAGGTAGCAATTGAATAATTCCATTTCCCCCATTCCTTGTGCCTGGTGAGTCCTGTTGCCCAATGTCTCCTCTGGGTCTCTCTATTCTAACTGCTGTCAACAACCTCTGACATCCCACTCCTCTAGCCTCATTTCCCTGAAATCCCTCAAGGCCTTCAACAATTTATTTATTGGGCACCTTTATTCAACAATTATTTATCAAGAACTTCCTCTGTGCCAGGCACTGTGTTTGGAGCAGGAGGTTGATCAATAGACAAGATGAAGAGACAGAGTCTTAGCTTTTAAGGACTCCATATTCTATTAATGAACACAGGTAATCAATATGAAAAAACAAATGAGTAAGAATTCATAGTGATAAGTACTATGAAAAATATAATACAAAATTATGTGGTAGAAATGTGCTGGTGATATGGGGTAAGATGGGGTTGCTTTTGATTAATGGATTAGATATGATCTTTCCAAGGAGGTAAGATCTGAACTGGGATATGAATAGTATGAAGGAACCAACCATATGAACATCCAGAGAGGAAAGGTATTCTGGGCAGAGCAAATAACTATTATAAAGATAGGAGAAAAGTAGGTATGTTTGGGGAGCAGATGGAAGGCAATTATGAGCTGTGATGATTAACAGTGAAGTTGAGGAGGTAGGCAGAAACCAGATCATGCAGGACTATTCAGTCCATGCTGGGCATTCAGAATTTATTCTGAGTATGAGGGAAAGCCACAGGAGGGGTTTAAAATAGGAGTGACACAATTAGATTTTTATTTTAAAAGGTCACTCTGGCTTTGATGTGGATAATAGTTTATAGGCAGGCAAGAACAGAAAGAAGCCAGTTATAATGCTGTCTTCATAGTCTACAAAAAGGTGATGACCCTTGGTGAGAAGAGAAGAGGTTTATCATAGTTTGGAAGTCATGCCAGCATTCCTGAATTCCCCTCATTCCTCCTCCATTCATTACTCTCTGCCCTATAGGGACACTACTATGCTGATTTTTAACAGCATAGACAGGTGTTTGTTTTGTTTTGTAATCTATGTAATTGGAATTGTGTAGTATGTACTCTTGTGTCTTTCACTCACATTTTTCCATATTGCTGCATGCCGTTGAAGTTTAATCTTACTGTCGTATATTTTTCTGTTTTGTGATTCTATCAAAATTAACTTATTCGTTTTCCTTCTTATGATGTGTGGGTGATTTCCCACATGTAGGGCTAATACTAATAGTGCTACTATGAACACTCTAGTGTATGATATTTGGTGACCTGGAGTAGAATTACTAGGTTATAAGATATACATATGTTTGACTTTGGAAGATAGTACCAGTCCTCCAAAGAAATTGCACAGATTTATACTCCCACTAGCACTTAATAGCAAATCCAGCTACTTGGTATTTTCTATGTTTTTATTTTAGCCATTCTGGTAGATGTAAGAGGTATCCATTTCTATTTTCTTTGATATATTAGTTCTGTATGTTTACTTTTTAAATCTTTTTTATGCCTTTGACTTGTACTCTCTTTATTTCTTTTATGTAAGGAATGCCTTTCCTTTCATTGATAGGCTTGTCATCCTCTGTTAGTCTATATTGCCAGATGGAAGACACCACTTGCTTTCAGTTTTTGCCTTCATATGCCTTTTTATCATTGAAATACAAAAATATTTCATTTTTAATAATCCCACAGTGTCACCCAGTGACCATGGACTTTAATCATTATTCTACAAGAGGAGTTTCACCAATAGGTGGTTTCAGAGTCTCTTATATCTTAGCTGTTATTTTATTTGAATAATTTTCATCCTTCATTCTTTTTGTGATCCCATTTTCCCTTTGGACCAACCTCTACTTAATTCTACTTCCATGGTGTTTTTTCCCTCTCCCTCCACCCACTTTCACTTAGTCTCAGATCCCAAAGCAGCTCTTAAGTGTTTATTCTACTTTGATATGAAGTTATATTTTATACATGAACTTAATTTCCCAGAAACTTGAGAAGAGTTATTTTACTTAGAGAAAACTGCCATGGAATGACAATCATTTTTAAAATGCTTTAAAGAAAGGTCTTGAAAAACCAAAGAAATTCAATTCTATTTTACAGATATGGTGGAGTCATGACCAACTTGCTCCTAAAGTAACTTAAGAGTTAAACAAGTCCTGATACACAGTAGCCAATCAAAGTGATTAATGTTTCTGGAACTTTGCTAATTGTGGCACCATGTCAAAAGGTTGATTAGTTCAACTGAAAGTTATGGTCACAGTAATTTAGGATTGGATCTGCAACTGTGCTTGTGGGAAAAGCCATTGACTCAGAAAATAAAGGGCAATAAGGATCTCCTAGTAGGCCAATTGAATTCCCTTGTACGTGTGTCTATAGCATGTTTTGTGTGATATTGCCAAAGGTTTATGAGATATTGAGCTGCTATCTCCTGAGTCCCTGTTTCTGTATGATTCTGTGTTCTACTTCAATATGATTATAAACTTCATAGTGGAAATCTCAGATTAGGCTATTACCTTTTTACTGTCCTCTCCTGGGGTTTAGGCATGGCTAGATAAATTGTACACTAGATCTGCTGGAGTTTCTTAGTGACTGAGAAGCTTTCTGGAAAAGAACATAAACTATATCCATTGCTGAACTTGAAGCATATCTGATCATGCCTGATGAATTGGTGAGTTGGCTCCAAAGAAGTCAAATTGTGAGCAAGAGATTAAGAATTGTATAGAAAACTGTTCATTCCAAAGGAGGAAGAAACCAGGCAAATGGCTTATGTCCAACAACAAAGCCTTTAGTCATCAGAGGAGAAAGAAGAACTCAGTATAATGTCATAGTCAATACATGATTTCTTCCCAAGCTCAACCTCGAGAACCTATAAATTAAAACAGAAAGACTTCTTTTACTAAATACTAATACTCTGTGCCATAGACAACATTAATTTTCATCACTGTAACAAAAATTTGTTTAAAAATATTCAGAGGGAAATAGGACTACTCCCAAGCTTCTCCACAGACCACACACAGCTTTGTTGTGACTGAGGGCTTGGAGTGGACTCTGATAGACTTTGGGCACCCAGGAAAGCTACAGGAAAGACTCTCATAACCACTGTAGCTGTGTGGGGGTCAGCAACCTCAGCATCCCCAAGAGTGGCAGAAGCCAGTAGTAGGGACACTGCTGTGTTGATGGAGCATCATATAGAGCATATGGTGCCTATGGAACAGTATGGATGCTATAGGTTAGCTCCTCTTCCTGACAATTTGTGAGATACTTCCGGGGGTGGGGACTCTCAGACTTATTTGTGGCCAGGTGTGTGGAGTTGGGAATAGGAAAAGAGATGGTAACATAACTGGAGAAAGATTTTGCAAAAGTTGAATTTTCTTATACTTAGCAGGTCAAAGCCAGAGGTAGAATAATTTAAGTTATAAGATAACAAATTTTAAATTCTCTCCATTTCGAGATTTTTCTCTGCATAAGACCAACCATCCATCTATATAGACCTGCATTTATAAATTTTATCCATATTCATTGACTGCCTTTATTTTTTTTCCCTGTGAACCCAGAAACAGAAAAAAATAATTTTGTCAGTGTGGTTCGGCTTGTTACAAAATTTCTGCCATTTTTTGGTTGTCTCTTGTTAATAAACTTAACTTTTAATTTTTTCTTAGGTTCCTATCTCTCTTTGGTTGAATTTTGAAAATTGTTCTTTGAACCCTGAAGTAGCTATATAAAAAATGTATCAACAAAAATGGATATATCTGTTGTAGAAATTGTTAGTTACCAAATGCTCACCATCTTTCCCTCCTGATTCTAGTTAATCAATATTCTATGATTAGAGAGAGCAGAGGACTGGAGGCAGAGATGCTGGATTAGAGAGAGCAGAGGACAAGCAGGACCCATCATGCACTTTTTGGTTTAGCGTTCACAAGGGTGGTGGGAGTGCAAGGTGGTCAGGCTTTTAGCATTTGAGGATATGTGGATGATTAGAATTGGTGTGTGTGTCGGGGGGATTACTTAGCAATACAGCATTTCAACACAGTGGCCCTGCCTCCCAGTAAATGCGGCCAACAGATGATAAGCTCTCTTGGAGCTCACCAATCAGATATTTTACCTCTGCTCCTATGAGTGGAGTATGTACAGACTGCCCTCTCTCCAAGGAAAAAGGGAGAAAGAAGTCAAGTAATGAGCTTTCTTCCCCAATACTCCCAAACTTTGTGTTCATTTAATTGTTTGTGTTTAACAGCCAAGGCTATGGTCAGCAAAGTCTGTGGCTATATCTCTTCAGAGGAAGGACTAGCAGAGTATCAGAGATATCCCACTCCCCATCACTGTCCCTTTGGGCCTCCTTCTGGGTCAGCAGTGAATAGTTCAGTTTTTGTACTTGGGAAGTTCTGACAAAGCTCAGAATAAACGGTTAATTGCTGTAACTCACAGGATACAATGTACTCATGGCCCAAAACTCAATGCCCATTCAATTTCCAACCTCAAACTATGCCCAACTTCACTGTCAAATATTTCTTATTATAAACTATACAAAAAATCTGTAGAAAAGCAAAAGTACCTCCAATAATGCAGTATAACTTTATAGTATATCACACACTTGAAATTCCTCCTATTATTACATTCTCAGAAAGAAATTAAAGACTGAAAGCAAAATCTGATTCAAGTTAATTAAACTTCAAGGGAATCAAAAGTCCAAAATCTTGCCTATTCAATATATTTCTCTTTTTATTTTTGTCAAGAAAGATCTCAGTCACACACAGTCTGGGTTCTTTCAGGAGAGGATTGTCCTTTTTCTATGGGTATAGGTGTAGTCCCTTTGGCAACTTCAAAATTTAATTACTCCAATTTCAAGTCACATTCATGTATGACATGTTATCAGACAAAGAATCCAAAGAGTCTATAGGACATGTAAAATGATCTCAGCTGCAGCCTTCACTCATACAATTTAGAAGAGACAAGATAATTTCAATCATCCCACAGCAGTCATCCTCATACATAATATAATGTCACAGTGCAATTGCTGACAGTGAACCGTAGCAGAAAAAAATTGAGTAGATTTGACTGCAGTCTTGCCAGAATGCCGGGTAGTCTAGGCCAGTTTATTTTGATTCCTTAAACGATCAACTTAAATTCAGTTATGAGAATGCTTCCATTAAGAGGCTAATTGTCACATTGTTCCCCACAGTTGATATATTTCTACATTTTGCAAAAATTGTAAATTTGCTGTAATGGCCTCTCCAGCCTCCAGGCCTTATTTGAAGCTCTCTTCTTCCCCTTTATGTGCATTTCACCTCTTTTCATTTCTATATCTCCTTTGAGCTGTACAATTTTGGCATGATTCTGGCATCTGGATGCTGAGGAGTGAGCATGCTGCCTGGGGATACAATCTCCATTTCCCCTTGAGAGCTGGGTGCCCTACATTTTAAAAGAGCCGATACTCCAGAGTTCACTGCATTACATTCTCCACAATGTCGATCTTTTGCTCTTTTTCTGGATTTTTTCAACTTCAGAAATATCTAGAGGCATATTTAGCTGTAGGCCATTTGTTGCTGCTGCCTCTGCTGGAATTCCTTAAGCCTAGGAATCCTATGTGTTAAGGGGGTCTTTCCTTTGTCTTCACATTTGCCTCAGCTCGAGATTTCCCTTCAATATATTCCTGAGCTGAAGTTGCTCTTGATTTTTCCAATGCTTGTGCCCTTAGTGAATTAAGAGAAGAGAAATATATCCTTTCTATGTGCATTTCATCCAATTCTGCATTCCCAGGATTTTGGGGTTGGTAGCACTTGAACCCTTTATGTTCCTTCTATAGCATCCCAAACACTGCTCCATGACATCTCTTGCCATTTTCCATTTGCCTCCAGGGCTCTACTCCTCTCTGTCGTTACCCTACTCTTTCAGCCAGGCCCGGCTGAGCTTTTAAATTTCTACTCACTTCCTAAACTATTCTCTTTCTTTCTCTAAAGCAACAACCACAATATTAATTATAACAACCAACATTTATTGAATACTTATGAGGTGCCAGATCTTGTGCCAAGATATTTAAAGATATTTAAAGAGAAAAAGGAAGAGGAAAAAGATGAATTATCCACTGTCAACATTTCAACAGAACATCTCTATCCCTAATAAATGTGTCCCAAGTTCCTCACCTTACCAGTCAGTTAAATTACTCCTTCTTCAATAGAGAAGAACAAGTGAGGAGGTAGAGATTGTCAGGAAATATTTATTCCAGTGCTGGAGAAAGGTAATGTTTCCTTTCCGTCAGGGCCTAAGACCCCTAACTGAGTTGTTTGTAGAGACTAAATGATTTCATATAGGTCAGCTCCCACTACTGAAATCAGCAGTTGCTGCTCCTTTCTCAAGAATGTTACAAAATCTTCTCTCCTCTCTAGACGTGAGGAAGAGGGAATACTTGTGTTCTCCAGTAATATCCAAATTCAGGACACTCAGCCAAGGGTGGACTACTCACCACTGGGGTGGAAAGAGAACTCATTGTTTTGTTCACAGTGTATTTCTCTCTTTCCTACAGCACGGAAGAAGAGGGTGCTGATTAGTACTTAACTTGTGGTGATTATGTCTCTTTTATGTTTTATGAGAATGGTGCTAATCATTTATATTTGCAGTGTGATATATAAATCTTAAGGATTTTTTTTCTAAAAAATGACTTGATTGTTTTTCTTACAAATATAAAGCATGTGGAATTTAAGAAATGAAATAGATGAACATTGGGGAAAAAGAAAGAGAGAGGCAAACCGTAAAACAGACTCAACTGTAGAGACCAAATAGGCTTCCTGAAGTGGGGGGAGGGATGGGCTAAATGGGTGATGGAGATTAAGGACTATACTTGTGACGAGCACTGGCATTATATGTAAGTGATGAATCACTAAATTCTACTCCTGAAACTAATATTACACTATATGTATTAAAAATTCTGGGACATTTTCTGATACATATAAACTCTATGTATCTGTCAGAGGGGACATTTATTGGGAACCTATTTTTTTTGCAAAGGCAAAGAGAACTTAGTCATGCATTGCTCCCTAATTCAGCTTCACTAAGCTTGTAGTTAGCAGAATTTCTTATAAGATTTTGGAACTAGTTTGACAGTAAATGCAGTTTCCAGTGTCATTATAAACTTTTCTATTATTTCTGTGCTTTCATCAGTTTTTAAATTATTTTTTATAAAAGTATGTTTTTAAGTAGAGAGAATTACAAATAAGATAACATGTATAACAATGTTTTGAAATGCTGTGTCTTTAACTTCACAAGAACAATCTGTTATATTCTACAGCATTTTTCTGTTCTGTTGGAAACTATCTCTAGGATAATCAACCGCTAGTTAAAGCAATGAGGTCAAAGAGAAAAATTTTCTCCTGGATTGTGTCACAAAGAAGGAGATCTCTATACTCTTTTTTTTTTAAGATTTTATTTATTTATTTATTTGAGAGAGAGAGAGAGAGCACAAGCAGTGTTCAAGAGTTGGACACTTAACCAACTGAGCCACCCAGGCTCCCTGAGTATATTCCTTTAATTCTCAATTTTGATCCCTTGTGTTTCTAACTTCAACACCTGTATTTCATTTTTTATCCATTCATTCATTCATTCATTCATTCAGTCAGTCAGTCAATAAATACTTACTGAGCATTTATTATAGTCCAGGTTATATTATAGGTTCTGGAGATACAGCAATAACAAAACAGAAAGAAATTACTGTCCTTACAATTAATTGATGAGGATTTTGTGATTTGGTAACCTGCCTCAGATATGCCTGGATATTTAAAATATCATTCAGCTCTTTCCAATTTTCTAACATAGTAGGGTTTCCTGACCCTCTCCAGACTTGATAGTTTGATTTTTATGTTTGACTCCTGACTGTCCTAACATGGACAAGCCCTGCCATGGCCATTGATAACAAAGACATGACTACTTTAATAGTGGACTCAAACAGTGTACATGTTTACAAATGAGTCCTAATTTACATCCACAGAAAATATAGTTTACTTGCAATAACTGATGATATCTTTCTTTAAAACCATCTTCCTACTTGCTCTTACCAATTTTGGGGAGCAAGGAAAATATAATTTGGTTTAATCCAGTAATTAATATTAATCCAATAATTTAAACTTTTTCTTTAAGTGAGAGTCTTATCCAAGTAAATTCTCCATCGTTTAGATTTCCTGTCTTTGTCCCACATCTATCCAAGATGGTCTGAAGTTGCAAGATAGGGAGGGTTACGTACTCAACAGTGATTGACAGGAGGGGAGGGACAGCTCTACATACAGGCCCTCACAGCGGCTGTCGCACTATGCCAAAGTCTGTGGTTGGGAAATTTCTTGTATCCTCTTTGGTTTGATCAGGACTAGAGATTCTCCTCTCCTGACTCAACTTACCTTCACTTCCTGGTGCTAAGAGGTCTTGGGCGTGGCTGCCGGCTACTGTAGTTGGTTAAGCTGGCCACAGTACACTGAGTCTCAGCCAGATCTCTGTGGAGCTTCTGGCAGGTACCACAGCTGGACTCCCTCCCAACTACCTCTACATCCCCACATCAACTCCACCGTGAGGGTATGTGGTATCTTTCCATGGCACATAGGAGTTAAGAGTGCTTTAGGAGTTTTGTCTAAGGCTCTCATTCTGCCTAAAGACTGAGAGGGGGATAGGAGGGTCACCCTGCAGCTTTGTCCTCTTCAGGGTAGACTTGTTCAGACAGTTCTTGACCCAGGACTCAGTGCTAGCTGATACATTTCTCCATCTTACTATAATGTTTCCTGTTTGGTGTGGCAGACACGTGTATGTGGGTCAGATATGGTACAAACACTATATTCCCAGCTTGTGCTGAAAGTGTCTGATTTTCCTTGGGATTTTTCCATTTAAAAATTGACCTAGCTTAGTGAGGTACGTGAGATAGATGATCTTAAGTCACAGTCCATCAAGCAGAACTACCACCAACAAATGGCTACAAAAACATTTGGCTGAAGCTGATGGGGAGCTTGATACAAACAAGTGTAATGGAGAGATACCCTTTGGCAGGTGAAAAGGTATCTGGATCAGCATTACAGTATAAATGTTGTCACCGGTACTCTTTATTTTCTCAAGTCTTTTGCAATTTCAGAGATGCCCAGTTTACACTAAAGCATAATGAAGCCCATGAGATTTTAACATTGTCGGCCCAGTTTTAAAATGTGGTTAACTGACTTGTTAATGTAGTGTGAGTTCCGAGGACTGCATTAGGCCAGTCAGTCTAATTAGGTTACATGCCCACTGGGCATGGATTGTGAGTGCTTTCCTAAGTTTTTCTTTAAGGCTTGTGCATTTTTTTGTCTCAATAAATTTCACACTAAATTTCAAAAAGTGGTATGCAAATCACCACTTAAATATTATAAAAATAAAAACACAAGATTTGTGGAACTAATACTTGCACTCAATTTGAAAACTGGTCTCTAACATTATGAAAGTGCTTTAGGACCGTTACATAATTTTTTTCAAAACAGTGAAGGGCAAAATTTAGTGACACACATACACATTATATAGATGTCAGGCTACTGGATCCCTGTAGGATTCTATAATTTTATGTGTATACAGAAAATTTTAAAAATTTATTCTGTATTATTTCCATCCAAAGTTTGGTAAACTGATTGATTAGTTGTAACTCAAGATACCCTTAGGAGATTCCACTCTTTGAATAGGTTGAACTAATATAACACTGGTCTATGTAAACATAACTTTTGTGCTTCATTGACAGCTAACTTTTAAAACTTTATCAGAATGAACCTTTTTCTACTGTCTACAGCTATTTGTAATATATATATATATATATATATATATATATATATATTCAGAGATAGACTATTTTTCAAGAGAAATTTTCTAAGTATATGCCCTTATTGTGGTATTAAGACTAGAGATTCATGCACATCCAGGTCTTTTCCATTTTTGTTTTACAACACAGTCTGGCACATAGCAAGTATACAACCAAATATGAATACATAAATACCTGACTGAAATCTCCTAGCAAAAAGGAACACACAATCATGGGTTCATGAACTATCACCTGGGGAAAGAGAAAGAACAGTGACTCTAGAAGACTCTGCTTGTGAAGATTCAAGGGACTCCTAAAAACTTCAGTCAGGAGAAAACTCATTCAAGATGGAAAGATCTATATAGGCAAACATTTCCCTGCAAATAATATGCCTGTATTTTACTTTGGTCATTGCAATTTTAACTTCCTTGAGAATACCCTGTAGGTTTGTAAGATCCATATGAAAAGCACAAATGAGAAAATAAACTCAATATCTTATAAACATTTTACAGTATCAAGGAATCCTAGAGTTGAGAAGAATCTTTGAGGTCATCAGACCAAGATTCTACCAAAATTTAGGGACTCCTTCCTAGCCATAGAAATCATCCAGCCTGAACCCTTTCACTAATATAGGAATTATGTACTTCGTAATTATATACTTACATGTTTGTAATCCAGACTAAACAGATCCAGATCTTAGAGAAATGAGTGAGCCTGAAGAAGAGAACTGTACATGTAGGACAGAATAAATGGTTCCAGATATAACAGAAGAAAATTTACCTAATTAGGAATAAGACGTATACCTGGATCAAAGGGAAACATGTTCTGATAGCCAAAATTAATTAAGGAAATTAGCTTTGTTCTCCTTAATTAATTATTATTTTTATAATATTTAAGTGGTGATTTGCATACCACTTTTTGAAATTTAGTGTGAAGAAATTTATTAAGATAAAAAAATGCACAGTCCTTAAAGAAAAACTTAGGAAAGCAGTCACAATCCATGCCCAGTGGGCATGCAACCTAATTAGACTGATTGGCCTAATGCAGTCCTCGGAACTCACACTACATTAACAAGTCAGTTAACCACATTTTAAAACTGGGCTGACAATGTTAAAATCTCAATTGTAATTTCAAAGATAAAGTATCTCTTAGGCTATATCAGAGACTGCTAATTGACACCCTCAACTCATTATTATTTATCATCCTCATCTGTATCAAGAGTACTTTAACAATAAATATAATAACTTTAAAAGTAAAATAATCATTCCCTTTTCAGCCTCTGTTGAATCACAATGTAGCCATGTACCAAGTTCTGGTCCAAAAGACATGAATAGAATTTATATATGTAACTTCCTAGTCATACCCTTAGTGGGAAGAGGCATATCCTCTTTGCCCTCTTTCCACTTTCATCTGGCTGAGATTTGAGCATGGTGATGAGCCATCTTCCATGTGGATGAGAACAATCTCCCAGAAATGGCAGAACAGTGAGATGGAAGGACCTCAATATTAGGCCTGGATTAATTATGCTTAGATTATTACAAAAGAGAGAAAGAAACTTTCCACTTATTTAAGTTCCTTTTATTTTAGGGTCTTACTTAATACACAGTTCTCCAGAGTGACATATTGCAAAGTATCAGAATCTAATAATATAGATATAAATTGGTTTAAGTGATATATAAGAAACTTAAGCATCCTACAGCAGATATAATACTTTCTCTTCAAAGCTGATGAAATATTTTCAAATATTATATTGTCACAGAAAACTCTTTAAACTTATAAAAAGCAAAGTTTGTACTGATAGTTTTCTGTGATCAAGAAACCTAACAACAACAAAAAAGGATAATAGATAATCCAGAAGAAAAAACAAAACATTTGACTTCTCAGAAAATTTGTCTCAGAAAATTGTAAATACACCTCTTAGGTCAAAGAAGAAATTGAAGTTGTAATTATAGACTATTTAGAAAATAAATGACAAGAAGTTTCTTTTAAAACTTATGAACTATGATCCTAGCATTGTGATTATGGTCTCTGGATGTCACTTTTTACTGAAAGGAACCAGGACTCGCTGAAGAAAGCTTATTTTAGGCCTAGGTCAGGAAATGTACAATATGAGCCCAGAACATTTGTCATAACAGAAAGTAGAAAGCTCTCAAAATATACTGGATTCATGTCATAATGAACCAGGAACAAAATGAGATTTCCACTGAACAAAAATGAACATTTTGAACAACAATAAGAATCAAAAAAACATAAATATGTTTAAATCCATGAATTCATAAGGATAAATGCCTTCCCCACTACCCTCTGCCAAGCCAAAAACAAAACAAAACAAAACAAAAACGCTTGGAGACCTATGAAGGTACTAGGGAACTGACTTAATATTTTAAAAAATGTAAAAAAAGAAAATAATTATTCCGTCCTTCCCATAGGAACTATACCTCAGAACAAAATAACTGATGAATGGAAATTAGTCTTTATGGAAACTTTGCAGCTAATAAATGGAGAAGAAATGAAAAAAGTGCAAATCACTATTCTGCAACCCCTAATGTACACCTAATGTGAACAATCTAGGCAATGATCAACAACAACTGCTAATATGACAAAGAGACAATAGACACTATGTGTTTCTTGATGGAAATACATAACTCCACCTTTGAATGAGATGAAATCTGCTCTAATAAGGCCCAATTTACAGGGAAGATGTGAGACAGAGAACACATGGTAAATGATACCCAACAAAACCTAGACCTGGGAAACTATAGAATAATAGAATTAAAAAGTCAGGTTTCTTTCATAAAAGGGGAGAGAGAGGTCTGTACCTAAAAGACATATAAAGTTACATATATACATATGAATAATTATATATTTGAATGGATGAAATGATATGATGCCAAAGATATCTAAGATTTACTTCAAAACTTCCAACAGCAGAAGATCTCGCTGGAGATCTATAAGTGAAAGAAGACCAGCCATGGGTTGATACAGTGCAGCTGGGTAATAGGTATACATGGGACTTCACTACACTGTTCTACTTCTGTATGTTTAAATAATCCTACAATTAAAAAGTTAAAAAACTATGGAACAAGAACAAAATATTTCTCAGAGAAAACATCTTAGTCACGGATATATTCATTATTAAACAAAGCATAAACCAATCATACGTCTCAAGAGCTTCAAAAAGAATAACAAAGCAAACTCAAGGAATATAAGGTAAATTAAAAAATGAAAGCAGCTATTAAAATTTTCAAAAGTATGATGACTTTTGGTCAAAAATATTCTTCAGTACAATTAATTCCTCATTTCCTCTCTAAACTGTGTGAGGGTAATTAACTCAGTCTTAAAATCTAGCTTAATAACAAAAGGTCTAACGGAATTCAGTCACAATAGCCTCCTCTCTCCACCCACACCCCTCATTCCTAAGAATTTGTGGACTTCTTGGGAGTCCTGGTGTCACGGAATCAATACAGGTGATAATGACTTCTTGCAAGTCAGTATTAGAATTCCAGTGTTTCTGGAACCTCATAGCTATAATCCTAGGACTGTTGGTTCTCCTCTGACTGGAATTCTTGCCAATAATCCAAGTGATAATCCACTGTAGGGTCCCAAATCACCAAATTCTTCAAGAAGGATTTCTAGTCATGCTATATACAGCTAACTATTACCTTTCCTCCTACAGATTGCTTTCCCTCCCTTACCCTATCCTTACTCTACTCCAACCTACTTCCCTGGTGCCTCCTTTTGCTACCTCTATATAGAGTGCAAACATCTGGAAGACAAGCTTTTCATTTCATAATTTTCTTTTACTCAATCAAGATAGATTCCCAAATCGAAATCATCATACAAACATCAGAGGGTGATAGACTCTTCCATTTATAAAGGACCATTATAAACTTCCATTTTTAAAATTATTTTTTAATTTTTTATTGTTATGTTAATCACCATACATTACATCAGTAGTTTTTGATGTAGGGTTCCATGATTCATTGTTTGCGTATAACACCCAGTGCTCCATGCAGAACGTGCCCTCTTTAATACCCATCACCAGGCTAACCCATCCTCCCATCCCCCTCCCCTCTAGAACCCTCAGTTTGTTTTTCAGAGTCCATCGTCTCTCATGGTTCATCTCCCCCTCCAATTTCCACCCCCTTCATTCTTCCCCTCCTGCTATCTTCTTCTTCTTCTTTTTTTTTTTTTTAACATATATTGTATTATTTGTTTCAGAGGTACAGATCTGTGATTCAACAGTCTTGCACAATTCACAGCGCTCACCATAGCACATACCCTCCCCAATGATTCCATTTTTAAAGTTCAGGTAGTTGAGTGTTTGATGCTGAAAGTCACTTCATAGCATACTCTATAAGTAAACAGCAAATATATAGTCACTGCTTATGACATATAATTTCAATATATGGAATCATTTATTTTTCTTTGAAATTTTCTCCCTAAATTTTAGATTGGCTATAGCTCATGTCGGCATTATTTTATGTATCTAAGTATCTAATTATTTGCCTAAGGATCTATGCAATATTGAAAAAATACTTTGTTTCTCTGAGGTTGAATTTTTTCATAGATAACACTGAGATAGCAACACCTCATACTGATGTTCTATGAAGTAAATAAGACAACAATTTAAATGTTCAACACAGTGCCTGATGCATGGTATACATACTGTATATCTTAGATTTCTCTTAACAAATAAAAAAGACAAACATTTAAATACTAAACTTAGAGTCCGTATGAGTTGTTTATTACTATGACATTACAGTGGCAATACTAAGACATTTGGGCAATAATTCTTTAGTCATGCCATTCTTGTTCTGCTTTAGTCAGAACATTCATTCCACTCATTGTTTAGAAGAAAATTTTAGACAAAATTATTTATAAAAAGGTACAGTTTAAATTTTTTTTCTCACAACTTCATGACAAAGAAATTATGCACTATATGCACCCAATAGAAAAAAATGTCAAACAAAGGAAATCAAAATGAAGCTATTAATGGTGGCTTATTCATGGGTTATTGATTATGCTGCTTTAATTACACAAAGGTATAAGATTTTAGAATGAAGAAAGAGTGAAAGGACATCAAGTGCAATTCAGGGCATCTCATCCTCTGTGGTTGGGAGTATTATTCATTTTTTAAGGGGAATATACATTGCAACAGATAAAATCATAAATGTATTTGTCCTTTGTTGAATCATTTAGGAATAGAAATTCGACAAAGTTCCTGCTTTCTTTATTCCTTTGATTTCTTTAATGGGATAGGGTGAGAGTGGAGAGGTAGGATAGGAAGAAATGAATAAGAATATGGTTTTAGGTTCCTATAAGGCATAAACCAGTAGTATTTCTGTCCTTCACAGTATCAAATAGAGAAAGTACAAAAAGCATTTATTTTCAAAAAAAAAAAAGAAGTAGAAGAAAAATAAACCTACTAGAATGCATCTTTGGTCACATACTTGCCTAATGAATATCATTTTCTACTGATTTGTTTTCTTCAGGGAACTCTAAAAATTGAAATCTTGCCCAAACTGAAAAAGGATTTTTTTTCAATCTTAATTTAGTTCTTAAATTTAGTGCAAGTTTTTCAAACCCAGAAAAATTGTTTGACTAATATGTACGTAAGGGGTACATCCAATAGGATTTTCTATCAAATCAAAAGTTTACAATTTTTTCATGTGTTACAAAAGACAACAGTTAAATGTCACCAAAATTCATTCCTTTTCAATCAGTACAACTCTTTCCTCCCCTCCATCCTTCTTATCACCACCCTTCCCAGTCCACTCCATTAAAATATATTTCCATATAATAGACGGGTCAATTAGATCCCTCTATTTGACATTCTGTGACTCTTTATCTCCTTAAGATGTGTTTTTTCATAATTTCCTTCTATTTGGAGAAACTGTTCAAACATTCTGGCTACTCAAGGTCTATACAAACCCAGTATCTATGTCAGATCCATTTCCTGCCAAGAAATCAACTCTGATTTCTCCGTTTTGAATTAATATCTCTTCATTGCAATTACTTGTGAAAATCCCAGCCCTGTTTAAACTCCATTTTCTGACTTGTCCTCTCCAGCCCCAAGCAGCTGAACCTGGCTAGAAGAAAGCAGACAGCCATGCTGATCAGTGTAATTTTAAACTGTCCTCAACACTTGCTTCAAGTTACAACCAGTTCGACCACATTTCCTTGGTTAATCACTCTCTTAGGTAAAGATTTCACATTTTCTCTCTCATAGAACTCCAACAATCCCTTTCCTTCTCTCATTTAATTTCCTTGATTCTTAAGTCATTGAGAAAATACGATCAACGAGAAGAAAATTTCTACATGCTCTTTCTACTGAATTTACCAATGTACTCGAATCTGTACTCATAACCAGCCTTCTTGCCTCTGGCCATGGTGAAGTAATGGTGCCTCTCTCTGTGAATAAGCCTTTCCTTTGTGCATGGGATTTCATTCTTCTAACTTACGCTAGGCTATTACTCCTGCAACTGGTCCTCTCTCTCAGGCATTGTCATTTTCTCTCTCTTATTGGATAATTTTAATCAGCACAAACAGGTACACTATCTCCCATATTAAGAAAGAATCTTTATTTACCACACATCCCCTTCTAGCTACTACCATAATTTTCTGTCCCTCTTTACAGCAAAATCACTCAGGTAAGTTTGTCCATCCTCCCACCCTCCATTTGTCCTTGTATTCTCTCTTGAATTCAAAAACGTCATCAGAAAACTGGTTGGCTTTACTTTCAAAAGATATCCAAATTTCAACAACTCTTCACCACCTTCACCCTTTTCAAAAGAATTGTCATTGCTTGCCTGAACCAGTGATTCTGCTTCCCCGCGATCTTCCTACTTCCTTCATTGCCCATCCCCCAGCCGTCTGAGGGATAGATTTAAAACATCAGTTAGTTAGATCATGGCACTCTTCTGCCTCAACCCACTAGGGGTTTTGCATCTACCTCAGAATAAAGTCCAAATCTGCAACATGGTCTGGAAAGCTCCCATGGTCTGGCCCTCCACCAACTCCCCGATGTCATCTCCTATTATTTCTTGTTCTCACCTCATCTCTTCCCAATCATTCTGCTACAGCCACGTTGCCCTACTTGGAAATTCTTGAACACACAGAGCATTCTCCTACTTCAGAACTTGGCACTTGCTCTTCCCTTGACTGAAAAGATTTACCCCAATCTGTTTGCCTCTCATTTCCTTTAGTCTCTGTGCAAATGCCACTCCCTGATCAGAGAGGGCTTAGCTAACCACTCTGTTTCCTCTCTATCCCTCTCTCTGCATTATTCTTATTTCACTACCTGAATATTGCATAGGTATCTGTTTGTCATTAGTTTTCCACTGCTAGAATATAATCCACAACGTACTTTTTTTGTTCACTTGTCTATTCTCAGCATCCAGAACTGTAGCTTTCATGTAACTGTGCTCAATAAATATTTGTTGGCTAAATAATAATAACACATGCTTGATCTTCCATTATATAATTTATTATAGCTTGTTTGCGCTATTTATATAATACATATATATGCTTTTGTTTCCTTATACGTAATGTATTTTCAGAGTAACCAGTGATGCCTAATACTGCACTTACATTGTTTTTAAAGATTTATTTATTTACTTGAGAGAGAGCACCCGCATGAGCATGTGCACAGCAGGAGGGGCAAAGGGAAAGATTCTTCAGGCAGACTCTCTACTGAGCGCGGAGTCCGTCTCTGCTGGATCCCAGGTCCCATGAGATCATGACCTGAGTCAAAACCAAGAGTCTGAGGCTCAACCAGCTGAGCCACCCAGGCAGCCCAACTGTACTTGCATTTTATGTACATTATCTGTTTTAGTTCTACGACAACTCTTAGATGAGGGTTATGTTATCCTTATTTTATAGATATGAAAAAAAATCCAAAGAGATGAAAACTGCTGAACATGGTTACCATTCACATACCCCATTCCTAACTCCCCAAATTGAAGGCTTTTCCTAATACTTTACATTTGAATTTGCTTTGTAACATTCAGTCCAAACTGTGCTATTTGCTGAAAATTTAATTCAATTAATAGGTCAATTAAATATAAGTATCACTTATATATCTTTGAAACCTGGATCTATAGAATAGCAGTTGAATTAACTATTTGACAAGAACTATTTTTCCATTTGCCTTTATTTTCTTCATTCATTAATGAAGAAACATTTAATTCCATGAAATAATGGAGTTGCCTAAACTATTGGACATGAAAGGCTGGAAAAACGTTCTGTTTCAGCTCAGTAGGACACTGATATTTCTATTTTTAGAAATATTTTTGGAAAGAATAAGGCTTGATGAAGTATATGAAAACTTGAGCCTAAATGTTTTATTCATCAATATAAATTTTTAACAATAAACCAACCTTTAACATTTTCTTTCATATTTATTTTTCTGCTACTAATTTTCTATTATTTTCTACTCATATTCCCATATCCCCTCCCTCAGGCCTTTATATTTCTAATTCTTACAGATATAGTATAGGCTGGAACAAATGGAGGGGGGAGAAAAGTAAACATTTGCCTCACTGTAATTTTCTAGGTGTGTTTCCCTGCTCCCACATTAGCTACAGTTCAGGAAGTGATGTGGCTTAAGCTCCAGTATGAATGCATGAAGATGCAGATATTTGAAAGAAGCTGGACTCTACACAGAGTATCTTTTCTGTACACTGCTATGCCTCTCTCTGTCTTGTTCATCTCTGCACATGGTCATGCCATCCACGGAGGGGCACGATGTCTAGTTTTACAATGCCTGGAAATCACCCTGGGTGTCTCTTTTCCCTCTCTAGTCTTTTTGTCCTCCATATCAAATCCATCACTAAATCCTGTTGACTTTACTAATGTATGAATTTTCCAATGTAGGAACTTCTCTATTTATTGACATAATCCTGGTCCAAGCCTCTGGCTTATGGCAACAGCTTTCAAACATGTCTTCCAGCTTTCCAACTCTTTAAATAAATAGCCAGTGTAATCTATTTTAAATAAAATCAACTCCTATCTATGTCAATGTCTTCCCATTACATTTAGAAAAAAAAAATCAACTCCTTTCCATAAATTACAATGTTCTTTGTGATTCAGCCTGGCTAACGCCACTGTTCCTCTTACATCTACCATCTTGCACATGGATCTCCATTGGAACTTTGCAGATAGTCTTCTCTTTGCCTAGAATGCTTTTTCCCAGGCTCTTCATGGCTGGCTTCCTCTCACTTCCAGGTCTCAGTTTAAATCACTCTTCCTCAGACAGGCTTTCCCTGACCACCCAAAGTAAAGTAAGTATTCTTATTATATTATCTGTCAAAGAATCATATTCATTTTCTTTTAATACTTTTTGCATTCACAATGATGCATTTACTTGTTGATTGCATGTGTCTCTCATTCAATTTGTGAGTTTCATGGGGACAGAAATGTCCCTCATGAAAGCATCTTCTTCAGTGTGTGCCTCTTGTCTGTCTCCACAGGGCTAGGATTTATTTATGTTGTAGTACTGTTCTGGGAAAAGGACACCACACTGCCCACCCCATTGCCCTCAAACTCTGCCTCATTCAAATCATTTCATGCAAATAGATGTCTGAGAGCAGTCATGTCTATCTACCATCTCAGCAGATACATGTGTATCTTTTGTTTTAAAAACAAAAAATGTTTTTTTTTAATTTTTTATTTACTTTTAGTTTGTTTTTTAAAAAGATTTTATTTATTTATGAGAGAGAGAGTGCATGAGCAAGGGGGAGCGGCAGAGGGGAAGGGAGAAGCAGACTCTCCACTGAGCAAGGAGGCCAACACAGGGCTTGATCCCAGGACCCCGAGATCATGACCTGAGCCGAAGGCAGACACATAACCGACTGAGCCACCCAGACATCCCTGTTTTGTTTTTTTTTAAGGGAAAATCTTAAAACTTAAGTTTAAAGCATAGGATACAAAATATTGTGGAAAATAAATTATAGGAAACTTGACTACAGACATGTAAAGTTATATAATAATCTAAGAAAATATATTACAGCAGAAATAAGATAACATTTAAGCTTATCATCTATTCACTTTTCCAAAATACTGCTGAATTCTGGGAAGAACATGTAGAAAATAATAAGTCAAACATTTTTTGAACTCTTTGCTAATGACAGATAGTTTTCCAAGCATCTTATATGTATTAAATCACTTATGCTTCACAAAAAAAAATCACTGAGGTGGATAGTATTATTCACCCTATTTTACAGACAAGTAAACATGACACAGAGACATTTAAGTAACTTGTACAAAGTCACACAGCTAGTAAGTGGCATGAATAAGATTTGAATCTAAAAGCCACATTCTTAAATATTATGCAATACTGCCTCTGTTAAATTATATTTCAATCCATTCTTAAAGAACTTACATATCAGTAAAATGAGAAGACATGTGCAGAAACAAATCACTAATCCTTTTATACAATTAATATTTATAATTCCCAAAATAATTTCAATATATTGTTACATTGGTTCATATAGGTGAAAAAATTAGCATAATACTTGGCATATTGTATACATTCAAAATGTGCTCTTCTTCACTGCATCCTAACCTCAACTCTGTGAGATAGGAAAGTATAGGTGTCAGGATGAGATAAGCTACTCATGATTATAATTTAACCCTACAATTCCAGTGACATATTCAAAAGTTTATTTCTCATTCATGAAAAGTTCCATGTGGGTCAACAAGGGCACTTTTTCAACCACAAATCAGAGAGATTAAAAATTTTGATCATGGTTATCAGTTATTAACTTCAGTCCTAGCTCCTCCACCCCAACACATGGCTACTGAGGAAGGGATAGGTTACAGCCGAAGAGGCACGGCAGCTAATAACTCCCTCCCTCTAATTCAACACAAATGTTCACATTTTCTTGATCAGAACCAGTCACGTGACCTGAATGCAAATCCAAGAGAAGTTGGGAAATGTTGTTTTCCTGTGGGCCCATAAAATGAAAATAATGTAGTAAGTATTGCTATAAGTACTAATATTCCTCTTTATCAGATCAGTATAATGAGGTACATAAAGGTACAGTGACCATGGAGTGCCTGCGTGGCTCAGTCAGTTGAGCATCTGGCTCTTGGTTTTGGCTCAGGTGATGATCTTGGGGTCCTGGGATGGAACCCTACCACCAGATCTGTACTCAGCCTCGAGTCTGCTTGAGGCTTCCCTCTGCCCCTCCTTCTCTGCCCCTCCCCTTGCTCCTGAGGGCATGAGCCCTGCTTGCCTGCCTGACATGGTGCTCATGCTCTCTCTCAAATAAATAAATAAATCTTTAAAAAAAAAAAGGTACAGTGACCTGCTCTTGCCCTCATAGTCGGTAAATGTTGAACTAGAGCTTTAAACAGGCTTTACACATTTTAAATTAATAGTCATTATGCCAAGTATTATAACCAAATAGCTAAAATTTTAGGAAGAAAATAATTCTTTCAGATGAGATTTACGGAAAGCCTTCATGGAAGAGGTGTCATTGAAATTATTAGTAAGGGCTAGATAGAGTTTACGTCTGGAAAAATGGGGTAAGGGAATCCTAGGCAAAGCCACATGAGCAGAGTAGTAGCAAGTATGTACAGGAAATAGGAATTAATTCAGTTTGACCAAGTCAGGATAATTATTTTAATGTGCATAAGATTATACTAAGGAAAAGATTTCACCTTGATGTGATTGATAAAAAAATCTAATGGCTCAGTTGATATGGGCATTAAGACAACTCTTTATTTTATGGTTTGATCACATTTCCTACTTTTATTTTTAACCTAGGCATAGCCTTGTGTTCTGAAATGTACTTATGATACCTGCAAACTCATAATTTATTTAAAGTTTGCTAGTGGTAAAATGCTTCAAAATATTCCCCCAATTTCAAGTATGGTCATTAATGATTAAATATTGGTATATATCTGAAAAAACAGTCTGAAAGACCATGTATAGAAATATTAAATTCAAACAAACTAATTCCCATGTATTCACTTACTCATTTGACATTTACCTTTCAAGGAGTTGTGATGTTCCAGGCAAAGTACTAGATGCTGGTAAGACATAATTGGGATAGTGTCACTCATGTTCTTTTTACTAGAGCATTCAACATAGAATTAGAATGAACAAGATTTGCAATAGTAAAGACATGCTTTATAAGTACTTGTATTTTCCCCATTTTAAAAATAATTCAAATGTTAATCTAGCAATAAAATTAAGTTGGGTACAATTATACTGATATACAGAAGAACAGACTTTTATTTAATCATACCTGGAAGGATTTAACGTAAGTAGAGCAGAGGATCAGCTTTTTCTCTCTTTCTGAGTATAGTATCCTGAAAGAAGGAGAGATTCTGAAGCTGTGGCAGTGAACTTGGAAAAGAAGCATGCACTGTCTCCCCAGGCAAAGTCCTCAAAGGACTGAAACCTTTTATTTGTATGAACCATCCTACATGTGATAGTATTGGAATGAAGTAGCCAAGAGCACAGAAAACAATAAATATAATCCAACTTTCTATTCGTGTGCATCTTGAAAATTAGGCAAAGAGGGATTACTCGTGGGCAAATTAGCTACATAAAACATGACACCTGTATCCAGTTAGAGGACACTTTAATGTTCAGATTCTTTGGTCTCTGTGATTACAGGAAGCTGGATTACATGAAGATTGGCTTGCTTTCATCTTTCTCACAAAGTGAAGGGAGGTAGGCAGATATTTGCCCACAGTTTTACCACATGGGGTGTCAGGAACAAGTAGACTATCAAGGATGACAAAATATCACCACAATTTTAAAGTTTTCAAAAAACAATTTATTTTAGGATCTTTGGCATTGGAAAATCATGGGTGGATTTTGGTACTACCTATATAATGTGTTATAATTTAAAACTAACTATGTATTCTAGAAGGCACTGCAGGATTAAAAGAAGTTCCAAAAGTGAATAGAAAAAATAATCGAAATAATGTAAGTATTCTCTGGGGTTACATTTTTGTAACTTCATTATTTAGCAGACTCTTCTGACGTAGTAGACCAAATTATTTGCTGGAGAGAGATAGTGATATATGGAATCTATAAGAGGTGGAATATTTCAAGTGGGGCTTCAAGGTTTAATTAGAACAAGGAGGTCAGCAATCTATAAACCCAAGAAAGAGCCTCCAGGTTTTCTGACTTAAAAACATAAACAAACAAAAAATGTATTCACAGTCAATAGATTTTATGGAGCCCTTGTTGCAGACAATGAGGGATATTTAAAAGAGCATGAGAAATAAACTGAGGGTTCTAGAGGGGAGGGGGTTGGGGCGATGGGTTAGCCTGGTGATGGGTATTAAAGAGGGCACATACTGCATGGAGCACTGGGTGTTATACGCAAACAATGAATCATGGAACACTACATCAAAAACTAATGATGTAATGTATGGTGATTAACATGACATAATAATAAAAAAAAAGCATGAGAAAACTTTATGCCTGTTCTCAGGGGACAAAGATACCATGTGAGGAACTGCTGTTTTTCAGTGCCCAGCTGGAGTCCTACCAGCAGAAGCAGGACTCAAGACAGACACACAATAATTGAGTTATGTAAATTGAGGTAGAATAAAGATCTAAATTTTTGGTTTTCAATCTTCATATTATAGAATTTTGGAGGAAAAGACTCCCTCCAAATATAAGTTTAGACAGAAAAACTTCAGGAGGAAAGTGAGGCTTGAGTTGAAGCTTAAGGGAAGGGAAGGGGAGATACTGAAAAGAAGAGGGTAGAGAATTCAAGACAGGGGGTCAACGTGAACAAAGACATGGGAAGAAGATGACAGAACTTGGGAGTCAGCAACAGGGAGGAGTGGGAAGTTGTTGAGGTAACTTAAGGAGGATCAGACAATGAGATAAAATTTTAGAATTGATATGTTTGGCTTGGAATCCATTGGAAGTCATTATATAAAAACTGTGATGTGATAATTATGCCCAGTGTCTACTGACGAGTAGTCTGGAAGGATTAAAAAAAGACATATAGGAGAATGAAATAGGAAGTGAGGGAGACCACAGATTGTACTAATTCAAGCATAAGCTGATAAGGTGCCAGGAATACTCTGCATTATATGAAGGGCAAGGAGGTTCTTCTTTGACTGCTAAAGTTAACCCACCCGCCTTTACCCTCCCTAATCCTCTTTATGCATTTCTTCTTTCATAGCTTTCCTAACCACTTTATTTTTATTTATTGTCTATCTCTCTCCCCTATAATAGGTAAACTTTTTTGTTTTGGTTTTCATTCTTGTATTTCCACAGCCTAGAACAGTGTTTGACACATGATAGGTGTTCAATAAATTTTTTTTCTCATAAATTAATGAACAAATATAAAAATGCTGAAGGCAGTAATACTTAGGAACAGATTGAACACAAAAAATGAAGAGAAAGAAAAAACTAAAATAAGAATTCCAGATAATACTGCCTAAAATATGTATATTTTTTTAAATCACAGGAACAATTGGAGAGTTTTTATCCAATGGGGGAAATTTAGAGTTGGTTTTAGATTGAAACCTAAATAATATTAGGAAAGTATTATTTGGTCAGCACTGTCTTTTCCACACCTAGCCCAATGCCTACAAGGTTGGTGTTCCATAAATAGGCTTTGAAAGAATACATGCTATTTGAAGACTGAGAATTAGTAAAAGTGTTCTGTTTAGAATTAGAAAGGTAGGACTGAAGAACAGGAAAATTTGGAAAGGTAGATTTGAGAAATTTCAAGTTGGAAGCTAGATGATCTGGTATGGCTGAGTTTTCAGAAACTGGAAATGCATAAATAGTTTAACATGTTCATGCAATTTTGTATAAGAATGGCTATTCTTGGGGCGCCTGGGTGGCTCAGTTGGTTGAGCGACGGCCTTCGGCTCGGGTCATGATCCTGGAGTCCCAGGATCGAGTGCCGCATCGGGCTCCCTGCTCGGCAGGGAGTCTGCTTCTCCCTCTGACCCTCCTCCTTCTCATGCTCTCTGTCTCTCATTCTCTCTGTCTCAAATAAATAAATAAATAAAAAATCTTTAAAAAAAAAAAAAAGAATGGCTATTCTCATTTGACTGAAAGCACGTCTTAGCAAATTTAGAAATTAATTTGAGGAATTTGCAACCTGGAGGCAGAGCATACAAACGTTAAACTTTTGAATTAATTTTATGCATACATGTCTTTTATTCATTAGGCAAATTTCTGAAAAGTTATGTGCAGATCAAATAAGGACAAATCTAATTACATTGACTTGCAGTAGAAGAGCTATTTTATTTGCCTTTCTGATTGATTTGCAATTGGCCGTCCTTCATAACACCTTCACCATTTCTCTGCCCTTCAAGATTCTCTGTGAATTGGTTGATGGACTGTCAGCACTTAAATTCACTGGGAGCTTACTATTTAAAGGACATTTGTAATAAATGTTTTAGTTATATGAGAAAAGCATATTTGGATATATTGAGTTTTATAAAGAGCAAGGAACATGTATCATAAAGTCTTAGAAGAGATTTAGTATCGTAAGTATAAATAAAGCATAGAATATGAGATAAGAGTTGATGTAACTTAGTTCGTTGAAGTGTAAGAGCAAGATATATAATGTTTTATTTTTTACTGTTTTAAACATGAGTCTGTCAGACCTCAGGCATCAACTCTTTTCAGATATCATCCTCTTCTAAAGCAAATGCATTTCTCATGTTTTTCTTCACCCTCTCTCAGCTATTCCTTTTTTTCTCACCAAAATTCACGATTTTGATGCTGATGGTCTAAAATTCTTTCCCTAGACTTTCCTGCTAAAGATATAGACAGAACCAGCATGATCATCCCACCACATTACTGTTCCTGTCTTTGATCTTCCCATGGATTAAACAATAACTAAGGATGAGCATAAATTATGTAGGGGAAATACCATCATTTAATTCTCACAAAAGAATAGATCCCGATTATTATTCAAGATAGACTAGAATGTGTTGCAGTAACAAAAATCCTTAAAAATCTCCATGGCTTTCAGCAACAGAAGGTTTGGATTTTGCTTGTTCACTTGTTTTGTCTACCTTGCTCCTGCAACATATCCATCTCAGGTCAATAGTGAGCTCTGTTCTTGGTCGTGTTCACTTAGGGGTACATGGTGACATTATTTCATGTTGAGGGGAATCAGCACGAGCTCCTAAAGGCTTCCACCTGAACGTGGCATGCTCAGCCTCCCTTCATGATGCACTGGCCAAAGTACGTCACATGACCCTGCCCGACCTCAAGGGGCTGGGAGTGCAGCCCCGTCAGGTGCCTGGAAGGGAGAAAACTACAAATCACAAGTGATCTTGTAACTCCCTAACCCTGAAATAAATGCAAGTTATGTGTATAGAACTTATTTTTAAGTATACATTTTCAGTTTAAATTAGTTCAAATGCATTCTGGAAAGTCTAAAATGCGATAGAAATATAGGTGTTATAATTAACCTATTTTAGGTAATATAATCATTAGAATGGAGAATTTGGTAATTATAATAAATGACTAGTTTTAAAGTGTCCCTTGATTTTTTTTCTTTGCATTCATAAATAATTTATTGAGTATTTCCTATTTTCCTGGTCCTAGGCATATAGAGATAAACTAGACACACAAGGAAATTAAAATCCAATAGAAAAGAGTCACTAGTAAATCAACATTTTTGATAGATTGCATTAAATGTGATGGCAGAAACACTTGCAGGATGCAAAGAGCATACTGAAGAGAGAAACTTCACAGAGTGAGGTCAGAATGACTTTGTGTACCTAGAGAGATTGCGGAGTGGTGACTTTGAGATAAGTTTTAAATCCTGAATAGAAAGTTTTATGGACAAGAATGGTCCGGACAAAGGAAATACCATCTCCCAAAGCACAGGAACATGAGAGTTTATATGATGGTAAGAAATTGTAAGGAGTTCTAAGTGGCTGGAGAATACATTTATGGGGGCAAGGGGTCCATGCAGCAAAATAGAAGGTGAGAGAGGTAGGCAGATATGTGTGTGCCATGTCAAAAATAAAAATGTCAACTTTATCCAAGAGATAATGGTGAAACACAGGAGTTTTTCTGCTTTAGAAAGAACATTCTGTTGGAGAGTGAAGAATGAATCTTCACTGTATAGTACAATACCTCGTACATAATTGGCATTCAGGAAAAAATGTTGAATGAATGAGTGAGTAAATGGTGGCATGGAGGGTAAGGTGAGATCATCTCACTATAATATATTAAACAATTTCTCTAAAATTTGGAAATATCACACATTCAAGCTATTGGTAATATTTATGGCCAGTGTTTCTAAATGAAGAATCATTCAGAAATGGTACGCAAACAATGAATCATGGAACACTACATCAAAAACTAATGATGTAATGTATGGTGATTAACATAATAAAATAAAAAAAAGAACAAGAATTTGACAATTAAAAAAAAAGAAATGCAACTATGCATTCATGTATTCATCCACTGTTTGTTTTCTTTGATTCATTTACATAACAGATATATCTTCTATGCAAAGCACTGTATTAAGTGACATAAGAAGCAAAGATCCTATCATATAGATTTTTTTCCTGCAAGAACTCTCGAGTCCAAGAAAAGAAGTAAGACTCATATTCAAATAATTACTACAAGGTTGTCTCTGGAAACAGGGAGAAAAGAAAAACAGATTGGTGCTTATTTGAGGTCAGTGGTTACAAATGGTTTCTGGAATAGGTATTATTTAGGCTGGCTTCTTGACAGGTAGATTTATTTTAGATTTTCAGAGATAGTCAAAGTAGAAGTAAATAAGGTAGGCAGCTATACCTATTCCAAACGATTTGTTCAATTTTGTTTTTATTGTTATTTTTAACCTTTCAAAATTATGAGACAGACTAATTTTTAACTAAGCAGCTGATTCAAGTAAAACAGTCAATCAGATAACCCTGAATTTATTTTGCATACAAATGAGCTCTCAAAGCATCAGCTATTCATATTTAGTTACCTCTTCTGACTTGTGGAACAAACATTGACAGTCTGTTTTTTAATCACCAGTATTTCCAGAGAATTAAAATTTAGCAACATTCCAAACAGTTTTTAAATTTTATCCTTTAGAAAAGAAGCTGTAACAGAGTGATTAAGTGCATGTACGCATTTTGCAGAAAATAAGTTACACTTTATAACATGAAAGTTGATACAATGCTTTCATTATATCATCATATTTCATTAATTTATGAACCACTTGAGTATTTATTATGTTCCAGACAATGTGCCGTATGATTAATAATAATATTAGATTCATTAAGCCTTCTGATTTGCCAGGCAGCAAACTGTTTGCTTTGCATACCTTATCTTATTTAATCCTCAAATTGACAATATGAGGTAAGTATTATTATCACCATTTCACAAATGAGAATATTTAAATGTAGAGAACTTAGGTAACCTGCCCAATGTTACATAAAAATATAAGGGGATTACGCTGAGTGAAATAAATTAAATCTGACAGAAAAAGACAAATACCATATGATTCCACCTATGTATGGAATCTAAAAACAAAACAAACAAATCATAAACAGACTCATAAATACAGAGAACAAACAGGTTCAGAGGGGACAGGGTTGTGGGGATGGGTGAAATAGGTAAAGATGATTGAGAGATACAAACTTCCAGTTATAAAATAAATTAAGACAGGGGGATGAAAAGTACACCATAGGGAATGCCGTCAATAATAATGTAGTAACTTTGTATGGCAACAGATGGTAACTACACTTACCATGGTGAGCCCTGCATAATGTATAGAGTTGTGAATCACTATGTTGTACACTTGAAACTAATATAACATTGTATATCAACTATATTTCTATTTTAAAAAGTGGAAATACAAGATTCAAACTCAGACCTGTCTTTGCCAAAATCAGTGTTCTTAATTGCCATACCTACTAAAGAGAATATGGTAAGAAAAAAATCTGATTCAACCTTAATGTCAACCCAGGATAACCAACATATAACAGGAACAACAACGTAGTACAAGTGTGGAAATTGGAACTGGAAGTTCTAAGAGGCAAAGGCTGTCTTTTCCTTTTTGAAATCCCAATGCCTCATCTTGTTTGTTGGTGCATAGCAATTGCTTAGGAGACATTTGTTGCATGAACAAATAAATGGATGACTACAAAGAGATACAAGGAGGAATTGGAGCAATAGGAGACATTTTCGTATAAGAAGAAATTGAGAGGTTAAATGTCCACCCCAATTCCAAACATCTATCTAATCAAAATGTCTGGACTTCAACCCACCATTTAATTCTAACTCTACTCTTTTCCATGGCACCACAGCTGCCTATCTTTGGTACTGTTTCAGGAAGATGGCACATAGATGCAGTGATGACACCTATAATTTACCAAGATGAACTCCTTGAACTCAGGTTTTGCCCTATCTCTCCTCTGAAGTCTCAGTGTGTTATTATTTGCACCGGGAGCCAGCATGTCGTAGTTGAAACTCTGAGTTCTTGGTCAGGCAGACTGGGTTCAAATTTAGGTTCTGGCTTTTACTACTTACTGTGTGATGCCTGGCAAGTCACTTAACTTCACCAAACTTCAATGTTATCCTTTATAAAATGAACATAATAGTACCCAACCCACAGAACTGTGAGGATTGAATGTGGAAATCCATGAAAAGTGTTTAGCACAGCATCTAATGCATTCATCATATAGTCTGAAAGAACTGGGTGTATGAGTTTCCTAGAGCTGCTATCACAAAGCACCAAAAAACGAAAACAAAAACAAAACAAAACAAAAACTGGGTTGCTTAAAACAACTGAGATTTATTCTTTCATAGTTTTGGAAGCTACAAGTCACAAATCAGGGTGTTGGCAAGGCCGTGCTGTCTGATGGTTCTAGGGGAGACTCTTCCCTCGCCTCTTCTGAGGTTTATTGGCAATTTTTGGCATTCTTTGGCTTGTAGATTTATCACTCTAGCCACATGACCATCTTCTCCCTGAGTGTCTCCACATCATCTCCCCTCTGTGCATGTCTGCTTCTGTGTCCAAATTTTTCCTCTTTTTATAAGGGTACCAGTCATAATAAGTCAGAGCCCACTGTAATGACTTTATCTTAAGCAGCTTACCTCTGAACATACCCTATTTCTAAATAAGGTTACATTTTGGGGTCCTGGGGGTTAGGACTTTACAACTTTTTGAAGGGGACATAATTCTATCTATCAATAAGACCAGTCATCTACTTTTAATATTGCTTCTTAAAGGAGCCATGTGAGTGAAATCCCCTGACCCAGAAGAGAGTAAAAAGCACTTCTCTGAGAACTGTCCCTTGTGCGTCCTACTTTTCCTCACCTAGCTTCTCAGCCATCTCCTGACAGCCTCAATTGAGAGTTGCCTCTTGGGTCTGGTTTAACTTTCACTCCTGGTCTAATTAGGGGAGCCACTTGCTGACCTAAAGCTTCCATCCCCAGTAGGCCCCGAGTTCTGTTTTTCCTACATCAATCATTACCTGTCTCTGTGACAGGATTGCCTCCCCTGGAGGCTGACCTTGTCCTCATTTTACCATCAGTAATCCTCTGTTGACATAGAGAATAGCAGTAACAGTTTCTTGAAAGCTCTTAGGAGCCAGGGGTGATACCAAACACTCCACAGGCATTGCATTATTTAATCCCCACATCAGCCCAATATGGTAGGTTGGCCAGTGTACAGATGAGGGAACTGAGGTTCAAAGAGGTTAAAGGGCATGAAACAGACGAGACACAGTGAGGCTTGAACTGAGTTGGTGGCTGAGGGAACAGAGGAGGGAGAGGTTGTCAGAGAGAGCAAGAATAATTCATGGTACTTGGACGTGATATAAGGTGCTCATATATGAAAGAGGCTGAACAATGAAATAACTTCCAAGCTTCTGGTCCGGTGTTTGGATGGATGCAAAGTGATAGTTTTCACTGGAATAGGGGAGGAGAAGGAAAACCAGGTGTGGGGAAGGTGGGGGGTGATCATGGTTTTTTTTTTTTTCTCTAAGATTTTATTTATTTATTTATTTTTTCTTTAAAGATTTTATTTATTTATTTGAGAGAGAGAGAATGAGAGACAGAGAGCACGAGAGGGAAGAGGGCAGAGGGAGAAGCAGACCCCCTGCTGAGCAGGGAGCCCGATGCGGGACTCGATCCCGGGACTCCAGGATCATGACCTGAGCCGAAGGCAGTCGCTTAACCAACTGAGCCACCCAGGCGCCCTTTATTTATTTATTTGACAGAGACACAGCGAGAGAGGGAACACTAGCAGGGGGAGTGGGAGAGGGAGAGGCAGGCTTCCCGCGGAGCAGGGAGCCCAATGCAGGGCTCGATCCCAGGACCCTGGGACCATGACCTGAGCTGATGGCAGATGCTTAACGACTGAGCCACCCAGGTGCCCCTGATCATGGCTTTAATTGCAAAAGTGTTGTGTGTGACACTGTAGATTATATAAGCGAAGATGAGGCAGTTAGATATATGAGCCCAGAGGTCATATAGAGGGGATCCCCACAGTCTTTTCCAAACTGGTCTCCCTGCTTCTGCCTCTGCTCTCCCCCATCCTTCCCCAGTCTTTTTGCTACACAGTTACATTGAATCACTTCTCTTTCCTAACAATGGCTTCCCATCTCATGCAAAGCAAAACCCAAGGCTTGACAATGACCTACAAGGTGAGACATAATCTCGTGCCCTGTGGACCTCTCTCCCCCTCTTGCACTCTGCTTTAGCCAGACCAGCCTCTTTGCTGTTTTTCAAGCCAGGCAAGCTCTACATCAGGGCCTTTACATTTGCTATTTCTTCTACCTACAATGTTCTTCCCCCCAGAAGTATGTATGGCTGGTTCCCTCACTTCCTACAGATCTTTATTCAAAAGTCTTTTTCTCAGTGGGGCCTTCCTTGACCACTGTATCAACTCTTATACTAACATTTCAAACCCTCTTTCTCAGCTTTATTTTTTCTTCTTTATACTTATCACTATTTAATCTACACTAAAATTTACTTATGTACCTTGTTTATCTGCTCAAATGTAAACTCCATGGGGGCAGGGAGTCTGTCTGCTTTGCTCAATGCTCTATCCCCAGGGTCTAGATGATTGATTGGCACATAGTAGGCCAGTAATAAATGCTTATAAATAAATGATTGCATGGGAAAATCTGATCAAGATATAGATTTTATTCATTAGTTCAGCAATTATTTCTTGAATATCTGTATTATATGTCAAACATTGTTCTATGTTCTGGAAAATAACAAAATAGATCATATGTCTGCCATCATGGAGCTTATTTCCCAATTAGAAAGAGCAAAAATAAACAGTTAATTAAATATACTAGATGCCAGATGGTGACAAGTCCTATGGGGAAAAATAAAGTGAGCTAAGGAAGATGGATTTCAGAATCATGAACATAAGATGTTGGATCATACATAGTTTGTGATATGAGGAAACATAAACATTAAAGGGATAAGTAAAGGAAGACGGGAAGCCCATGAAGAAATCTAAGAGGGAAATGACAGAGAAATGAGAGGAAAGTCAGGACACTGTGGTATTTGGAAAGTCAAGGAAGCAGAGAACCTCAAGAAGGAAGGAATAATCGATAATGTCAAACATCTAATTTGCAGAAGTCAAGTACTATAAGGACAAAATGTATTTGTTAGAATTTGGCATTTAGGTGAATTTACAAAGCTTAATTTCAGTGGAGCAATGAAATAAGTAGCCAGATTACCATGAGCTTAAGAGAGAAAAGGATATGAGAATATCAATAGAAGTTGGTATGACCCACTTTTTTCAAGACGCTCTGCTTTAAATTTAAAAAAGAAAGAAAAGAAATAAGAATTGAGAAATTTGCTAGAGGCACCCACGAAAACTGCATTAGAACTATTTTGTGTACAATCAGGAACCTGAAGACTTTCTCTGTCTCTCTGTCTCTGTCTCTGTCTCTCTCACTCACACATATACTCTTCACATACATACACCCCCCGCACAATATTCCCATTAGTTAATAATCTTAATTTTCAAAGAAAATAAAATTCCCCAAAAGCTTGCATATTTATGAAAGTTTGGTCCAGGATTCATGCTTAGCAAGTTGGAAGTTGGGTTTTACCCATAGATTTAATAAAAACATAGGTCAATTACAATAAGAATAATAGCAGCTAACATGGGTTGAATACCTACTTGGGGTCAAATATTTTGACAAGTGTTTCAAATTTATTTGTCCTCACTTTTGAGATGTGGAAATGAGGCTCAGAGATGTTAAGTAATTGCTCAAGGTTATAGGGTTTATAAAAGCAGAGCTGAGATTCAAACACAATCTAACTCTCAACTTTATGATTTCACTACACCAGGCCACCTAAGCTACACAGTGCTTTAGTGTCTTATGCTGGTTCAACTTGTGGTTAACTTCCAAGTGGTCAGATACCAAAATGTAAAATACAAAGCCGTATTAGTACTAGAATGAATCCATGAGTAAGTTCTTTTATAACCTGGTAGTAAAAAACTTTCCTATTATCCAAATTGAGAAAAACAAGGGAAAAGATTGAAAATTTTGAGTACATAAAAAGATAACCTAATTTCAAACTGGGAAAGTACTTAAGTTATAGACAAAGAGAGAGTAACTCTAATATAGAAAGAGCTTCTAAAAATAGAAAGCTGCCAACAACCTTATAGAAAACTGGGCTAGACATGGAAATAAGAAAAGAAGTGCAGTGTATTAGTAATCTATTGCCAAGTAACAAAGTGCCCCCAAATTTAGCAGCTTAGAATAATATCTCACGGTTTCTGTAGGTCAGGGACTCAGACACAGCCTATCTGGGCCCTCCAGTCGGGTTCCAACACCAAGTCGATCAAGCTATCAACGGGGGCTGTTGTCACCTCAAGGTGCGATTAAGGAAGGATTCTCTTACAATTTATTTCACAAATAGTTTATATAATATAAACCAAACCAGAAGGGAAAAAGCAATCTCTAAAACTTCAAAATGAAATGAAAGAACCTAGCTAGGTATCAAGGTAGTGGTATAAGCATATGGGGAGGAACTATTTTAAATGACTTTATTTATTTTTTTTTTAGGTTTTATCTATTTGAGAGAGAGATTGAGCAAGAGAGAGCACAAGCTGGGGGATGGGCAGAGAGAGAAGGGTCAGGAGCAGACTCCCCACTGAGCAGGGAGCCCGATGCGGGGCTCGATTCCGGGACCCTGGGATCATGACCTAAGTTGAAGGCAGATGCTTAACGACTGAGCCACCCAGGCGCCCACAACTTACACCCTTTTTTTTTTTTTTTTTAAAGATTTTATTTATTTGACAGAGAGAGACACAGCGAGAGAGGGAACACAGGCAGGGGGAGTGGGAGAGGGAGAAGCAGGCTTCCCGCGGAGCAGGGAGCCCGATGCGGGGCTCGATCCCAGGACCCTGGGATCACGACCTGAGCCGAAGGCAGACGCTTAACCGACTGAACCACCAAAGCGCCCCTAAAATGACTTTAAAACACAGGAATTTGTCTCTACAGTTGGTGGGAAATACCCTAAAAATAAACAAATACACAAATAAAACTGCCCCTTCCCTGAAGAAAAAAACACAACAGAAACTTAACTGTTTTCAGGAATTCTATTTTTATTGGTAGTGTTAAAAAATATGTATAATTACGTAGGTGTGCTTGTGAAGCAGGATTTTCAGTACTGAAGAGACTACATACAGATGAAAGACCAAAGAGGTTAAATTTAAACGCTGTATTCCTGACTCAGAATTGGGATCTCAGTATGAATTTATGGCGTATTTTCTCTAAAAGAAAAAAAAAATCAGCTTTATCCATTGAAAAAACCTATAAAAAAATGACCAATCTGGTGGCAATAAAGAAACCTTTATTGATCATATTTTGGTCTCTAAATATCATTTCCTCCTGAAAGGAGCCAAAGTACCTTAGAAAAATAGCTGGTTCTAGGTCTGGGGCAAAACGTGTATGAAACGATCCTGGAACATTTTATCATACCAGAAGTGAGGAAACAAACCATGATAAATAGAGTTACATCAAAAGGATCTGTGAAACTCATGTGAAGACAATCCTGCTGGCCAAAAATAATGTAACTGGAGTATAAATAAGAATAACAACCTAATGGATTGAAGTATCAAATACCTTTAAATCCTTAAATTTACAATTATCTAATCTAATCGAATCGAATCAAATCGAATCTAATGTATATTATATTATTAGTGTATTATATGTAATTATAATATAATAATATATAATAGTACATATATAATCTTGGTAACATGTTGTTGCAATATATTAAAATAGTATTGTAGGGCGTCTGGGTGGCTCAGTTGGTTAAGTGTCTGACTCTTAATTTCAGCTCAGGTCATGATCTCGGGGTCATGAGATCCAGCCCCATGCTGGACTCTGCTGTAAACATGGTGCCTGCTTAAGATTCTCTTTCTCTCTTCCTCTGCCTCTCCTGCCCACTCCCACTCACAGTCTTTCTCTCTCTAAAATAAAAAAATAAAAATAAATAAAATAGTATTGTATTAATAATATGGCTAATATATATTAATATTATGTAGGTAATATATATTAAACTCTCACTGTTCACCTTTGAAATATGCTAAGAAGCCAATTCATGTTTTTAAACTGGTAAATCAAGGGAACCAATCAAAAATTTATCCTGCTTTTCCTACATAAATTGTACTATTGAATAATCAAATAGTTGATTAGGTGATGTTTCTCTTTATAGAGGTATTAGAGCTAATGAATAAAGATGAAATGATAAAATTAATATTTTTCAATCCCTAAAAGAATGAACCAATCTAGGTAATAATCATCAATGGTTGATAATAGCACTAACAGAGAAAAACAAAACAAAGCAGATGTCATGTACTTCCTAGTGGAAGTACACACTAAAACCTATGAAATATTCTTGCCAGAAAAACCAAAACTAGATCTACCTTCTACACAGAAATAAAGAGATGAGAACATCTTAATTGACCCTACAGAGATGTAAATATAAAAATCTAGACTATAGGGACTCTATGGGGTTAAGTGAATGATTTCTTTAATAAATTCAAAAGAAAAAACTAATGGAAAGGAAACTTACAAATTAATATAGAAATAAGAGACATAACAACCAATTGCAAACTTTAAATCTTATTTTCATTTTTATTTGAATAAACTATAAAAAATTAAAATGACAACAGGATAAATCTGAATACTGAGTGGACAGATATTGGATGATACTAAGCAGTTATTAAGTGTGATTATTCTAATTTTGGTTTGTTTTTTTAAAAAGCACTTATCATTATATGGAGATATATACTGAATTATTTATGGGTAAAATAACATGTTGGGAATTTGCTTCCAAATAATCTAGAGGAATAGAGAATTAGAGTAAAGATAAAACAAGATCAAGGAGATAATTATTGAAGGTGAGCAATAAGGACAGAAGGTTTTATTATACTATTCTCTTTAATGGTATATACTTATAAAAATTTCCATAAAAATTTTTTAACCTGAGTGGTAGTGGGTCCACAGATTTTTTAAAATATCATTTTTGTACTTTCCTGAATGTTTGAAATGATTAATAATGCAGAAAAAAACAAAATTTGGGCTTTTACAATATCCTGAAAGTAGCCAGCACCCCTCTAGAACACAATTTACTTATGGTTTTATGTTAAGAAGTTCATTTTCAAATGATACTAACTTGCTGATTCAAGGGAGGTCATTGAATTATCTTATTTATTCCTTTTGGTCCCCCACTTTCCTATGTTTTAAATGGGAACAAGTGAAAATTGTTAATTAATGAACTTTATTTTTCTGTGTTTCAAGTTCCTTGAAGAAAAATCATTATTAAAACGGAATAGTTTTATACGTGACCAATCCTGATACCTACTACATTGCTTTGGCCTTTTGTTTTTAATATAAAATTCTTTTACTGTACATTTTGAAATGTTTTCATCTTTCTCACACAAAGAGAGAGTAGTATAACACATTACTGATTTTCACTGACAAGTGCTAGACCATGTGAAAACCCTTGTGGGATTAATTTTCTGTTTTTCCTTTTTCCCATGCTATGCTGATTGGACATGTCCCATGACTTAGCTCAGCCCCCAAAACATGGCACCAGATCAATCAGTGGGTTTGGCACAACTTTAGTTACTCTGGTATAGGATTCATTAAAAAGGAGTCATATTCATAAGATAGTTTAACTGCTAAAAGAGAAAAAATAAATGTGTTTTGTGTCCTTGCTGTTTTGTTTTTCCCAAAGGGAAAGGGAAGAAAGGGTGTTGGGGGAATAGAAAGCGTCAAGGGAGTGGAAGCCATGTTTCCTGGAACCTTAAGGTCTGCCTCTCAACTTCAAGATTAAGCTTTGTTCTCATAAGAGTTTGGCTTTCCAAATTGGGATGCCAAGGTCCTTCACATACATATATATCCTTCTAAAACTCTGCTTTTCAATTGCGTTGTATGTTCTAATTTAGAACACTTCTCACTCACTCAATAATCCAAGAGAGACTTTGATACTAGAGCTGAATTGAGGAGGAAATGGTGCTTGTTTTCAGATAAAGTGAGAGTAACCAGCCTTCTTGAGAACATTATATTTTGATTGATCTACTTTCTCACTGGCTCTTTTCTCTCAACTTCTTCTTGATAAAGGATCTCATCAGGACCTCACGAGGTTCTCATCCTTGTTTTTTTAATGGGTTGCTGTAGCTACCCTCACCCTCCCATCTCAGTGAAGGAAGATGGCTCCACAAAGGCTGACCCTATTGCCCACCTCACCTTCTCACTTCCTTGTCTCTTTCAAAATCTACCCCCATGAGTAGGTTCTCCCTGCTCTGGCCTCTTCATTCATTCATACCTCTATAGGTTCTCTCAAATGTGTGCACTGATCTTCCCTTTACTTGAAAGCAAAACAGAACTGGAGGGTATTTTGCTGAGCGAAATAAGTCAATCAGAGAAAGACAAGTATCATATGATCTCACTGATATGAGGAATTCTTAATCTCAGGAAACAAACTGAGGGTTGCTGGAGTGGTGGGGGGTGGGAGGGATGGGGTGGCTGGGTGATGGACATTGGGGAGGGTATCTGCTATGGTGAGCGCTGTGAATTGTGCAAGACTGTTGAATCACAGACCTGTACCTCTGAAACAAATAATACATTATATGTTAAAAAAAAAAAAAGAAGAAGATAGTAGGAAGGGAAGAATGAAGAGGGGAAAATCGGAGGGGGAGATGAACCATGAAAGACTATGGACTCTGAGAAACAAACTGAGGGTTCTGGAGGTGAGGGGGGTGGGAGGATGGGTTAGCCTGGTGATGGGTGTTAAAGGGGGCACGTATTGAATGGAGCACTGGGTGTTATATGCAAACAATGAATCATGGAACACTACATCAAAAAGTAATAATGTAATGTATGGTGATTAACATAACATAATAAAAAAAAAACAGAACAAAACAGGCTTTACCTTGCGACCTCCTCTAGCTGCTATTCTATTACCCCTCACATTATTGATTTTCAAACTACTATAACAAATAATCTGGACCTGCTGCCTCAGTTTCCCTACTGTCTTCTGAAATCTGGCTTCCTCTTTGACCATTCAATGTAGAACAAAATTGTACAGGTGACCGGGTACCTAATCACCACACGCAGTGGCTCAGACATTGCCCTATTTCCCTTTGTCTGCTTGGCAGATTTAATCTGTTCTCCTCTTGCATGTCCTTTGTGAACTTTCCCTCCTTGGTCTCCTTGACATTGGGAAATCCTTGATATCTTCAAACATTTTCAGTGATGACTTCTCTATTTCACTGGCTGCTCTATTATTCTTCACTCTTCCAATTTCTTTCTAAACATTTCTAGAATATCGGGGGCTAATATATAAATATATAATATATAAATCACTTGATCCTACTTCATAATACTGAACCAATTGGTTCAATAAAAACAAGACTAGGAGATCAGCAAATGGATATTAACTATTTCTATAGATCCATGACCAAAAAGGAATGCTAATATTCTCTGCCTCTCCACTTATACCAAACTGAGAGATTGAAAGAACCTATTTAAGGAGACAAATTAGACTCAAAGAGCAGACTTACCCAGAATTGCTGTTTCCCAAAAAAAGGAGGGAGCTGAGTCTCCAGATCTTTTAGCTTTTAAATAGATAAGATTTACCCAGTGGAAAAACGTGAACCAGTGAATGTCACCATCAGTCGAAGTCAGATAAATCACTACTTCTGCTTGGGGAGAAATGAGTAAGATACATCACGAGTGTTACTCTAAGCACAGGAAGCTATATATACACAGTGTGGGATATTCTTCATTCCTAATCATCATCTTTATGTAGATAATTCCCAAATCTGTGTCTCTGTGTCAGATGTATTTCTAACCTTTACAATGTTAAATCTGCCTGCTCCCCTCCACCTCTTGTTCCCCTCTGTTATGGTCAATGGCACTACCATTCCCAGTCATCCAAACAAAATGACTGGCATTTTGATTGGCATCACCTTTGGCATCACCTTTGATTCATCACTCGCCTTTGTTTCTATGGGTTCTTCTTTTTTTATTATTATTATGTTATGTTAATCACCATACATTACATCACTAGTTTTTGATGTAGTGTTCCATGATTCATTGTTTTTGTATAACACCCATGCAGTACATGCCCTCCTTAACACCCATCACCAGGCTAACCCATCCCCCCACCCCCTCCTCTCTAGAACCTTCAGTTTGTTTTTCAGAGTCCACTGTCTCTCATGGTTCATCTCCCCCTCCGATTTCTCTATGGGTTCTTCTTTTAAAATGACTATCCTACTCATCCTTTCTCTTCAATTTGTACCTCTACCACCCTATTCTACCCCTTATTTATCATGTATGCCTTCAACAGCTGCTTATTAAGTACATACCAGGTGCCATGATATTTTTTAGGCAGTGGAGATATAAAAGAAAGATAAAACATTGATTCAGCCCTTGTGCTGAGAAGAGTGGACAAAGGGCTATCAAATGATAATTTAAGCAAATGTATAATCTCAACATTACAGACAATTGCAATACCTGAAAGGGACGGTGTTATGTGAGCCTGTAATAGGAGGATACAGGAGATGAGAAATAGCATCTCTAGGAAATGACACTCACATTGAAATATGAAGGATAAGCAGGAGTTAATTAGGCAAAAAAGACGGAGAGGAATATTCCAGGCAGCATTCTATATGCGCAAATGCCTTATGATTGGAGGTAGTAGGGTGAGTAGAGGTTGCAAGAAACTGTGCAGATTTAGGGGTAATGTGGTACAGAATAGGGGAGCTGGAAAGGTAGTTAAGGGGTTGTGCCATGTAGGGCCTTATACATCATGTTAAGGAGTATTTGTTTTGCGATCAAAGAAAGTCACCGAAGTGTTTAAACAACAGGGATTAGCATTTTTTGAAAAGATCACTCTTGCATTTTGGATCATTATCTTTGCTTCTTAATTGATCATTTGTGTGTCTCCCATTCCTCCACCTTGTGAATTATTATACAAACCAATGTCCAAATAATCCTATGTGCTGTTTGAACCTTACCTGCTTCTTAATCAAATGGTGTGGATGATGCCCCATTATTTTAAGATAAAGCTCGGACTATTAGATCTGTTTGTTTGCTAACGCTTGCTACCATCTGGATTCAGTCTCCCTGTCCAAAATAATTTCCCACTTCTCCCCATTACTGACCCTTTCCTCTAGTTGAGCCAATCTTCCAAAACACACCAGCCTCATTCCTGCCCTCCATTTTTTTTTGTGAAAGAAATTTTTTTTTGAGACTTTGAAACTCCTGCCAAAATTTTTCTTTTTACTAAAATCCAAACATATTCAAGATACCCATGAAATTCCACCTCCTCTGTTAAATGATTGCTAACTACTTTGGACCACAGTGTGAGTTCACTCGTGCTAAACTCTGACAGTATTTGTGTAATTGTGACAGAACTAAACAAGAATGGGCATTGCATAGGCAATTCCCTTCGTGGGACACGAATCCTTTATCATTGTAGGCATCATCATCTTGGCTTGAGGTGTCAATTTAGACCTCGATTATAGCCTTCCCAGCGATATTTTTTGTTTTGTTTTTCCATTATAAAGTGATTTTTTTCTAGAGAAAGAGTTAGGGTTAGAGGAAAAGTGGGGCATAAAGAAGAGTCTCAGTCTAATTCTAACAAAATACTTCCAATGTTCTTAAAAATTATTTGGTAAAATTTTTCTTTGTTGCATGATATACTTACTATGGACTTGCTATTTCTTAATTTACTCAAAAGTGCCCTGTTGCTGGAGATTTAAATATTTCCATTTCATCGTGTTTTAAATAATGTGGTTAAATCATTTCTATTCTTATGTTCCACTTATTTTCCTAGGATAGATTTAAAAATATGTAATTACTGGGTCAAGGAGCCATTTTTTGGTTACATATAAGCTAAAAGGCTTCCAATGAGGCTGTACTGTAAGTAGTGTATGAGAATGTTCACAAAACATTCTTACTAGCATGGATTTTTATCACTGCCTGTATTATTTGTAATTCAATGTTTGTTTTTTTTTTTAAAAAAACCCAATATGGTGTTTTGATTTGAATAGCTGTCACTAATGACATTTACCATTTGCCTTTTTGTTATCTGAGGGAGTATTAGAGAAAGTACGGCAAAAATGGTGCAACTGAACCCCAATAGCTGGAGGCCTTTTTTTTTTTTTTAAAGATTTTATTCATCTATTTGACACACAGAGAGAGAGAGCTCAAGTGCACAAGCAGGGGGGAGCGACAGGCAGAGGGAGAAGGAGAAGCAGGCTCTCTACTGAGCAGAGAGCCCAACGCAGGGCTTGAACCCAAGACCCTGGGATCATGACCTGAGCTGAATGCAGACGCTTAACTGACTGAGCCACCCAGGCACCCCAGAAAGGCTTTTTGATCTGAGGCTAGATTCTTCCATTTTTTCTACACATATACATGCAGTGCCTGCCAGTATTAAGCACTACACCCTCTGTCAGATCGGCCATAAAGTAGTGGTTCCCAGATTTTGCTATGCATTGGAATTACCTAAGGATTATTTAAAACAAACGACTACTGTCTGGCTCCCATCCCCAGACATTCTGATTTAATTGGTATGAGGCGTGACATGGGCAGCAAGAGTTTTAAAAGCCTTCTAGGGATTCCAGTGTGTTGCAAAGTTTGGAAACTATGTCAGAGTAAAGAAGGATGGAGTCACAGAATACGGTCAGGGATGCAAGTGCTGTGAAGTGTATAAAAAAGACACACACACACACACACACACACACACACCCACATGTTTTGAGTCTGGCAGACTTCCTCTGCACTAGGTTACCTCAGATAGTGGTTTTGAACAGTCCTGCTTGAATGACCCCAAAGGGATAAGACTAAACATTGGGCAGAATGAGGCACTGATGATAAAACAAACAGCTATTTACTATCTCAGTCTGAATTTTCATCTTCATTAGAGAAACCTGAGAGCCACAAATGCATCAAAGGTGACATCCTCACTACCCCTTGTGAACCAGTTGGGTAGAAAGGAGCTCTGCCCAGGAAAGTCATTGTTAAAACAGAACTCAAGCTTTCACCTAGTATGCCTATAAAAGACATTAGTGTGCTGCTGTAAATACATTTAATATTTTGATATATATGAATTATGTCATTTAAACATAGTGTATATTTCCTTATTTCCCCTCTGAATTGCTCATTAGAGAATATCTCTCTCCTAGAAAATATATGTAAAGTGTGTGCCACAGTTTTTATCCATCTCGTTTTGATTTAGTTATCAGAACATACAACATCTGCTAAAGCTGAAGCCCATAGTCTTAGAAATTTTTCTTTCATTGCGCTTTCAGTCTGCACATCATTAGTACAATTCAGATGGAAATTCCATAGAGATGCAATATTGCTAACAGATTGTACTTCCCTGGAAAATCTGACCCCCCAAATTTGATTTATTTAACATATTTGCATTTTAATGGATTTTTCTGAAAGGGTAATCTCATCAGGATGGGCTGCTGTGGTTTTACTGAGTAATTCACAATTTTCAGCTCATTTATATGTGTTTATTAATGTGCAGTATGAATATTTGCACAAAGTGCAGGCACATATGGATTATGTCTACCTGAAATGCATGTTTAAAAATTTGGAAGACTGAGCATTTGGTATTTTGGTTACCTTACAGATTAACCCTCTAGTTTAATATATTCCATTGAGTCAGTCTCCCAGCCTCAAAGTTAATAATAACTAGTGCTTCTGTGGTACCCTACAATTTATAGTACTCTTTTCACATACATTAACTCATTTAATAATATGCCCGAATCTTGGGAAAGCACGGTAACCTTTTGAAGCTACAGAAACACTGCTTAAAGGCCAGTTCTCCCCTCCACAGCCTCCCTAACCTTCAAGGATGCAAGTCCCTAAGCCAATCCTGACCAAGTTGTTAATTTTTGGTATAGCAAGTAGGTGTGGTCAGTGGATGTGGCCTGAGGATGACCTGCTACCTGATGTGACCACATTAAATTCTGGCACTCTCTCCCTTCCGCCAGCCCCAGCCTCCTCCCAGATTCCATTTCCTAGGCTTAATTGGCACAGCTGTGCTTTTTCCAATATCTCTTTCATAGTTCTCTAGCTGTCCACGAGAATCAGTATGCTTTCCTCTCATCACTAAGACAGGGTGCCTATTTCTACCACCAGCTATTGTGGGAAGGGGTTCTGGCAGCAGGTTTTATCTACATTCTTCCTCACTATTGGATGGGATGTTCCTCTTGATACACTGAATTCTTATCTAAAATGTTCACATTATTCTGTAGTTTACAAAATATATATACCAACTCCAAGAGACTTGCAGGTACATATCGGTCTCCATTATTCTTAAGCATCATATTTTATCATCTTTCAAATACAGGTTTGTCAGAATTTATACTTTTCTGTATGGGGTTACAGACTCTCACAAAACATGTGTAAGAACAAAACTATAAAAATATCAGAAGTCCTACTAGTATAGTGACTTTTTTTCTACAATTTTCCCACCCTTCAAATATTTATTTTTTTATTTTTTATTGATGTCAAAGTGTAGAGTTCTCTGAATTACAGTGCATGTATAGTTCAGGTAATTGCCACAACTGGGATGCAGAACAGTTCCATCATCCCCAAAGAATTCCTTTGTGCTCTTGCTTAGAAGTCATACCACATACCCATGCCCAGTCCCTGGCAACCACTGATCTGTTCTTCACCCTGTAGGTGTGTCTTTTCAAGAATGACATATAAATGGAATTGTGTAGTATGTAACCTTTTGAGACTGGCTACTTTCTCTCAGAGTAATGCCTTTGAGATTCATCCAACTTATGGAGTTTTATTCCTTTTTATTGTTGAGTAGTATTCTCTAACATGGATATACCACCACTTGTTTATCTATTCAAATATACGTTTTAATATATTTGTATTAAATATAAATGGTATTTGTAGAATTGGTATAACCCTATTAAAAATTGTCCATATGAGGGGCTCCTGGGTGACTCAGTAGGTTAAGCGTCTGCCTTTGGCTCAGGTCATGATCCTGGGGTCCTGGGATCGAGCTCCACATCAGGCTCCCGGCTCAGACAGGAACCTGCTTCTCCTTCTCCCCACTCACGCTCTCTCTCACTATCTCTGTCGCTATCCCTGTCTCTCTCTTTCTCTCAACAAATAAAACCTTAAAAAAAATAAAAATGAATAAAAAAATAAATAATAAAAATTGTCCATACGATACAATAGGAATTTTTTGGGAACCAAGCAGATCTAGATTCAAATATCAGTTCTGCTGCTTACTAATCGTGGGCAAGTGACAAAGTCTCTCTGAGATTCAGATTTGGCAGGGCGGGGGGTGAATGATACTTATTTCATAAGGTTCTAGAAGTAATTAAAAGTGTTTAGCACATAGTAAATAATCAATCATGTCTGTTTTCCCTCCCACCTTCCACCCAGTTAAGGTAGCACAGTATATATTTTTAGAAATTTTTATTCTCCTGATTTTCAGGTGTAGAAACTCATAATATTGACATTCTTACAATCTGTTTTGTGAGCAGATGGGAGACAATCCATTGTACTATGCCTGGGTCAGACCTCTGCAGAGTGTAAATTCTTAATATGTTTCTAAGTAAGTGCAAAACACTAGTTTGCATATTTTTCTAGTACAAGGTTATCTTATGGGGTGAGTGTCTAGAGGCCAGGCATTTGGGAAACTTATTTTGAGCAGCACTAGCAGAACAGGGGTCCATGTAATCTGATGGTGATATATGGTAGATACAGATTTCCTCTGGTCCTCATCATGCAGTCATAGCCAGCTGGAAAGAAGGAGGCAATCCTTAAGCACAAAGAATGCTTGGGTGATTCAGACAGCACTGCTAAGCCTTCTGATGAAAATGATTCCCAAGCATCCTTATCTCACTTGATACTGGACTCCATTACTTGTCAGTAATTGATTTGTTGCAATTCCTGGAGCGTAGCATTCAGCTTCCTTATCTGTATGAGCAAGAAGAAGCAATTAAATTTCTGACCCAAAGATAAAAATATGTGTGTGCTTAGACCAAACTCCCCATATTTTATTCATTTCATACTTCTGGCTGCACAGCTGAATAAGACTGTCCTTCAGTTTCAGTATAGTTGTACTGGCCAAGTAAATCGTTAAAGTTATGTGCCATTGATTCCATTTTAACTCATGCTTTCTGACTTTTACAATGAGGTAATAAAAATACACTTGGTCTCAAACTTAACTTTAAAGAGTTCAACTGGAAATCTATCAGATTCAGAGGCATAGATATCATTAAAAATGAGTAAATATAACTTATTATTTCCTAATGTTATAATTTATGAGATAATCATCTGGATAGTTCAGCAATCAAGTATATTTGTATTGACCTTGTATAGGTTAATCCACTTGAAGTTGCTAATAATCCAACTATTTTACACCTGTAAATGGCAAGTTCATATTGTTCAATCTAATAAAACATTCTAATTTGGAGACAGGACCTTAAGGGAGGTAGCTAAGTTATGAATGAGCTCATAAGGGTGGGGACCAAATCTGTTGGATTGTTTTTCTCATAAGGAGACGAACAGACACCAGAGTTCTCTCTCTCCGTGCAAACCCAGAGGAAAGACCATGTAAGACCACAGTGAGAAAGCACTATCTACAAACCAGAAAGGGAAGTCTCATCAAAAACCAACCCTGATGGCACCTTGATTGCAGACTTCTAGCCTCCAGAACTGCAAAAATACGAATTTCTGTTGCTTAAGCTATCCAGTCTACAGTATTCTGCTACGGCAGCCCAAGCAGACTGATCTTGGTGCCAATCCCCAATCTCCCCTGGGTCTTCCACTTCTGGCTCAGTAACTAAACTGGATTATCGAATGTTAAAGGGAAGTATGGGCAAATATTCCTCAAGCCTATGGTCTCATTTCCAGGTCCACTAAATGCCAAAGTGAAAACTTGGTGTCACCCCAGAGCAGCTTTCATTTTATGCGGCTGTAGACTTACAAGTAGGCATCTTGATGAGTAAAAACCTGATTTATTCAAATTGGACTCCACACACACTGAAAGCCTCAATTAAGTGGAGTAGTTTTGGGGGTAGTATCCACACACGGCCTTCTGGAAGATAGGCCAGCTAAGACTGATGCTGTCATATCTCATCAACAAACTGGGGTAGTTGTGAGGATCAGAGGTATACGAGTAAAACACCTACCCTTGTTTCTAGCATAGAGCAGCCACTCAATAAATAGTTTTGTTGTTTCAGTAAAACGAAAACATATTTCAAGAAAAGCCAGTACTGGGCATGGAGCGACCCCAAGCAGGCAGGGGGATTAGTTCATAGCCAAGGCTGAGGATAGCTCCTGGCCCTTCCCAACCAGACAGCCTGTTGGGGAAATTGCGAGCAGATGGAAGTGGCTCCTCCCTCTCCCAGGCAAGGGAACTAGGACAGAGCTCCGCCTGTGGAGACACTGTGGAGAGTGTCTTCTGTCCCCACCTGAGCAGTAGGGCTGGAGACAACTTCTGGAAACTGTGTGGCCCAGCGGCACTCAAGCCAAGAGGCAGACAGGCAAGAGCTGAGAGTCTACAAAGCAAAGCCAGTCGTCTGTTCAGTCAGGGAATGCGGGGTGCCAGTCAGCTTGAGTTAAGACAACAAAGAGCTTTACTGGCTTTACAGCTGCCTCTCCTGCTACACCTGGGCAGGGAATCTAATTCGTAGCCCCACTCATTGCTGAATACAGCAGTCAGCCCATCCAACCAGTGACCCTAACCTAGAGCACACAGGAAGCTGCATAGCCTAGTCCACAGGCCACTGTATACAGTACCACTGGAACAGAGAGCGCAGCCCTTGGCTTCCCCATTACACAGAGCAAAACCTCATCTGACCATGGAATTCAGTGCACACTCTGACTCATGTTTCCAGATGATGAGCTTTACAGATCTGGGGTCCTGTAATGCCAACCTGCCAGTTCAGGGAAGCTAATTCATAGCCTCACCTACTACTGAAAATAGTACCTGGTGCCAGCCATCTAATAAGCCTGAACAGAGAATCCAGGAAAAAGTGGAGTCCATCCTAAACTTCTCTTAGCTAGAGAGCCAAGTCAGCAGTCTTATCTAACTATTCTCAGCCCCCTCCCCTCAACCCCCACCCTCAGACTCAAACTTTTGCCTCACCCAAAAATATTCTCAACCCCCTCCCCCCAATCCCCATCCTCAGACTCAGACTTTTGCCTCACCCAAAAATAGACCATAATATCAGGCTCCACCTGCCCAAAGACATTGCCAGGAGACACCCAGAAACCCAAACTGAGCTGACTGGTGAAGAACTGTCTCTGTTAAAGCAAACCTGTAAAGTCTGGAAGAGGAGCCCAATTACTCAAATGTGCAGATACCAACATAAGGAATCAAGGATCACAAAAGATCAGATAAATAGGACAACACCAAAAGAAATTAATAAAGCTCCAATAACTGACCCAAGAAATGGAGATATGTAAGGTATCAAAGAATTCAGAAGAATTCTTTAAGGAAGTTTAGTGAAAGATAAGAAAACACAGACAACTAAACAAAATTAGGAAAATGATGCATGAACAAAATGAGAGGTTTGATAGAGGAAGAGCAACCTCCAAAAAAAAAAAAAAGTCAAACATAAATCCTAGAGTTGAAAAATAAACAACTGCATTGAAAAATTCAGTAGAATTTCAAAAGTAGACTCAACCATGCAGAAGAAAGAATTATACTCTGGAGAATAGGATATTGAAAATTACCCAGAAGAGCAAAAAGAGATAAAAAGAATGAAGAAATCTTAAGGGAATTATAGGATACAATGAAAAGAAACAACATTCACATCATGAGAATTCCAGAATAAAAGAAAGAGAAAGGGTCAGAAAGTATATTTAAAGCAATAATGGCTGAAAACTTAACAAACCTGGGGATATTTCTGATCCACAAGGCCCATAGAATGCCAAAAAGTTGAACCTGAGTAGGGATATATTAAGACACATTATAACTAAATTGTGAACAATCAAAGAAAGGTATATATATTATAAAGGTATAGTCATCAGAACAGTATTGTACTGGCATAAAAACAGACAACTAGACCAATGAAGAAAAGACAGTATCTTCAATAAATGGTACTGGGAAATTGAATATTCACATGTAAAAGAATGAAACTGAAGCCATATCTTACCCATCACAAAAATGAACTCAAAATGGATTAAAGACTTAAAACTAAGACCTGAAACCATGAAACTCCTAGAAGAAAAAATAGGAATAAACCTCCTTGATATGTACCTAGGTGATGATTTTTTTTTTTTAAGATTTTATTTATTTATTTGACAGAGAGAGACACAGCGAGAGAGGGAACACAAGCAGGGGGAGTGGGGGAGGGAGAAGCAGGCTCCCCGCAGAGCAGGGAGCCCGATGAGGGACTCGATTCCAGGACCCTGGGATCATGACCTGAGCTGAAGGCAGTCGTTTAACCAACTGAGCCACCCAAGCGCCCCCATAGGTGATGATTTTTTGAACATGATACTTTAAGCATAAACAACAAAATCAAAAATAAACTACATCAAACTAAAAAATTTCTGCACAGCAAAAGAAACCATCAACAAAGTGAAAAGACAACCAATGGAATGGGAAAAAAAATTTGTAAACCATACATCTAATAAGGGGTTAATTTTCAAAATATATAAAGAATTCATACAACTCAGTGGCAAAAAACCAAATAACCCAATTAAAAATGGGCAAAGGACCTGAATGGACATTCCTCCAAAGAGATATACAAAAAGCTAACAGGTACATGAAAAAATGTTCAACATCACAAGTCATTAGGGAAATGCAGATTAAAACCACAATGAGATATCACCTCATGCTTATTAGAATGGCCACCATCGAAAAGATAAGAGATAACAGATGCTGGTATGGATATAGAGAAAACAGAATCCTTGTGCACTATTGGTGGGATTAGCCATTGTGGAAAATAGTAAGGAAGATCTTCAAAAATTTAAAACTAGAACCACCATATGATCCAGCAATTCCACTTCTGAGAATATATCCAAAGGAAATGAAAAACCGACCTTGAAAAGATATCTGCACCCCCATGTTCATAGCAGCATTATTTACAATAGCCAAGACATGGAGACAGTTTAAATGTCCATTGATGAATGAATGGATAACATTTTGTGGTATATATATAGATACAACAGAATATTATTCAAACATAAAAAAAAAAAAGAAATCCTACCATTTACAACAACATGGCTGGATCTTGAAGACATTATGCTAAACAAAGTAAATCAGAGAAAGACCGCATGACCTCACTTACATGTGGAATCTAAAAGCAAGCAAACAAACAAAGACAACAAAAAAATCAACTCATGGGGAAGAGATCAGACCTATGCTTACCAGGGGTGGAAGGTGTGGGGAGGAGGAATTGGAGGAAGGTGATCAAAAGGCACAAACTCCCAGGTAGAAGATAAATAATTCCTGATGATGTAATGTACAACAGCTAACGCTGATGTATGATACATAGGAAAGTTAAGAGAGTAAATCCTAAAAGTTCTCATCACAAGGAGAAATTTTTTCTTTTTTTCTTTCTTTTCTCTTTATTGTATATGAGAAGACAGATGTTAGCTCAATCTATTGTGTGTCATTTCACAATACATGTAAATCAAAGCATAATGCTGTATGCCTTAAACTAATACAGTGATGCACTTCAACTACTTCTCAGTAAAACTGGGAAAAAAAAAAGAGTTCCTCCAAAAAATGTGAAGGGCTTCTATTAATAAAAGCAGTAGTTCCCCAAGATACCCTATTTTATGAGACTTTTATGAAGTTAATTAAGATTTTACTATTCATGTTCTTCTGTTTTTATTAGAGATCCATATGAGCCAGAAGAATATTACAGCAAGTCATCAGTGAGTGGAAAACAAACTAAAATATTTTATTCTTACCCATTACATTAAATTGAAGACATCATTATATTTGAAGCGTTGCTTACAATAATAAAATTGATATAATAAAATATGATTAATCAGTACATGATTTAATAACAAAAAGTGATAATCAGAAGAGTTAACATAACAATACAAGCACAGTGATATGTTTCTCTTCCAAAAACTTCCCCCATCTTTCTTTCAAAGTGTTACAACATATAAATACTTGTATTTTAGAGGTAACGCTTTCTGCTACTTACTCTCTTTCAGTGCAGTAATTAAGACATTATTTTCTTTCCTTGACCAAAAAATTATTTTCCTTGCTTATTGTTGTAAGCCCATAGGGTGAAAAGTTCAGTAATTTAATAATCCATTCAAGTATGATGAAATTTACAGCAGAAATTGATTAAGCCAGAAGCCTTTGTGCCCTCACTAAAATAACATTCTAAAAATTACCTGATTCTAAACTAATAGTTGATTATGGTCCATATATGAACATAAGGAACCATTTTGAGTGTCTAGTTTCGTTATGTCTTTGTTCCAATCATTATCCAGTACACTGAAGGACAACCAAACAAATGCTAATTACCATTCACAATCTGTATCGTTGACAAAGGACCTGCAGCTGTCATCGGCATAGTTTGCCCCACATTTTCCAAAACACCTCTAAAGAAGCTCCGTTTCTCATTGTTAGCAGGATGTGTGATTTGTTTAGGACAGTCCTCATTTATCATAGCACAAGTAATGACTTTCAGGTGTCTTCAAGTAACATGAAGTTACATAGACAATTGAGCAAGATTTTATGCAGGCACATTTCCAAATGGATCAATGAAAGTTTTGCTGATCCAGCAGTCTCAGGATTAATTATACCAGAAGAGTAATAATAACGGTGATGATCATTATTGTCATGAATGGCCTAGGCTCTGTGTTGCATCTTGGTGAAGTAGGCAGCCTTATCCTCATTTTAGGGTACTACAGAAACTAAGAAATTAAAATGACTTCACCAAGTTCCCATTATTATGAATCTACAGAACAAAAATATCTGTTGAGTCCTCAGTCCTTGGGCTTAACCACCCACTTCACTGACACGTTCCTATGTCCTTATCTTTAATAATTGTTTAAAGTTATTCTCAGGGAATTCGAATATTTTGAAACTTCCCCTCATGTAATGGATCCACCGACTTACACTTTACCAAGCATTGTGGGGTTTTTTAATGATTTAAATATATGGTAAATAATCTAATATTCACAGATGTGGAAACAGACCAGACAGCAAATAATCTGAGTTTTTTTGAGTTGGAACTCAGTGCTGGGAAGAAAATTCAGCACCCACTTAGATTAGGCATTTTCTCCTCCTAATTACGATATATTTCCTAATGCAGAGTTGCCCAATGCTTTGATATTTCCAAAGCATTTAATAAATATAAGCCTTTCGATGTCTTTGTAAAGATTCACTAACTCAATTTTACAGATGAGCAAACTGAGATTTAGAGAGGCTGATTGCCATGGCCACACAATATGATCAGCATGTTTCAATTAACTTTTGCTAACTCAATAATTTAAAATTTTTATTTTAATATAGGAGTGTTCAATTGATAACATATTAAATTTTTCTATTCTTTCCCAGCCTTAATGTCTTATAAATTTTAACTCTTTTACTTAGTCTATCAATTTCATGCCTATACCTTCAGTGACATATAACTAGATTTAATATGTGTGCTTGGTTTGTGATAACTGTTTTGAAAGTGAAAACTTAAAATAATACTGGAAATGTAGAAGAATACAATCAGCTATAATGCAATCAGAGTAAGGCCTTTTTAAGATATCTCAGAGGTTCTAACTGAAGATAAATACTACTTGTCCAGATCAGAAGTTTCTGGCCTCTGAGATAAACATCCATTACAGCTGGAACCTCAAAGACAGACATACACATTACTACACTGGCTGATTTTCCTCCTGTTTTCTTGAGAACACAGCTACCTCCTACATCAAGCACAGAAGATTTTTATGTGAAGATGCAGTGCACTATGATGTCCATAATAAGGGGTCAAGGTGTAAACCCAAATGTGCCTAGCTCTCTTTAGTTTGCCTTTGAGGATGTTGTATCTTTAAATTTATATGAACACATTTAAGTACTTTTCTTGTGTTAACCAGTCCTACAACTTATTCCTTAAGTATCCAGGATGTTCTCTATATCAAATTGTTTGGGAGTTAGTAAACTAGTGTATTTGCTCCTTCTCAAGATCCAGTTCAGTAAAGACCTGTCAAGATATTGCCTTTTGTAGTTCAATAATTATTAGAATGAATTACCAGATGCCTTTACTTATTCTGAAAGCAATTACCTGGCCTATTAAAAAAAATCTCTTTCCAAATCTATTCCCATTAGATCTTCCACCAATCTATATGTTAATATTTAAAGTTCCTCATTAGTACAAAGTCATCTAACTTTTCACACTCATGAATCTCCTCAAACATCTGCAGCTCAAGTTTAGCATTATGAGCATTTTTTTTGTTGTCTTTGTCATTGATTTTGTCATTGCTGTTGTCAAGGAGGACTCTATTCTTTTGGAGATGCTTCCCTAGTTTGTCTTGTGTAAAGTCTTCTGAATCCTTCATACCTCACCATCTCAGCTATGCATTGAAAGTAATGTTATTTTTTCTGTTTTGGCACCGTGGAATGAGAAGAGTTCAGGAAAATGCCCTGGCTTACCTCTGAGTTACGTGAAACACATGGAAACCCAACGCTTAGCATTCTGTGTCTTCATTAGTCCTTGGAAATGCTCAGCCATCTTGCCAAAACCATTCTGTCTATAAACTAATGAGGGCCAAATCCTTGGATGTTAATGGAAAAATCTCAGTCTGCCTCTCTTGCTAGTCACAGATTTATTGTACAGAACCCAATTGGTAATAATCTTGAGGAGCTAGGTACATCTCCAGTTCCCTTCCAGCAAGCACCTTAGATTTTCTAAGTTAAAGAAGGACACATTCATTTACCTAACTATCTACAGTCAATGCTTGGCTTTCCAAGGACGATTCATTCAGTTGGTCTTTGCATTGTTATCAGCATAAACATCCACCCCAAATTTTTGTACATTTGTCTTCTGTTTGTGGATGAAAAAGTTATAAACCATATAGACAAGGACAACAACTTCACATGCTGGTCTAGCACCTTACTAGTTCTTATCAGAACATTAGTGTTGAAGTGGGAAGATGAGAGATATTGGAATGGATAAATGACTCCCCTCAAGATTTGTCTCAGTATTTATCATGGTTCATGTTTTATGGGTGAAGAAACAGAGTGAGATCAGAGTGGTTGTTAGGACATGGGCAAATAAATATAATATGAAACACTGGAAGTTGGAAAATAGAAGTTATAAATGCCATATTTTTTGACCTGGATTATCCACCTTGGTTGGAGCTGAATAGGAAGAATTTGCAGGGCAGGACAATGTTTTCAGAAAGACTGACTGCTATAATATATTTGAAAGCACAATGAGGTGCCTAAGAATTAAATTAAATTAAGAATTTAGGCAAGGATTCCAAAGGATTAACTATGAGCAGGGCTGTTGTTAATCTAGAAACAGTGGAAAGGTAAATTAAAAATTGAGGTAGGATTCCCAAGGGCTCTTTGAAGTTGAAAAGATGTATTTTGGAAAAGAATTAGCTTAAATAATTTATAAGAAAATAAAGTGAAAAAACATGCTAAACCAGTACCTTCTTTGGGCTAGGTACTTTACATGGTCTCATTTAATTGTCAAAATAAGCCCGGAGACGGGAAATTGGAGGGAGAGATGAACCATGAGAGACTATGGACTCTGAGAGACAAACTGAGGGTTTTAGAGAGGAGGGGGGTGGGGCGATGGGTTAGCCAGGTGATAGGTATTAAGGAGGGCACGTACTGCATGGAGCACTGGGTGTTATACGAAAACAATGAAGCGTGGATCACCACATCAAAAACTAATGATGTATTGTATGGTGACTAACATAACATAATAAAATAAAATTTAAAAAAAAAGCACGGAGGTAAGAAAAATTAGTTCATTTTGTCCCCCCAAAAAGCTCAGACTCAGGAAACTAAAGTAACCAGCCCAAGGGCACATAGCTCATGCTTTTTCATCCATTTCACATCATTTCTATGAATAACCAATCTGTTCAAATATTCATGGAAGTTGAACTTAATGTTGGTATCCTTATAATGTGAGTTAAGATTCCGTATTAACTTTGAATTTCAGCATTGGATCATTAATCAACCATGAATCAGTCAATAACACTATTTGACTGTCCATGTCTAATGTGGACAAATGATGGGGATGTTGTGGAAAATAATATTTTATTCCCGAGATGGATAGCATCTGAAAAAGAAGACAGAATGTGCATAAACCTATAGGAAAATGTATACACCTATAGAAATATGGATACACCCAGAATCATTTTGTAAGCCAAAAATTAGAAGGAGGTGACTGGTGATAAATGTTGGAGTGACCTGAGTTAAGGTAGTATAGATATGTTTATGTCTACAAGTCAAATTTTATAACATTTAAACATGATATAGGTGTTCACTATGTGCCAGACATAATTGAGCATCATTAATCCTCCTATCAACCTTGTAAAGTAGGTACTAATATTATCCTGATTTTACTGGTGATGAAACTGAAGCAGAAAAAATCAAGCATCTCGGCTAGGTTTCCAGAGCTGGTAAGTGGCAGAGCTGGGATTTGAACTGAAGTAATATGAGAACTGCTGCTCTTACATTAACCTTCTACCTTCAATGTTGGTATGTCATGTAAGTAGGCAGTCTATGTTTACCTTAGGATATAAAGATTATGATTCCCTAGTCCCTGACATACATCTTATATGTGAGCATACTTCACCATTGTTCTTAGAGGAGTAAATTCATTAATTTATTCAACAGATATTTACTGAATACCTACAATGTGGCATACACGGCTTATGCTGGGGACAGAACAGTGAACAGGACAGACAAGGACCCTGCTTTGTCACACTCACAGTACTAGGCACTCAATACATGTTAACAATGCAGTACATGCATTTTAATCTCAAAAGTAATGTATGTTTTCATTGGCTTGTATCGATTACCTACATCACTCTCCTTAATCTAAAATTACCCTTAAAATCTACCCTTAAAAATTAAGACCATTTTTCCAAAAATTCTATTAATTAGAAAGGTTTGGAAGATTCCTATGTACGGCCAGAAGAGCAGTTTAAACACTCTTACAGTCTTAAAATGATTCTCTGAATGGGGCTTTAAATCATGTACCTTTGTAGTAGTTACATTTTCATAATATGGTAAGCCACTCTTGTCCATTAAGGAAACGCTTCCTCCCACTGCCCCAAATTGCTTATCATACATGTTGTTCTGTGTCTTTTATCTAGTAAGTAGTAATTAAATGATATTTAATAACATGTGGTGGATAAGGTAACCCTCATTAAAGGCAATTCACACTGCCATTGCTTCTGCCAAATACCAATCAGTTGCCAAATTTAAACGGCCTTATTAGCCTACCAATGTTGCTTTTTCCTGATGATAAAGACCCACCTCTAAAAATCAAGTACAACCCACTCAAATGAATGAATATTCCAGAAACCTGCTAAAGTAATCTACATTTTAATGAGACAGGAAGGGCTCTAGGAATATTTTCATCCCCTTGTCTCTAACATAACGCTTCCTTACCTGCTCTCAAGAGTGGAGGATGTGAGAGCAGTGTCAGGTTCTGCTAAGGTCCTCCCCCACCTCCACCCCCACCCCAAGTTTGCTGCCTAAGCTTGCACGCAGGGACCCACGTGGCATCACGAAATGGGTTCTTTACATATATGCAGCTACTTACAGAGCTATGCACACGCGTGTATGCCTATGTAGGGGTGTGCTTCGTCCGCGTGTGGTGTGAGCCCACGTTGGTCTCCCTCTCCTTTCACCTGACCTGGGGGAATCCCGGCAGTTCCCCAGAACTCGGGGAATAGCGAGATGAGGCAAATAGCCCTTTTCCCTTCCCTTGTGGCAGGCACCGCTGGGTGCCAGGAATCTGCAATGCCTCCTCTCACAAGCAGCTTAAGGGACTGACTGAAGATGAGCAAGTGGAGAATACATGAAGGAGGAAGGGGCCATGGTACAAAAGATGATGCTTCTGGAGCTACTGAACTATGATTGTGTTTCTACATACAAAGCCCTAGGAAGCTAGAGGGGAGGCAGAGAAACTCTGAATCTAAAATGCTCTGACATTATTTTTCTAACAGTGCCTAGAAACCACCGCTTGGCGTGTGTCCTGCGCGGGGTTAAGGAATCCAAGGGAGCGCCGGCTGAAACTCGCAGCGCGGCATCCGGCACTTTGAGCTTCGGTGGGGTTTGCGCTCCGAAGACGCGTCCACGCATCATTTTCCCAGGCGTTGTGCGGGTTTCTTAAACAGCCCAGCCGCTGCCTCAGAAAGGAGTTTCTAGAAGCTCCTTCTCTGCTGCCTCCCCCCCCCCCCCGCTTTTTCGGTTTTTACCCCCGCGAGGAGCTTCTCGAGCTCCACTGCGTCCGCCCTCCGAGGGGCACAGGTGCCGCTGTCCCGGCTTCTGCCGCCTGGTCCGCCGACGCCGCCTCCTCCGGGCGGGCCCGGGGAGCTTCACCAGGCGCTGCTGCAACGCGAACGGTCTCTTGCTGGGTGCTGCGGCCGCTGCCGGTCGCCCGGGACTCCCCGCCCTCCCGCGCGACCCCGCGCCCGGGCGGGCGGCGCTTGCGGCGGGCGGGGGGCGGGGAGGGGAGCGGGGGCTCGTCTGGGGGTAGCCGCCTCCTCTGCAGCCTGCTGGCGCCTCGAAACCCGGACCTGCCTCCGCCTCTTCCTCCAGCGACTCCATCCCTCCTCCCGCGCCTCGTCGTCCCGCCGCCCCCGCCACCGCCGCGCCCCCGGTGGCTGCCTCGGCGGACCCGGGAGGGGGCCCGCCGCGTCCGCCGCCCGCTCGGCTCGGCCCGGCCCGGGAGGCGTGCATGCCCCTGCTGCCCGCGGCGCTCACCAGCAGCATGCTCTATTTCCAGATGGTGATCATGGCAGGGACGGTGATGCTGGCGTACTACTTCGAGTACACCGACACGTTCACCGTGAACGTGCAGGGCTTCTTCTGCCACGACAGCGCCTACCGCAAGCCCTACCCGGGCCCGGAGGACAGCAGCGCAGTGCCCCCCGTGCTCCTCTACTCGCTGGCCGCCGGGGTCCCCGTGCTCGTGGTAAGCCCGGGGGTGCCCGCCCTCGCATCGGACTCCCTTCGGTCGCCCCTCACCTTCAGGGTGGAGGCCCCGCTGAGGGTCGGGGTGCGGCGGCTTTGCCTTCTAAGTTCCTCCAAGTTGTGGGCAGCCCCTTCCCCAGAGGACATTCTTCTAGGGCGCATCAGGGGTGGGTGCGAAGGAAGCCCGCATTTCTCCCCCACATGCCGCCCCCGCAACCCCCCTGCTGTGGCTGCAGCGTTAGGGTGATGGGGAGGAGGATGGGAGGGATGGGGGCTGTGGGAGGTGATGGGTGGGGGCTGTGGGAGGTGATGGGTGGGGGTCGGGGCCGGGGAGGAGGTGAGCCCTTGGATGAATTTTTACTTCATCCACTCAGTGGCCTTGCTCCGCCGGCCGCCGGCTTTCTGCGACTGGAAGCTGAGCAGCAGCGGGCCGGCGAGGAGAGGGCATCAGTCCCAGGGGTGTGGAAGGGACGGACTCCTGCTTCCCGAGTCCCGGCGCGTATTCCCGTTTTACCACCGCCTTCCCTTTCAGATGAAAGTGCCGGGGGGACTAAGCTGACCAGGGAACAAATATCTTAAAAAAAAAAATTGAAAACTGCTAAATGAAGAGGCTCCGACAGCAGTGCTCGCTGAAGAGCAGGAGCTGTGTCCAAATGACAAGATTCATTTAAAGGCTGCTCCACTCTCTGGGCAGCTGAAGTCCTTTTCTCTGATAGCCTCGCTTAGAATGCCTTGTGGATTTATGGACTCTGTGTGTGTGCGTGTGTGTATACAGGCGCACGCACACACGTACACACAGATATACATATGTAATTACTAGGATGGTGATCACATAATAATTTACATATGTGAATATGGTGCAAAGTTATTGGTAAGAAAATTGGTGGTGTTTCTTCAGAAAACGTTATGGTTCCTCTGTTATTGTCAGAGTATTGGAGGTATCCTTCCAATGGTGCGGCTTCTCTCTTTCAACTCTCAACAGATAACAAATAGGAAATTAGGAAATGAAGAGGAAAGGGAAAAGGAAGTTTTATTTCAGTGGTTGAATGTGTAAATTTCAACAAATGAATGTTGAGAACATCAGTGGTATCTACTGGGTTTGGATATTCATGTTTATTTTGATTTTAGGGGAAATGATTTCATATTTTTCCAAATAATGAGAGGTTCCTAACACACATAATGGAATTCTACCAAGGAACTTCTTGGTAACTTCAAAGTAACTTCGTTTATCACAGGTACCATGATAGTTGACTTTGAGTTCAGCTCCAGTATACTGGTTTGAAAAGTGTTAGACCTTGCACCAGAAAATGTTTTGTTTTTTAATATTGCAATTTGCGAAAAATCCACCTTCGAGTTTGTGTTCTCTCTCTTCCATTTGAGAAGCTGATAGAGGAAAGAAAATTTAGTGATTTGGGGGAATTGTTTTTCCTTTCTGCAGATGGGTTTTCAGGCACATGTTTTCTGGGAGACTGAATAGCTCAGAGATTTTTCTGGGATTTTTTGTTTTTAAAGAAAAAAGTCTGTCACTTTCAGGTCACTGGTTTGGCTACAACCATAATCAATAATGTCTGTAACTTATCCCTTGGTAATTACCATTCTGTGTCTTATTTAAATGAGGTAGCACCTTTCAGATCCTAACCATCAATCCATGGTGGCAGGTGCCAGTTAGAGACGAGAACATATTGGCCCTAAGATGTTGATTATTTCCCACTTAGAAGGAGAACGGGAATCAGTCATTATTGAGTGCCTACTCTGCTGGGCACACGAGCCATAACTGCATTTATTCTCAGAGCATTCCTCTCCAGATGACATTTAAAGACACTGAGGATCAGATAATAAAATGGAAACACCTGAAAATAAAAATGGGTGGGTATGATGTTTGTATGCCCATAGGACTGATGCCAAATGCCATGCTACTTCTACTACTTCCAAAGAACACGTTCTCTGGGAGAGGACGAGAGATGGCTAATGCAGCAGTCATCCAGAATAAAAATTGAGGGTTTTTTAAAGGGAGGATCTGACTTGCTTTCCATGTTTTGACATTCAGTTCTTTAGTTGCAAGGCAAAGAATTTGGGGGGTCCATCTAAAGAGAAGGAAGTGTTGGATCTTAAAGGCTAGCAGCGCTGCTGGCCCTTTTCCCCCCTTCTGCTTTTCCAAATAGTACACTCTCACAGTGGGAGAGGTTGAGAACAGTAATGGCCTCTCTGCCTTTCCGTTCTTCTCAAGAACACTGGCTTAGCACAGTCACTTGACATGAAAATAATATTATTAGTAATAATAACACTAGTCGTGCCCATCATTTGTTGAATTATATACCTTATACCCGTCTACCGTTTGCATTATCTATGAAAGCAATTGTTATTATTGTCACCTAATATTTGCAAAAACTGAGGCTTACAAAGATAAAGTAACTTTCCCAAGGTCTAGGGCTAAAAATGTTAGGCTCAGAATTTTAACCCTACTTTGTCAAATTCCCAAGCAGAAGTCTTTTCTATTATAACATACAAATGCAGTTTAGTAATAAGTTATTCTTCTAAATAAATGCCTCAGACAGTCTCTTTCCCCATCTCTTACACTTCTTAGACTGTAGTGATAAAGGTTCTTCATGTTGTATATTTTTTAACCTTCAAAAGTCATTTTTAAGTCTTCAGATTAATTTGAAAACTAGCTCTCCTCACTACCACAAGCTGTGGTTTTGTTTCATACTTGCTAAATTCATTTATCTAGAAATCAGACGCAATATATCTTTTCAGTTTTATCACTTTTATGTAGTGTTGATTTGGAGCCCAGGTTTGGAATCTAACAAATTTGGATTCAGATCCAAAGTACATCCTGCTGCTATGTTAACAGTTGGGAACTCTACTTGCTGTGTAACCTTGAACAACTTATTTAAGCTTGTTAAGCCGCATTTTCCTAAGTCACAGGATTTTGTATATTCAATTAGATATAATACATAAATGTCATCCTTGGCCCATAGTGGATATTCTATAAGAGATAAGAGGTCAGTAAATCATTAGCATTATTAATGAAATGATAATTCAGTAAATATTTATTGAATTCCTGTGTTGTAAGCACGACATCAGACAGAGTAGAGGTTATAAAGGAAACTTCAGAAATAAACCAAATTCCTGAGGCTTTTACCGCCTAATTTGGGAAATTAGGTAAATATGCCAAGGTTGTAATATAAATCACCATAATAGAAGAAGTGTGCACGCACACACACACACACACACACACATACCACAAAGACCTCTGGTGGTTCAGAAGAGGACAAGCTTGTTTTTTATTTGGAGGGGTGAGGAAAGACTTCACGTAGAAAATGGTGGCATTTGAGATGTGACTTGAAGAAGAGGCTGGAATGGAGTTTGAGTCAGGACACCACAGAAACAGCTACACGGACAGCCACTTGATAACAGAAAATGAAGGTTGTACTCTTGAAACAGCAAGTGGTTTGTCTTGTTTCTAAGAGTGGCGTGTGGGGAACACAGAGGGTATACGGCGAAGAGGAAGCCTCGGGTCTCCATGATGAGTCCTGGAATGCCAGGCTGAAAGATTTTCTCAATTTGTTTGGAACTGACTGGGGACATTGCCTGGTGGGTGGTGTTTTAGGACATTTTGGGGACAGTAGTATAGGGCTCTTCTATTATTAAAATGCCTATATAAGAATTTTAAACTCTTTATCTTCAAGTTTATCTTGTGTTGTGAAATATTACTTTGTGTTTGCAGAAAATGCCTGTAACTTGGGCTCATTTACAAAGATGACATGTTTTATAAGCTCCTTGAAAACGTCCTGTTCAGTGTCATCTGTATAGCATTTGCCAAAGCACCACATACATAATTTATAGATATAAATTTAATTAGCAATCTTTGATTTTTCATCGATTAAAAGAACTGGTGATGAGAATGCTTTCTGCGCCCCAAATTTGGATACAGTGGCCACGAGCAGCTATTGTTCCTTAGATCATTAAGCAACACAGGTGATTTGAAGAAGACCAGAGCTAGAACATTCATCTTCATAGAGCCAGAACCAAGGCAGAGAAAACCCGCAGTGAACAGGGCAGATTCGAGTGTTAGGGAACATCTGTGATTCTTTATGTCTACATCCTCAGGAAAGTCCCTCTGGACTCTGAGACTCTGAGGGATGCAGCTGCTGCTGTTGTCCCAAGGGTGTGGAGTCACTCATTGTGGCAGGGGTAGATGATGACACAAAGACATCTCATGTCTAGAGCTCCATCTTGTTAGATCAAAGTGTCTGAAGCTTTCCCATAGACCTCTTCTGTGAACCTCACCCTGAGTGCTCGCTCCTATTTCTACTCCTGGGACACATGCCTGTGGCATGGTGAGGAGAAGCACAGATATGCGTGTCAGACAAGCCTGGATTCTTACCTGCATTTCTCTCACTTACTCTACGTGTGACCTTGGGCTACATTTTCTTATTCATAAACTGGTGATAAAAATGCCTACCTCTTGAGAGGCAGTGCATCTAGAGGTTAAGATCACAGACTCTGGAGTCTGGGTTTGAAAGCCCAGATCTGCCACTTTCCCACTGTGGGAACCTGAGCCAGTCTTTCTATGCTTCAGTTTCTTCCACAGTAAAATGGAGATAATATGAGTATTGGCCTCACAAGATTATGATGAGTACGAGATGGGTTCACATATGTGTCTGAGGAGTGCCCAGCTAAATATGTGTTAGCTACCAGTAGTCCTCCCAGGTTGGGATGATTAATCAAGATAATCTATTTAAGGCACCTAGCAAAGTGCATTTGTCAGTGGATTCCAGGGCTGATAAAATACTAGAGGTGGACAGAGGCCACCTAGTTCAATGCACTCGCCCACAAAATTGGGGACTCTGAATAGCAAGAATAGCAAAAATCGGAACTCTATTATTGGCATCACGTCACCTCTGATGACTCCTCTATATTTTCAAGTAGGCCAACACTAGCTAGTATTTCCTATGCAGCAGACACTGTGTTAGATACGTTTCATGCATTACTTCATTGAACGCTCACCATGGTGGTACTTTCTTTAAGCATAAGTGCTATCATTAAATGCACTGATAGATGGGAAATACGATGTTTAGTGAGATTGTGTGTCAGACTTGTATCAAATTATTTAAATCCATTAACTAATTTTTACCTTCAGCTTATGAAGGAAATTTGGACGTGAAGAGCTTGGAGTGCCAGCCAGGGGTCCCACGTTGCCAGTGCGAGAATCGTCAAAGCTTGTGCCGCTAGTTCTTCTGTTCTGCACCTTGATCCTAACCTATTAAGCAGATCTTTCCAGATTTTTGGTCATAGTGATTCAGTACTAGAGGAATCAAAATTTTCTCAAATCTTTTAGCCTCCATTTCAGTTTTTCTGGTTTGACCAGAAGCTTCATGTTCCAGTGTAGATAATGGTTTCAGTGTGTAGTGTAGGAGATTGTTTTGTTTCCTGTTAAGATTGAAATGTTGTGAAGAGGTGGGTGGCAGCAGAAGGGATTAAAAGATATTTCTGGGGGCGCCTGGGTGGCTCAGTTGGTTGGGTGACTGCCTTCGGCTCAGGTCATGATCCTGGAGTTCCGGGATCGAGTCCCGCATTGGGCTCCCTGATCGGCGGGGAGTCTGCTGCTCCCTCTGACCCTCCGCCCTCTCATGTGCTCTCTCTCTCTCATTCTCTCTCTCAAATAAATAAATAAAATCTTTAAAAAAAAAAGATATTTCTGTTATTCTGATGGGAAGCCATGGTTCTTATCTCTGTGGCATACCCTCATACAGTGCTGCAGGCAGCCGCATTCAAGTGCAACCACCCTCCGGTTCTAGATCTGCACATGATAGTGGGGGGGGCCTCTATTACTAAGGCATGTTTCTTAAAGTGGGACCTAGCACTAAATTTGGGGTGCAGTGAACACACTGAAATTGTGTATAAATACTGTATGTATGTACACACATACACACACGCACACATTTTTCTGGTAAGAGCCTCCATAGCTTTATTGGATTGTCAGAGATATCCAAGATTCCCTAAAAGTTAGAACCACACTATGTCCTCATGTCTCTTAGGACCTTGTTTCACTTAGATAGTCTCATTCATATTCATTCATTCATTTTTTCCCTCCCTCCCTACATTCCATTTTGTCTTTCTTTTTCCAGAGATCCCCTCCACTTTGCATACTGGTAAGGAGATGGTGATGCTGAGGGGAAAGCAGGGGCTGGTCTGAAAAGCAGCTAGCGTTCCTCTGCTTCTCCTTCTCTCTCTTCCCTTCTTCCTCTGCCTCTCCTCCTCCCCATCCCTTTCTCTCCTTTTATCTTCCTGTGTTCTTTGTCCCCTCCAACCCTTATCACTCGGTTATCCCTGTGCTTTTCTGAGCCAGTTACATTATCTGAAAAATGTGGACTGACTTCTTTCTACTTTTCTGAGTTGTTGTGAGAATCAAATAGGTGAGAATATACTTTGGAGACAATATGAAGAGAACATAATGCGAGCAGATTACGTGGGTTATATACCCAGCTGGTCATTGGAGATGGTTATGACCGCTCACAGTATGACTACCTCCTTTGTAGAGTTTGAAACAAAATAATGTTTCCAAGGAGCAATATTGATACCATCTGTTAAGTATGCACTGTATCTTATTAATTTTTAAATTTGCATTGTTCCAAAAAGACATTATTTGTAAGAGTTTTAAGTGATGATAATGCACCTACTATATACTAGGTACAATGCCAGAATTTGTATAATGAGTAAGGCATATGCACTGCCCTTCAAGAGTTCAGTCATTATGCATGAAGTTATAGCTGCAAACCTTCGTTTTCTTGTCTGTAAGATTGAGGCAGTGATACTTAACATGATACCTTATAAGAATTAAATATAAACATACATTAAGTACTCAAAAACTGATAGCTGCTCTTTTAACATAAATGCCAATGATATTTGTTGATAGTGCCCAGTGAAATGACATCAGGTGTACGTAGTCATTTCTGTGGAACGAATGAGGCAAACCATCTACTTTTCACTTGAACCCTTGCATATAGTATATGCAGTAACACATCTAGGGAGCTTTAGCTCTTCGCTCCAGCTGGTAAATGACACATCTAGGATCTGAATCTATTACTTCAAGTCCCGTGCTCTGTTGGCTGCATGCAGTTTCCCACTAATTTGATTCCCAACATAAAATGGTGGCATTCCTGGAAGACAGAGGTGAATTAAAGCATATTGATTATGTTTCAGTGTGCTGTTTACAGTATCCGTATGCTTGTTAATGTATAGGCTCAGTTACAACCAGACATGACAAGGGGATGTTCAAAGACGGGTCCAAAGACAAAACTTCATTGGCTTTTAGAACCAGTGGAATGGCCAATAGAACAGCTCAGCATTTCCATTCATCAAGTTGAGAGGCAAGTTCTGATCTCAGAGATCTTAACCGATAGTTAGGAGGATCCTTTTAACAGACTTTGGAAAATCATAAAGGATATCATTTAGATGGAAGATATTTTAAAATATGTGAAATGGAGTTCTATATTCAGTACTATTTAAACTATTTCTGAGAATGCCACTTTTCACTCAGCAGGCTGGTTATTTTTTTAGTCTTATTATGACAGATGTAGTTTGAAAATCACTGACAGTAAAACCACCATTTGTTGTTGTTGTTGTGAAAAACAGAATCTGAAAGATTTTTTTTCCAGACCAGGTGCATTTAGAACTCTAAAGGCAGTCTTTTGGTGGACACTTCTCAGTGAGTGAACGTGTATATGTGTGTGTGTGTAGTATACATAGATATCTGTATATACAAATATTCTAACCTCTATAATGCTCCCCCATTATCCATCCCCCCCAAAAAAAACCAATTTTCTGGAACATTCTGCTATAGCTGTTCAAACTTAGCACTAACTCCTCTGAGGAAATCTCTTGGACTTCCAAGTTTTTCTCTTCTAGGACTCCTTAGCCTCTTTAACAAATTGTGGTATTAAAATAACCTTATATTGTGCTTTATGTTGTATTTATTTTTATTCCTATTTCCATCACTAGACTTGAGCATCCCAAAGTCAGGGTATTGTAATCTGACTAAAACTGATTTCATCATACCCAACTATTCAGTTATTTTCAGTAGATAAGTTATACAGGCACCAACTAAGTTTGTGATGATGAGGTTATAATGACCAAATTCTGATGAACATGCAGTTACTTAATAACCATTCATTAAAACAGGCAAAAAAGTCCATATGCCCTGTTCTGTAAGCTCAGTGAACTGGCAGCTCTTTGTCCTTTGAGGTGTTTAAGTGTATGAAAGGTTCATCACAGACAAGGTGGGATTCTGTGCCCTTGCACTGACATGCTTCATGCAGAATTCCTCCTAAACCAATGGCTGGACCTGGGATCCACTGAGAACAAGTCATTGGGGTATAGGTTACAGACCTCACTGGAGTCTTACGGTTTATTCATTCAAGGATGGAAAGTATCTCCAAATTATTTTAGTCAATCCACATAGCTTGAAGATATTTAATTTCACCAATAAAGATTCTATTTTTAGCATTCATCATGCTAATTGAAAGTCATTACTTTCATCAATAAAAAATTACTTTTATATCCATAATGCAAATAAATCAGTTATTAATTAACATACCGATAGCAAAAAGACTTGTAGCAGCCTCTTTGGATTGGGCATTTCCTGATAAAATGCCAGTGACTTCCCAAGACTTCCTTCCTCCCTGCCTTCCTCATTCCTTCTTTTCCTGAGCAAATATTCATTGAGCACCTCCCACCATTGAAAATAAGGCTCCAAGAGGATTTACAGCAAGCCTTGACTTGCTGTAAATTCCCAAACCAGGATTAAACCCATCTTTCCCTTCTTCAAATCTTTCAGAGCAGCATCATGAAATCAAAGACTTATGAAATCATAGGTCAGTTAAATACAAATGTATTCCTGACATATCGACGTATTACCAAAATAACTTGTGGCATTTCCTGTGTACGGGAAGCAAGATTTGTGTTGATAGAACCAAAACCTTATTCTGAGTAAATTGTGTATTGTATTTCTCGTGTGATGATCCCCTTTTTTTCAAAGAGTGCTTTCAGTAGTGCCAGCAAAAACTGTACTTTTCTATCAAGATTTTTTTATTGAGATTTCAGATTTAGCTTTTTCTCACACTGGGGTGCACAGAAGCACTTTTCACACTGAGAAGCATCTTATATTTCCAGAGATCTCATCAAAGCAGAATGCCAAGATTTCACAGACACCAAAATTGAGCAGTCTTGGATAGAGATAGTGCACCTGGAACCTCATCTTGTAATTTAAAATGAATTCCTGACATTTCCAATTAAAAAACAAAATAATATCGTTGGGTTGGTGATAATGACCTCTTCCTTCACACGTGCCTTTGAAGTGTTGGGTTCACTCAAGTACTAAACTGAATGAAGAGACTTAGTCAAAACTACGTGGCAACCCTTTTGGTCTTTCACAGAGAGACTTTTGTTTCTTCTTCTCTCTGGCTCCTAATCACATGATTACTTGGGGTTCCCTTTTTATTTCTCCTGGGGCTAAGTCTAGAATACAGATACAGGAATCCAGTAGACACTGTATTCAAGCCACACTATTAGGCTTTTTCTGCCATTCAATTTTTGGAAAAGTTGTGAATCCCATGTTAGAAGATTCTTCTTTGTAGCTGGGATGTGTTAGTCATGAAAGCAGCCTTAGAAATCATTTAGTTTCACCTGTTGATTTTCAAATGAATGGCCAGAGAGACTAAGTGACTTGCCCAAGGCCATGTAACTAATGAGGAATGACACAAACAGCTGTCATATGTGGGCATTGAGTATATGTCTGGCATTGCGCTATTTACTCGTATTGACAAATTGAATCCTCCCGTCATTGGAGACACAATTGTTATCTGAATTTACGGATGAGGACACTGAGGCACAAAGGTGTTAAGCAAGTAGCCCATAACCCCACAGCAAGAAAGTTGACATACCTCAGCAGAATAGCAGATACATGCTTTAACACAGGGATGGTCCTTGTCCCCTTACCAAATTTTATGCCATACTCCTGCTGGGGCTAAGACCACCTGCAGGGAATTGCTCTCCATAGCACTATTAGTTGGGAGAAAGAGACGAAGAGTATGTGATTATTATGGTAGCTTTTTCCTTGTGGCTTTTATACTGTTGACCGAAAAGATTCCACTGAATATTATATTTACAATTGGCACTGTCTGTGATAGTGAAGAGGTAGTGGCAAATAAGGAAAAAGAACATTTAATTCTCAAATTGTTTGGTTCTATGATGTCTTTTATGCTTCTAACATCAAATCTTTTCAGACAAAAAGTAAAACTACATTTGAAACTTGCCACAAGTGGATGTAACTAAAACCTACCCATTTTTGATGCACAGATTCCAAATTCTTATAGTGTGATTTTAACATAACACAATATAATATAATTATAACACTATACATAATTAACATATAGCATATCTACTACACCCAAGGCAGAGTCATTATGTTAAGCTTGGCAACTAGTTAGAGGCATGGAAGAAATAGTAGTGTGTGTGTGCGTGTGTGTGAGTGTGTCAAGGAAAAGCATAGACATTTATATATTTGCATATTTTGAAGTCGTTTGTTTTTTTGAAGGGACTTAGGGATACTCGTAAAATGATTGGAGAAATTTTTGGTGCAATCCTATAGCGCCATTTTCTGTGAAACAGCAGTGACTTGAGAAATCAGTTTTCTGCTATGCTGTGCTTTATGTTATTTTCTCTACTCTTCATTTCCATCTGCTTAAATATTTTCTAGTCTTTACTTTAAGCAACTCCAATCTCACCTCTTTCATAACTCCTCCTTCAATGCTTCTAGTCGACAGTGATCTACCTGGCCTTTAAAATCCTTTTTGAATAATAGTCTGTCCTCTTATATACTTTCCATAAAAGTGTAGTTGCAGGTGTGGGATGGGGAGCTGGAGAGACAGCGAGACCAAATAAAAGGAACAGTAGTAATAATGTATTATTGTGTGGAAATAGTGAATGCTTTTGGTGGGATTGGTAATAGATTGTGTATATGCAGGTTTTATGATGATTTGAAATTAAGAGGAGTGAGAGATTGGAGAAGGAAGGGAGAAAGGAAGGGGGGAGGGAGGGTGGGAGAAAGAGAGAGTAAGAAAGGAAGGGAGGGAGGGAGAAAGGAAGGGAGGGAGGGAGGAAGGAAGGAAGGAAGAAAGGGAGGGAGGGAGAAAAGAAGGAAGGGAGAAAGGAAGGGAGAGGGAGGGTGGGAGAAAGAGTAAGAAAGGAAGGGAGGGAGGGAGGAAGGAAGGAAGGAAGGAAAGAAGGAAGGAAGGAAGGAAGGAAGGAAGGAAGGAAGGAAGGAAGGAAGGAAGGAAGGAAGGAAGGAAGGAAGGAGAGTGACTCACTGGCCTGACAGGTAGTGAGCTTTCCTCATTGCTCTGCTGCTTACTGCCTTTGAGACCTTGAGAAAATCAAGTAGCTTTCCAGCCTCTGTGTCATTATATGTCTGGTTTGGAAGGGTTTGAACACTACCTGGGGCAGGAAACTGACTGACTCATGGCTCCTCAGATAGTCTTTTATGTGTGTGAAACAAGTGTCACTATTAGGACACTTTACCTTACAATGAAATAAAGTCTGTCTCTCTGAGTTGTCTGCTCCCAGGCCTCTCACCATTTGAAGCCATATAGAACACCCTAGTTGGTCTCCCAATATATGGTGTTATTTTTTGGTTCTTTGACTCCTTTTTTTTTGAGACTTAAAATTTTCCTATTCACATGGCATGGATTTGAGTCCATTTTGCCATTCTGGCTCTCACGTCTGACCTTGGTTGAGATGTGCTGTTTTTATAGCATGGCACCAGCCCTGAATGATGTGTTCCCAGTGTACTTTCACCCCTGGCAAATACATCAGAAGTTCTGCATACTGTTTTCTTTAATGCATTAGCTTTGGGGTCACTATAAAGCCTCCTTGTGGTTATCTCATCTGTGAAGGGAGTAGGTTAAACTTCTCTTCGAGTGGGCAAAAACACTGCTCGATGATGTGCACCATCTCCCTCCCATGACCACAGTAGACATCGCTAAGAGATTGTGGCATTTTCTTTCCAACTGAGACTTATCTGGGTTTTCTTTTTTTGTTGTTTTTTAATATTATGCAGCCATCAAAAAAATGATCTGGGTTTTCAAGCACTGTGGCAGAACTACAGGCAACATCTTCTAATTGGATTTGCTGTCTTGCAATCAGATGACTGTTAAAATGCTTCCAGTTGTATGTCACATATATGATGTAGTATACTACACATTCATGTCTTGTAGTTGATTACATATAAATATTTTGGCCATCAAAAGATTATAAATTCAACAGATTTGTCTTGTATATTATAAAATCAGTGAATATGTCTTGTATATTTTTGCCTCTTGCTCACCACATAATGCCTAATATAATGCCTTTCAAATGGTAGGTATAAGTAATTATTAATGTATTTTAAGAAAACACAATTGGAGAAGCAGAAATTAAAATTATTTGGGGTACCCATTCCTAGATACTTATGTTATAAAGTCCAAAGTATTTTTCCAAATCCCAATTCTTTTTTTTTTCTTTTAAAGATTTTATTTATTTATTTGACAGAGAGAGACACAGCGAGGGAGGGAACACAAGCAGGGGGAGCGGGAGAGGGAGAAGCAGGCTTCCCGCAGAGCAGGGAGCCTGACGTGGGGCTCGATCCCAGGACCCCGGGACCATGACCTGAGCCGAAGGCAGACGCTTAACGACTGAGCCACCCAGGCGCCCCCCCAATCCCAATTCTTAATGTTTTAGTTTAGTTACCACTCATCCCTAATTTCAGATATTTTCCCCATGTACATTCATTTTTTTAAAAATGTAATCAAAGTTATCTAAAATATAGTTCAAAATATTTACTTCAAATGGAGAATATTTCAAACACCTATCATTTTGTTTTAAAAATCTTTAACATCATCGTACTTTGGTTCTGTAACCACTATTTTCCCCATGTCTTTAATTGTCCATAGCACAAACTTTTATAACTTTAAATTGTCACTCTGTAAGCGTTTCTGTAGCATATGCTCTTTCTTCATCAGGTTCTTCATATTCTATATTTCAATACTTTCCCCTCTATTTTTTTAGAATGAATTAGTGGATTTAAAGAGCACATCATCTTCCATTCTGTTTTATAAATTAAATAGCTAATACATTCTACATCGGAAGTTCATCTACTTGGTAAATCAGAAAACTTTTTTTGATATTCTGATATAGGATTCAGCTAGCTGGCAGAATTCTTTTTCTTTTTTTTTTTTAAGATTTTATTTATTTATTTGCGAGAGAGAGAGCATGAGTGGGGGTAGGAACAGAGGGAGAGGGACGAGCAGACTCCACCCTGAGCGTGGAGCCCAACAGGGCTCTATGTGGGCAGGGCTCGATTTCAGAACCCTGAGATCCTGACTGAGCCAAAATCAAGACTTGGACACCCAACCAACTGAGCCACCGTGGTGCCCTGCTGGCAGAGTTTCTAAATGAAATAAGTCATGATTTCATAGTAACTCAGATCTCTGAATCACACTCTGTACATTTTCATTAGTAATCCTAAATTAAGAGTTGGAACATTTGACTCAATACATGGAACTGTTTTTGAGAAGAGTTTGTTTCCTGAGAGAGTCATAAAAATTAGTGGTACTTTAGAAAATGACATTAATGAGTAAAGAAAGATTTAATGCTGCTTGGGCAGGGAAATCACTTACAACTTCAATTAACTTTAAAAAGAACCAGGAAATGAAATTAGGATTTTATTGTTTATGGATACTTTTCATTGAAATTCAGGATTTCCCAGTTAGAGCGAAAAATCAGCCAAGTGCAAATTAGCTCCTCACCTTATCCAATGGGTGCAAATGAAATAACCTGCTAGCAATCACACTGAAGTACAATGATCTGGTATTCAGTAATTCGTTCCTTCATTTATCCGTTAAAAAACAGTTAATTCTCCCTGGACAAAGCTTTGCATGTGTAATAGGCTCTACATATTCAAAGATGGAAGAAAGGATCCCTGTCCTCAAGGAAGTCAAAGTTCAGTGTCAGTGAAAAGTTAAAATGTACTAATCCTGAAAACAGGCCTGGGAGAGGAAGATACAAGGAATGATGAGAGAGATTTCGGAAAGGAAGTGACCTTAGCTGGTCAGGGATGTGAGGGGAGGGCAAAAGCATATATATGCAAAATCATTTAGGCTGGAGAAACCTTCTTAGGTTGAAGGCACTCCAAGAATGTCCGTAATGGAAAGGTGTATAGCACAGAAGTAATTAGGTTCAGAACATAAGGACGCATGGTAGAAAATACATTAAAATAATATGCAGGGATTCCCAGCATGAAGAGGTAAACCTTTGATACGCATTCTAATCTCCTAGCCTCATTATGTCTGTCTGCAAAATGGGACATCTAAATCTGCCTGTCTTACAAGTAATCCTGTTTATGTGACTGATTTTAATTTAGTAAACTAAAAGAAAAACATTAGAATATTGTTTCAGAATTTTAAGGAAACTAGGGAAATAGTCATCACATCGATCTTGGCTGCCAAGTGTGTTCCAGACTGTCTACATTTTCTTACTTTAAAATAAAAATACTGCTGTGAAACAAACTTTTAATTAGATAGTTACTAAGAAGATAACCCCTCTGACACACAAATTACATGATTTTCAATCACTATTTGCAACATGGACAATGCTAAAAGATCAATATTAGTACAGTATGAAAGCTTATGTTGATATACACAATTAAAACTTAAATTGGCAAGGATATTTTTGTTAACCATTGCTATGTTTTGCTTCTATAATTAAGACATCTTGACTTGTATTTTCTAAATTACGTAACAGGTGTGCTCACCTATGTAGTAAATATCTTTAATCTCCTCATTTTAAATTGGAAGTTAATGTGAAATAGATACATTTCTATGTTGCTCTAGAAATTTGAGGGCATGGTATTCCAGTTCTTTTAGAAAGCGGGGATTGAAATTTATGTGAAACCGAACAGTACTATTCTTGGTAGGTGAAATTCATATTTTCCAGTTTATGGTATTAAGGATTAAATGTTCTTGATTTTCTTGCAAGACGCTCTATCCTTCTAAATTTAGTCATCTAATTAAGATTTCCATTCATGGGAAGTGACTTTAAAGAACACATAAGACAGGCTTTTATACAAATAAGCTTTGATTGGATTAATTGGATTTGCATAAATTTTATGATGTGAATATGCTAGTGTCTTGGCTTCATTTTCTTAGAAGGGAAAACTTAAAGGAATCAGAAAGAGGAAACACATGAAAGGTTGCAAAGGAAGCATGTAAAAGCAGTCAGGTTAATGGCATGGCAAGAACAAACGATAAGGAGCTGAAGCAGTCCAAGCTTTAGCAATATATAAACGGCCAAGCCCGGAAAAGCTGAGCCTAGGAAAAAAGAGATGGGAGATTCAGACAGATCACAAGATTGGAGTGTTTTTTTTCCCCCAGAAGATGAGTAGCCTTTGCACCTGATATGGATTTGATGACAGGAACTAGGGGGCTGGTGGTACATTTTGGACTGAGAAGGCCAAGGTGAGGATGGCAGCTTGGATGGGCAGGCATTCTTCTGGCAAGTAGCTCTCCTAGAGGGTCAGCTGGTCATCAGAGGCCAGTGCTGTCCCAAGGTTACCGAAGAGATGGTAGCCTGGAACTGGGACACTGAGAAGTAGGGCAGCGCAGGGCCATATTTAAGAAGCAAAGATGCGGTGTGGTTTCATGGAAGTACACATGAGTAAGACAGGGTGGACTGGTCAGAACAGGCAAATCCGGGATTTGGGGGGAGGCCGAGGGACAGAACAGGGTGCTAAGATGGCGGCCCCCACGCACAGTCCACAATCCTGGGGGTTAGCAGCCCACATCAAGATCCCCAGCAGCCAAGACCAGGAACACTTCCCAGCAAACGGCCATCAGAGCTCCGAAACCGATTCTGAGCAGAGTCTAAGCAACAGATACAGGGTAATGGAATTAAGAAAGCATTGGTGTGGAACCAAACTTTAAACCTTACTGCTGCTAGTGCAGAAGTGATCTGCAGAACATTCATTCTGATATTCATGCATTCATTAATAATAATGTGACATCAACAATAGCAACAACATGACCCCATACATTTGTGTAAACTCTGTCGTTCACAGAATGGCTCACAATAAGCATGCAACATGGATATTGTAATCATGTTGAGATGATAAAACCCAGGCTCAGGAAAATTAGATTTGCTCACAGTCTTGCAGCCAAAACAGTGGCAGAGCTTAGATTAGAACATGTCCCTGGTGTTTTGAACTGTTGTTTGTAAACTACTTTGCCGTGAATAAAGACAAGGGCAACCTGTGTGAAAATAATGAGGACTCTGCTGACCTCAGGAGGTTTACACTCTAGTCAAGGATCGAGGCTCATGCAGAAGTAAACTTAACATTTCAAAAACTGGTCCCAGGACTAGGATTTAGGAGGCACTCAGTCACTGTTTGATGTATTAATGAACATCTAGTGAAATGTTGTGGTGGCTTAGCAAAGAAAATAATCAGTTTGGGGCGCCTGGGCGGCTCAGTTGGTTAAGCGTCTGCCTTGGGCTCAAGTCATGATCCCAGGGTCCTGGGATCGAGTCCTGTGTGGGGTTCCCTGCTCAGCGGGGAGTCTGCTTCTCCCTGTCCCTCTGCCTGCCACTCCCTCTGTTTGTGCTCAAATAAATAAATAAAATCTTTTTGAAAAAGAGAGAGAAAAGAATCGGTGTGGACTTAAGCTATGGAGAAGGCTTCTCTGGGAACATGGCATTTTAGCTACTCAGTGACAGGATGCTTCCACTAGGGATAGGTATGTTTGGATTTGGTTAGAAGGGAAAGAGAACTAATATTTATTGAGATAGATTTAGAACCAACCTTTACTTGGGTTTGGATCCTGGATCTACTACTGACTTGTGTAATACAGGGCCAGTTACTTGATCTTGTTGATTCTCAGCCTTCTTGTTGTAGGTGCTCATTGTAAAGAAGCTAGTGCTGGGGCACCTGGGTGGCTCAGTCGTTAAGCGTCTGACTTCGGCTCAGGTCATGATCTTAGGGTCCTGGGATCGAGCCCCGAATTGAGCCCCGCATCGGGCTCCCTGCTCTGCGGGAAGCCTGCTTCTCCCTCTCCCACTCCCCCTGCTTGTGTTCCCTCTCTTGCTGTGTCTCTGTCAAATAAATAAATAAAATCTTTAAAAAAAAAGAAAAAAGAAAAGAAGTTAGTGCTTTTGCACATGTTAATGTCGGGAGAGGCTAATTTAATTTTCAAAACCGTTCTATCATTTTGTATTACCATCACCCTTTTGCGAAAGAAAAAACTGAGACTCAAAAAACTCAAAAGTAATTTGCATAAAGTTAAGTAATTTGAAACCAGAAGGGTCTTCTTGGTTCTAAAACCCATTCTTTTTCTACCACCCTCCAGTGACACGCTAGTGATGTACTGAGGGGATCCAGGAGGAGTTTTTCTTCTATTTGTCCCTTTGATTGCATAAGGAGTTTGTAGAAGGACAGAGTTAGGAACAAGTGAAGAGAGCAGTAACTTATGTGTAATTGGAACAAGTCTGAATGCAACAATGAACCATCACTGATGGAGCAAAGGAACTTAGGGGATGAGATAAAAATCCTGTAAGAACATCAAATAGCTGAGATGCCAATTGAAAATGTAGCATTATAAAGTAAGATGAGGTAGGTCTAAAAATATAAACATATTCAGCTAGTGAATCAAGATAATATTGGGTTGAAATAAACAACTGGAAAAATTTATGTCTTGTGGGTGTTTTGAATTAGAGAAAACAGCTAGACCAGTAAGATCATTAAATAAGATGGAGATTAAAAAATATATATTGGGTCTTTTAATATTACCTGGGGTCTATTTGTATTTAACTGTCTTTTCATATCTGCTCTTTTCAATTCTGCTTTTCCCAAATTATTCTTAATTGATGTAGGATCCCAGATCAACAGAAATGATAAAAATGTAAACATGAGGGCTGTGGATTCTCATAGTACCATAAAAAAGGAAGCTGTCCTGCCACTGGATATGTGATATGAATAAAGATTTTTTAATATATTAAAGTATTAGCAAAGGCATGAATTCTGAGTCATCCAGATTGTCTGTATATGAATGCGTGGAGGGGTGAGGACACACTGACTGACACCAAGGCACGGCCATGGCGTAAAGTACACAAGTGTCCCCTTCAGATCCTACATTTGTCATAGCTAACACCGTTCATTCAGATGGCAGCTCTGTTGTTTGTGAATCAACCAAGCCAAGCCTCTTTTCCTTTATCCTATGTCTCTCTTCCTTCCTCCCACTCTTTCTCCTTTCCTCCCTTCCTTCCTTTCTTTTTTCAGCAAACCTTCATTGACTGTCTTCTCTGTGCCAGGAAAGTGGGCAAATTCTGGTAATTTAAAAAGAAATAAAAGAGTCAGGAATTCACTGTTGAGACTTGGCCATTATAGACCTTAGAGGAATTTAAACTCATTTCTGCTTTTCTCCTTTTGCTCTTGATAAACAGAAGTTTGGGGCCGTCAAAAGATTTTACAACTTTTGTTTCAAGTTATAGTCATGACCTAGTTTGTAGCTTATAACACCAGAGGTAGTTTTGATTGAGTTTTGCATGGGCATTTTGAAAGAGCATTCCTGCCCTTCCACCATGTCCTTATCATCTGCTTTCTTTGGTTACTGGTTTACAGGACTAATTTACAGGTACTTTCTAAAAGCTTCATCCACTACAGTATACCCATCTACTACATATGATGTGAATGTTCTGTAAGAGCTTTCTCTACATAAGAGGACTGTTCCATACCAGAAGATAAGCGACCCCTCCTTAGCAAATTACTTGTGAGCATTCGACACTTACAGGGAAACTAACCTGATTAAAAACATACCGGGAAGAAGGTATGCTTAAATAATGTCAAGATGAGGAACTAGATAAAGGAAGGGATTGGTTCACTTAGAGGAATTTATCGAACTTGCTGCATTTAAATAGCTGGTGTCTGTAAAATGTTACTTAAGAATCCTAGTTGATCAGCAGAAAATCATGGCCAAGAAAAACGACGTTAGAAATTGTAGATATATTAGCACATGTCCATAGAAACAATAGTAACGTTGCTTTCAGAAAAGAAGGTAGCAAAAAAAAAAAAAAAACAAGGTACAAATTTTGTGAGTTGATTCCTCTGGTCTGTTTGTTTTAATCAGATTATGTAGGAATAATGGATAGTAAATGGGTTGTTGCAGGTTGGACCTCAGATGTGACTGACATGTCAGAACTCTTAGTTCAGGAGCATGACAAATGATAGGACAGTTGATTCAAAAACACATACAACACACTAGAGTTTCACGTGTATTTATTTAATCCATCCACAAATGTATGCTCAGTTGTTTAGTGGAGTCCCTATTGTAGACGATTTTATCTTTTAAAGATTAAGACACTATAATAAAGAAACATGATGGAAAGATTTCTAAAAGCTCTGCTCATGTATGATTTTATATTTCTACCCTAGAAGACCAGTCAGTTATGCATGCTAAGTAAATACTTAAAAATCTATACCCATGATACCTCTTTAGCTCTTCCCTCTGCTCTGGTTCCTCTGAAAACCCAGGACCTATTGAGCCATCTGCAATAATGATGGGCCAGGGGATGTAAAAATAAAATCTAGCCCCATAAGATCCAATAGAAATAAAATGTAAATCATATTTTAAGTTTTAGAGTAGCCACAATTTTTTAATATTAAAAATTTAAACACAGGTGAAACTAGAGCGCCTGGGTGGCTCAGTCAGTTGAGTGTCTGCCTTCGGCTCAGGTCATGATCCCAGGGGCTGGGATCAGGCCCCGTATTGGGCTCTTTGCTCTTTTTTCCCTCGTCCTCTGCTGCTCCCCTTGCTTGTGCTCTCTCTCTCTCTCAAATAAATAAATAAAAGCTTAAAAAAGCCAGGTGAAACTAATTTTAATAATATATTTTACATAACTCTATATATCCAAAATATTATTTTAGCAGGTAATCAATATAAAAATTTACCACTAAATTATGTCCCATGGCCTTTTGTGCAAAGTCTTTGAAATCCAGTGCATGTTTTACACTTATGGCACATCCCAATTTGTACCAGCCAGCTTTTGAGTGATCAACAGCCAAGCACTCAAAGCTAGTAGCAACTGTAATCTCAGGGCAGATCTAGACTTTTATTTCCCCCTGTTATTTTAAAGAAACTTCATCATTTCCTAGTCTACTTTTTCTCTAATTGTGGCAAATACGGTTGAAGTGATATGCACCATTTTGGTCTGTACTTCAGAAGACACACCTGAATAGATTTTTAAAGATGGTTCCTCAAATTAACAAACACTTGGTTTACTGTAACTGTTTCAAATATGATTTTTTAAAACCCCTTTTTAAATACAATACTCTTTTTCATCAAGTTTGGGAAAGAGGGGGGATATGAAAATACTAGAGTACTTTTGAAACTTAAACTTGGATTGGGACATTTTACACATTTCCCTTCCATATTGTCTTGCCGTGGGAGTGAAAGATTCATGACTGCGTGTGGATTCTCCCCTTTTGCCAGTTCATCGTATATGTTAATGAAGTTGTGGAGAAAGGTTATTCATGGCACCATTTAGGCATTCTTGCTTTTGCTTTTTTTAAATAATAAGATTATGTCTTATCTCCAGCACACATGGTGGCAACAAGTACCCTAAAGACTGCAGTTCTATCACAGTCATATATATCTACCTACCTTTCTCCTTCCTTTCTTCCTCTTTCATTTATTCAATCAATCATTCATTCATTCATTCACACAATTCTTAGTGAATATCTGTTACATGCTAGGCAACTTGCTAGACATGGAGGTTAAATGATAAAAAGGATCTTGCAATGCAGTGGGAAAATCGTATAAGAGAGTGACAAACATGATGTCCATCACTATCCTCAAGAAGACATGTTATTTATTCTTTGTTGGTGTGGTAGAGCTTTGGCCCAGGTGTCTTGGAAATGGAGAAGCATTCCTCTCTTGCTTCATTTTATGAAAGGTTCTGATTATGTTACTGTTTCTGGGTTCCAGCCAATCCTTTTCCAAGCAAATACCCCTATCAAGAGAAGCTAATATCGGGGTACTTGGGTGGCTCAGTTGGTTAAGTATCTACCTTGGGTTCATGTCATGATCCCGGAGTCCTGGGATTAAGCCCTGTGTTGGGCTCCCTGTTCAGCGGGGAGTCTGCTTCTCCCTCTTCCTCTCTTCTCCCTCCCCTTCTACCTCCCCACTGCTCGTGCTCAATCTCTCTCTAAAATAAATAAATAAAATCTTAAAAAAGAGAGAGAGAAGCTTATGTCTGTATTTGTGTTCAGTTACCAGAGGCATCAGATCAGGTTAGATAGACATCGGAGAATGTAACACTTTATTGTTTGACGTTATGCATGGGCTATGTTTGTACTTTTATTTCAAGTACTTTCACCAAAATATCATTGTTGACAACTTTATTCATACTGCAGATACTGGCAACAAATACGCTGCTGCAACCTTCAGGGTATCTCTGTTCATGGATCAGTGCTTCTCTCAGCTTCCTGTATATCTCCAAGTCCATGAATCACATGCCATGATTTTTGTTAATGGATGAGGATAGTGCAGAATTTGTTTTCCTCTGGTACCAATTTACAAATGCTCCCACTTGCCTGGATGCCCTTTGCAAAGGTGAGATTGGATACAAAGCCTATTACCATGTATCAGGTAAGGGAGAGAGCCACTCTTGTAACCAAATGGAATGGATTAAGTCAGGAAGATCTGGGGCATGGAAACAATTAGAATTGGACACAGAAGGGTAGACTCCCCTGAAGGTGCTCTGGGCATCTGGTCCTGCAGAAGAACATGGTCTGTGGAAGGAAAAGTTACAGAAGACAGGGATTCTGGGAAAGTGTGTCAAGGGAGGCCTATGGGGAATACCTGCATATTCTGGCATTGGACAGAATCTAGGAGCTGGTGGGTGTGACGAAAATCTGTTGCCAAGTAAGAGAATAGGGCCTTCGCTGCTGTCTAGAATTAAGTAGAAGGACTCCAGTACCAGGAGGACAGATGGGAACAGGTAGTCTCCTCCTTAGGGGGACGGGGGTGCTGACTAGGTGACCAAAGCAGAGCCTCAGGAACAGAGATCAGCTAGCAGAACTCAGGCACAAAGTTGAAATTGCATTTCAGGAACATAATTCTCATTATCAAATATAGGCCAGAATGTTCAACTTGAATTAGCAGCAGAGACTTGGTCCTGAATCTCAGACCTTGGGCTGTAGCTGTGTAAATCCCTCCCGCCTAAGGTCAGAGTTTTCAAAGATGAGGTAAACTCGAGCTGAAGGTTTGGGGACCAAAGGGATAGATAATGTATTTCAGTGACTCTGGCTTTGTGAAGAGGGTGATGCAGAGCTGAGATTGAAGTAGGATGACACACCTGTAATCCATGTCGGAGCCCCACCTTCTACTCACCAAATTAAGTTGATTTCATTATTTCAGTTGAACCCACTGTCAGGTCTTTGAAGGTTAAATGGTTTGGGGAATTGCTGCACTGATTCAACTGACAAGGTTTTCTGAAAGGCAAAGGAAATGTGAAAAAATTTTGTTTTTGTCACTATCAACCCCTTTCTTGGAGGTCACCAACAACAACCTTCTCGCTTGGACGTTCACTTCCTCTGCTTCTTTAGGACACTGAAGCACAGATCAAGGACCACCTCCCCAACCCTCCTTGAAATTCTCTCCTCTCCTGGGTTCCTTGATGTGGTCATTTTCTTCGGACTCGCAGACACTCCTGCTCTATGTCCTTTGTTTACTTCTCTTTTTATTTCCCACTCCCAACTGTAGGCAATCTCAAAATTTATCCTTAAGCCTTTCTTTCCTTCGGCTCTCCTGTTCCCATTATTGGCACGTGCCCCCTCACTTTCCCATTGTTAAAAACCTGGGTCATTACCTGGAAGGATTACTGCAATAGTGACTTACCGAACATCTCCCCCTCTTGCTAGTCTCCGCTGCTTCCGGATTGATTTTCCCGAAGCATAGGTCTGATCACACCACTCCCCTGCCCATAAATTTCATAGCTTCCCACTGTGAACAAAATGAAGTACTAACTTCTCGCTTGGATCTCAAGGCATTTACATCACCGTCCCAGGATCATCTCCCATCAGCCCTCATATCTAGTCTACATTCCAACCAAATCAGGCCATTTACTGTCTCTCAAGGACATCCTATACTTTCCCTCCTCCAAGGCTTTATTTATGTTCTCCTTTGCTCTATAATTGTGGCAACGGTGTGTCCTGGTTTGCCTGGGTCAGTTCCAATTTATTCCTGTTGTCTTGATAGCAATATTACTAAGCTTTCATTTCACACTCCAAAGTGTAATAGTTTGAATGATAAATTATATTGTCACCCTACCTGTAAAGCTCTTTTTCCAGTTCCTTCTCTCAGTCTTATTCCCCAATCTGCGCTCTATATAACTTTGCTTGTGGTGAACATAGCTCTGTCCTTTTAAACCGTGTGCCATATAAAAAACATCAACTTTCGTTGAGATTTTCTTTCTACTCTCTACCTTAACATCACCAAGTTCAAGGCCATATTCTTTGTATCAATTAGATTGCTTTCATCTGTACATAACAGAAAATTCCAACTTAACCATTTAAACAATAAGGAAAATTTATTATGTCACATAACAAGGAGTGCCACTGGGATAGTTCAAAAATGACTAATTCAGTATCTGAATGACAGATTAAAGATCCAGGTTTCTCTTCTCTTTCCACTCTGACATAATATGTGTCTGCTCTGCTCTTGGCTGGCTCCTCTCATGATTGCACAATGACCACCCTTGTTCTGGAATCACATGCAAAGTCGATGATGTCTAGCAGAAGAATACTTCTTCTGTGAGTCTCTTTTTAAAAGCAAGAACCCCTCTTTGGAAGCACCATCCCTAGCAAAGCTCTCCTCATCCTCCTTGGGCACAACTTCGTCTCATGTCCAGGCCTAAATTAGTCACAGACGGAGCCACCAGGACTTGACACATCACTCATCTTTTGAGGCTAAGGATGGCCATGACTCCCTGAAGACTGTGGCCATAATAGAGAAGGTTGGTAATGGAACAAAATCAAGGCTCTGTGAGGAAGATGGATAGTTAACATTGATTAGACAGACAACAGTGTCTGCTCCATGTAAGTTTGAGTTCAATCAATGTTTATTAAATAGGGGTTTAGTTTTCTTTCAGATATGAAGAATTTTAATTCACTTGAATATTCTAATATAATAATTCTAATTATAAATACTGATATTAAATAAACATTTAAAATGATCGGCACTGCACATAACAGGTTCATTTCAATACTATTTTGCTTGAGTTCATATGGAGAGATTATAATTAAGATTTTGAAAGAAAACTTGATTGAGATTTTAATAGTCATCTAAAACTGCTGGCCAGCAAACTGTGCTCAGAATTGCTCATTAAGCACAATTGTTTCCTGTTGCTTTTTGAGGGAATGTTTTTCCAAGTATTCGAGTCCTGTATTCATTGGACTCTAATCTATATTCATTGAGTCATTTATTCATAGGTCTCAAATATTCACAGGATTTCGATTACCTGTTACAAGTTTACCTTTTGGTACCAAATTGCAGAATTCTCAAAATGTCTGCCAATTATGAAATGTGATAAACAATAGGTCAATGTAATTTTGAAATGTGCTATGGCACCAATAGTTTAGGAGGGTTCCCCTTTCTCTGCATCCCTGCCAACATCTGTCGTTTCCTGACTTGTTAATTTTAGCCATTCTGACTGGTGTGAGGTGGTATCTCATGGATGTTTTGATTTGGATTTCCCTGATGCCGAGTGATGTTGAGCACTTTTTCATGTGTCTGTTGGCCATTTGGATGTCTTCTTTGGAAAAATGTCTGTTCATGTCTTTTGCCCATTTCTTGATTGGATCATTTGTTCTTTGGGTGTTGAATTTGATAAGTTCTTTATAGATTTTGGATACTAGCTTTTTATCTATACTGTTGGTGGGAATGCAAGCTGGTGAAGCCACTCTGGAAAATAGTATGGAGGTTGCTCAAAATGTTGAAAATAGAGCTACCCTACAACCCAGCAATTGCACTACTGGGTATTTACCCCAAAGATACAAATGTAGTGATCTGAAGGGGCACGTGCACCCCAATGTTTATAGCAGCAATGTCCACAATAGCCAAACTATGGAAAGAGCCTAGATGTCCATCAACAGATGAATGGATAAAGAAGATGTGGTGTATACACACACACACACACACACACACACACACACACATATACACACAGTGGAATATTATGCAGCCATCAAAAAAAATGAAATCTTGCCATTTGCAATGATGTGGATGGAACTAGAGGGTATTATGCTAAGAGAATTAAGTCAATCATGGGGCGCCTGGGTGGCTCAGATGGTTAAGCATCTGCCTTCAGCTCAGGTCATGATCCCAGAGTCCTGGGATTGAGCCCTATTTCATGCTCCCACCTCAGCGGGGAATCTGCTTCTCCTTCTCCCTCTGCCTCTCCCATTGCTTGTGCTCTGTCTCTCTCTCTCAAATAAATAAAATCTTAAAAAAAAAAAGAAAGAAGTCACTCAGAGAAACACAAATATCGTATGATCTCACTGATACGTGAAATCTGAGAAACAAGACAGAGGATCATAGGGGAAGGGAGGGAAAAAGGAAATAAGACAAAACCAGAGAGGGAGATAAACCATGAGACTCTTAATCTCAGGAAACAAACTGAGGGTTGCTGGAGTGGAGGGGGGTGGGAGGCATGGGGTGGCTGGGTGATAGACACTGGGGAGGGTATGTGCTATGGTGAGTGCTGTGAATTGTGTAAGACCGATGAATCACAGAGCTGTACCCCTGAAACAAATAATACATTATATGTTAATTTAAAAAAAAAAAAAGAAAGAAATGTGCTATGGCACCAAGGGGGACTTGGAAAGAAAGTCTGCTAACGGAGGATCCTCTTCTCTCACGCCTATGATGGGACTCTGTCCAGGGTCTATTCAGGCCCAAGACCTCCCAAGATCCTCTGTGGGGAAGTTGGAGTTGGAAGCCAGAGCATCTGGAGCAGTGCTTATGTACTTTGCATGGCGGGTAGTAGTGAACTGTGCAGATGGGTGTTTGCTCTACCTTTGGAAGTGTTGTCCCCAGTCTACAGCACAGATGGTCCCAATGGGGGGACCACAGGGGGCCCAGCAGGCCCTGGGTCCACATGAGAAGGAGCCAGTACTATTAACATGAAGCTCTTCCATGCAATAAAAGGATCAGAAAGACTCATTTTGTTTCCAAATGAAATAGAACAGAGAAATACTGTTTCTAAACCCTTCATTGGATATTGCTGCTCAGAGTTATGGACCTTGGTGCCAGAGGGCGTGGAGTTGGCATTTTATGTTTTCAGCAACACTCTTGTTAACTGCTGAGATGTGATGACTCTAATTATTTTGACAGCCCACAACAGGACTCAACAGAGAAGCAGAATCTAAGATTATGCATGGTTTGGACATCTGAACAAATTTTCTAAAGGATGAAGGGGCTGGATAAGATTGAACTCCTTCTAAGTGTCAAAGTCAGAGTCAGTCTTACCTGAGGGCAGTTGTTCACCTGCATGTTCAAATACCTGTGAAAGCTAATCTGAATCTTGCAAGGAGTGGTGGTGGGAAAATCACATAGAAACTGAGTAAGTTATATATGGAAGAGATAGTGGACTTCAAAGTCATACGTCCTTCCCTCCTTAATAATTTAGATCAATAGAAAGGCTTTCACATCAGTTCTATAGGCTTCTACTATTCTATTCAACTTTTGCAAATGAATATTTAATCATTATGCTTTTGAGAAATAACATAAATCTATAACTTTTCTTCAAAATTTTATCTTTCTTAAAATGAACTTCTTGTTAATATTATCTGAACGTCCCACCGAACTCCCCCATCACCAGGCCTTCCAAATAATATTTTGAGGTAACAGGCTGCTTCTAAAAATAAGTTGCTGCAGGTTGGGGACACATTTAGAAAATTAATATTCCCAGCCCGACTGCACTCTGCCAACCCATATAAACTCTGTCCTTTACTCTTTGTTTGAATAAATGTTACTGTTTTTTGGAGTGTCTTATCTATAAACTTTATTTATCTAGCTGTTTTTTTTTTTTCTTTTAAAGAACAGATTTCCATATTTGTGCTTTATGTAGAAAAGCATGTTGGGGGAAATTATATTCCTAAGTACAGAAGTTCAGATAAAAAGGCTTTTAACTGCTAGACTTTTCTTCCTAAAATAAAGCAAACTAATAAAATATTATAATGTCAAGGTTGACATTGGGTGATAAAGTGAGTTAATAGGTGTTTCATAAAGCATTTTGACTCCATTCCTGAACAAATCTTTGATGATAAATATAATATTAAAGTTGGAGTCACACTGCTTAGGTTTGAATCTCAGGTCTCTCATTTACTAGTTGTGGGACCTTGGGGAAATTACTCAACCTCTTTGTGCCTCAGTTTCCTTATCTGTAAGAAGGAATAAAAATACCTCCGTCATAGGGCAGTTGTGAAGACCAAATCAAATTAGTATATGTAAAGTATTTAGAACAGCAGCTGGGCCAATGTAAGTGCTATATGTCACTTTAAAAAATGACAACAAAGGGAAGATATTTATGAATTTATACAATAAATAACATGTGTTTTGTAAGCTTAAATTAAGGGCATTGGAGATCATAAGTAATCAGTTTTCTAAAAGGTACTTCCCCTTATATACTGGAAACCCTTAAATTGGCTTGCTTAATAAATTCCGCTGAACCAGAGCTATTAGGGTTTCACATTTAAATTATAATTATACCTTTTCCTAATACACCAGGAGCAGTATGCTGGAAAGTTGCACTCATACCAAAGACAAATGCGACCAGACTGCAAAATGAGTTTGTGTTCCCAGATTCATCCCATTCATTTATTTTTGGGTCTCAATCATGCTTTTCTTTGTGCGTTCTCATCAAACATTTTTAATGGCTTAGTAAAGTATAAGGATTTCCTATGTAATCAACATTTCCTCTTTCTGTGAAAGTGTTTTAAAAATAAAGTCCTTCAAATGTCTAGTCATTTTTTTTTCCCAGTAAAAATGAATGGCCTTAAAAGACATTTGTTCCGGCAGTCTGTTTAAAGATGAGAGAAATGAAAGCCAAGAAAACCGGAAGAAGATGGCCTCCAGGGAAAGATCTGTATGATGAATTGGAAATTGCAAGGAATACTATTTCTGCTTTCCCAGGCAGAGCTGTCACCTCAAAAGCCTATTTCCACGAAAAGGAGTGTTACCCAGAGTATCACATTGTCGTCTGTCGAGTGCATATTCCCTTAACGCGGGTGAGGCACTTGAAGGGAACCACTAATAATTCAGTCCTGTTGTACAACAGAAACTTATATTTTGATACAGAAGAAATCTCAACCATACAGAAGAAATCTCAACCATACAGCAGTCTAGATTTTCTGAACTAGCAAGAAAATAAACATTTAAAAAAAAAAAGGTAGGAAGAAAAAAAAGAGGTAGAATTACTATCTGCTATAAGGCAATTATGAAGAGCTGCTACACCGACTCAGGTCCTTTGACAATTCTCCCCGGACTCAGCAGCCAGCAGACACCCCAGGGAGGTCCAGTGGGGAAAAGTATGACTCTTCTGTACTGGAGGAAAGGAATGTGATTCTTAGATCGGAAAGGTCAGGTAAATCCCACTCTCGTTCCCTGGCCACTTTGTGCTGCACAAGCAACATCTCAAAGTGCTACTTAGGTGCCTTTTTATTTCCCACCTGTGTCACTGTTTAGAATAATACATTCCACTCTCGTTGTGTGAATTAATACTTGTTCTCTTTTGTTTGAAGTATTATTTTCTCCTCTTCCTAATAACCAGGGAAATGGTGAATGAGTTTGTTGTCACTTTATAAAGTTAGCCTTTCTCACCTTTCCCTTTTCTTTCTGAAGAGCCCAAATTCTTTTATTCAGTTATCATAAATAACTATACTAGCTAATCCTTCCTAAATGTGAATTTCTTTCTTCTAAAAAGGAAGACTTGCTTTTATTGACTCTCCCTAGTGTTTCTGGGATACCAGCTTTACCAAATATTTAGGATTGTCCCTAGAAAAGATTTCTAAAATCAAATAAGTTTGGGAAACAATGGGCCATAAAATTAACAGTTTTGTTTAACAGATTGTCATGCTTTTGATCATTTAGGAAAGCTATTTGGGAGGAAATTACCCTCTTAAATGCAGAAGTTCAAAGAAGAGAGCTTTGATGGCCAGATGTTTCTTAAAATAAAGCAAAATTTAAAAAAATATTATAATGTCAAGTTCAACTCCAGAACTGGACGGCATGGAGTTGAATCCTGACTTTATAACTTAGTAGCTAAATGACCTTAGGTAAGTCATATAATCTCTCTGTGCCTTAGTGTCCTCATCTATAAAATGAAGACAGTGAAGGAATGCCATCAAGGGGCAGCTAGAAAATATGAATCTTAATGTGCTAATATGCACTGTGCATCTTTGGGAAGGATTAGAGTTTGTAGCTTTTAGCTGATTTTTTTTTTTTTTGGACCAGGAATATCTCCCCTCCCCCAAACCCACTTAACATCCTGCTGAACATAGTTTTGGAAGCACTGACATAGGGACATTTAATTATTGCTTGTGCTTCAAAGACTTATGTCTAAAAACCCCCCATTATTTCACGTTCCCAAAGAATATTTAAGTTTTATCATGCTTTTTTAAAATTGTTGATAAAGAACAGGGGGAATTAATTTGAACATGTATTTTGGAAGAGCAGGAAAGCAAGCCAATGAACTGTATACCAGTTTTTATTAATTATGAGTTAATTCTTTTGAGGAACGGCAGGTACATTATAACGGTATTGGCCTACAGTAGATTTGTGAACATGAAGATTTTGACTTTATATATTAAATTTTTTTAAAACTACAAGTATGCAAAATGACTTTGAATTATAGTGCTCTCATAATTCATTTTTCTTATAGCTTCTGTTCACTACATTTATGTGAATGGTTGGGCAAATATAAAGATCATGTAAAATTTAATTAACTAGGAAAGGAGTTTTGTAATGGTTTCCATAAACTTCTTATCATTAAAAAAGAAAGAATGTGCATAGTGTAAATCTGTGCCTTGTTGTTAGGCAGACCATGCTTTCTTTTTCTCTATGATCATGCCACTTGCCCCCCACCCCCTTACCCCCAGCCACACACACATGCACACACACATACACTGCAAGATTAGTGTCAGGACTTTCACATTATCCCAATGTGTCAAACTATTCTATTACCTTTTCCAAGCATCCCAGATGTCCTTACCGTGAGCACTAACCCATCACAGATCTGAGTTGGACAGAACCTTCAAGATCATCTACTCAAAGCTAAAATTTTCACAGTGCTTACCCTGTGCTAGCTCCTAAGAATTTTATAACAGGTAACTCATTTAAGTCTTACAACAGCCTATGGTGGCATTATTTCTATTATCCTCATTTTATAGATGCAGACGCTGAGGCAAATGTTCATATTCTACTACTTTGGAGAGGCAAGTATGCCTTTCCAGTGTTTGGAGAAAAAAAAAATTCCAGGTAGTACTTCTCCATGCTGTGCTCCAGCCAGAGCCTCAGGCTCTGGAGGGTTTTAATATTGACCACGCTGCTTAGATGGGGTTGAAGAAGACTGTATCCCTTTCTGTAAGAGTGTTCCGGAAAGGAACACCACGTTTGGTCACTTGCGTGTTCGGTCCTCAGTCAGCACTGACTCCTCATCTTCTCTCTTCTTTATTCATTCACTAATATAGTTAGTGAGTATGTCTGTGTTGGCAGCTATATTGTAAGTTTCTCTGACGCCTCCTGCATTCCAGCCAGAGTGAGAAGTGCAGTAGAAGTGCTGAGGACTGAGGGGCTTGTCGGGACGCTTCATCTCTCCAAGTCTCACTTAAAACACGTGAAAAGCAAGAGCTTCGGGTTTCTTTTTATTTTAGGTTTCATTGAACCTTGCCTTCTAGAACCCCACCTAGAATCCCATTCTAGACACTACAATGCTTAGAATAGCTCTCTGCACAGTACAAATATGTAATCATGATTTGTTCAAATCAGTATGTAGAAATTCTTTTAAAAATATCTCTGAAAAATTTAAAACGTGTGGTAATCAGGACTTTTAGACCCCTCGAAATATCCTGTACAGAGCTTGGGGGGGGGTCCCTTATTAAAACACAAACGGTGGGACCTCCCACCCAGAACTTCTGAAACAGTAGGTACGGGGCGAGGCTTGCCAGTTCCCTCAAGTTTCAAGGTGCTGCCGGTGCTGCTGGTCTGGGGACCACATCTGAAAACCACTGTCCAGAGAGCACTCTGAAAACTGCCATGTAACTATCCTCTGGCTTCACAATTAAAAAAATGACTTAGTAAGCTTGTCCCGCCCAGTGGTGGGGATAACAGCTTCATGTGTTTGTTATCCCTTGCTTGTGCGTTTTAACAGGAGTATCCTAAAGACTGCAAACCTTCACTCAAAGGACCAAATCCAGTCCCTGTCCTCATTTCCTCCTATGTAAGCTGCCTTTGGACCCATTGCTTCACTAAAACTGTCCCACCCCCTAGGATATGGGGGCCTTCTGGGTTCCACCTGCCCGCAGTCCTCACCACCACTGCTACCATGTGCAGATTAAGAGCATGGGTTCTGAAAATGAACTGCCTTGGGTTCAGATGCTGCCTCTTCACTCCACACCCAACCCTAGGTAGTTCACTTCATCTGTGCCTTATTTTCTTCATCTGTAGCTGGATTTTAATAACAATACTTACCTCATATGGCTGTTTTGGAGATTAAATTGGTAAGTATTTGCAAAGGACTTAGAATAATCCCTAATACTAGAAATTATGCCATTAAGTTAGTTTTCTTTTCAATGTTTTTTCTCCCCAGATTTATAGAGATATAATGACATATTACATAAGTTTAAGGTGTAAACTTATGTAATATGTCATTATATCTCTATACATATACATATACATACACATATCTCTATACATAAATTTATCAAATCAACACATTGTAGAATGTGTTGATTTGATAAATTTATATATTGCAAAATGATTAACATCATAGCATTAGCTAAGACCTTTGTCCTCTCACATAATTACCCTTTGTGTGTGTGTGTGCGTGTGTGTGTGTGTGTGTGTGGTGAGAACATTTAAGATCTACTCTTGTAGCAACATTTATTACCATAAATGAAATACAAATATGAATTGGTAATAGAAGCTAACCATAAAATGAATATACTGAAAGCCAGTGTTTTTCAATTCTAACCAGATATTATTTTCTGCTGAACACTGAGCCTGAGACTCACTCCCTCTTTATTGAAAAGAAAATAGAAATATTTTTTTTATAGAATATAGAAATTAGCAAGTTCTCACTGCTGTTAAATAAACCCCCGCATCTCACTGACTTCAAACGTTAGAGTTTATCTCCCACTCATGTGACAGTCTAGTGCAGGACTACTGACTGAGGGACTTTGACTCCTTCTGTGTTAAGGCACCAACAACTCCTGGGCCCTGAGAACTCTCTGCTTCCAGACAGCAGATGGGGAGAGAACATGGAGAAGATACACATGATTTTTCCTCCTGGTCTGAAACTGACACACATCATTGAACCTGATGTTCCTTTGGTGTAAGTCACCACCTAGCACCAGGCATGCAGGTCCGGACTAGGTAGCCACTTCCCAAGGCAACTTTATAATGTGAAAGTGAGGACACAAGTTTTTGTGGTCAAGTTATGAAATATATACACTTATAGCAAAACATAACCATAGTTTTCTTACCTGCTGGGAGGGATAACTAACTACATTACTGTTTATCACTAACTATATTACTTCTTCAGTAATTCTCCTGAATTCATTGAATTCTGTCTCCTAACCTCAATTCCACTCAGAAACTATGTTTCAAGAATTTAGCAACACCTTAATTAGCAAAGTGCTGGAATACATATAGACACTGAAGTAACCTTAATTTCTCATATCATGACACAAAGTTAATGAGATAGTACCCCATGTATCTTTTTACCTCTTGGTATAGCTTAGAACCTTCTTTGGCTAGCTTGAAATTGACGATGGGAAATGAGCTCTCTCTATATACATGCCTGTATAATAACCAAGAAGGCACAGTGTGTTTGATAGGAACCTAAATATAAACCCAATGCTTTCCTACATTTTAAAATTTAAGTCTGTGTCATGACCTTTATGGATAAAGTTGCTTTTCAGATATTATTTCACATATATCTGAAGTGTATGAGACAGGTGAAGTACTATCACACTGATTGCATGACCTCTACTGCTGCATTACATCTGAAATGGTTTTCTTGTACCAATTTCAAACCAATGATGCATGGATATCTTTGAATCATCACCAGTTGAAAGAGAGAGGAATTTCTAATCAGGTTTTTATAAATAAAAACACAAAGCTGTTTGGAGTTTGGCATTTGATGAAAGTCTACAGTGATTGCATCTTCCTGAGAAAACTTACTTCAGTATTTTGTCATTAAGGAATATAGATACTAGAGGGTCAGCCTCTGGGAATTGAGGTATAAGAGCAACATTATGCACTTATAACAAACATTTAAACATTTATATTTGGGGATTTATGATTTGCACCTACACTTTTGTAGGTTGCTATTCATTGGCAAGATGGGTTTTTTACTCACTACCAAACAGGGTAATAGATAAGATATAGGACCACTACCAGTTCTATTCTCAAAGATGGGATAGAGACATGGATAGGTCATTTAGCAAAGGGGGTGTGTGTAGGTCCAACTTCATAAGCAAGGTAGGGGTCAGAGGACTTCATAATGTCAACACTGAGTTCAATAAAGAATAATGGAGTCACTCCATCAGAGGATGGGGTATAAAAGAAATATGTTATTCCAGCTTGGGGAGATCTGTGGAATGTAAGGCTTCTGTTTACCCGGCGGGTTGAGGTTCAGGAACACAGGTCTTGCCTCCAAGAACATAGACTGTCAGGTTGCAGTTAGAAGGGGACTGTGACTCAAAGAACAGCACAGTTGCTCAGACACAACCCTGGCTGGGTAGGTAAAAAGATGAGGGCCCTTCAGTACCAGCTTCTGAGCCCTTCAATGGTATCATCACATTCCATATCAGATTTACATGGACCATGAATAGACACGACCAACCTTCCACAGGCGTTGCTTAAGAGCTTCCTATAGAACTGAGGATCGGGCAAGGGCTTTCTCCTTTATTGGCAGAGGAAGAGTCGGGGTGGGATGAGTTAGTGAGTCCAGATGAAGGGAACTGGAAGGCAGATGCAAGAAATGAAGTGAGGGTCGACTCCTATGTACTTACTGTGCCAACTTACACTTTCTCTTCCAGTAGAGTCTCTCTCTCTCTCTCTTTTTTTTTAATATCCCGGTGAATAAAAAGCTTTTGCTAAGGTGGAGGAGCTATGAACAGCTGATCCATGGGAAGCCAGTGGTGGATTCACCTCACTGGGGCCACAGGCATTCTTCTTCCTCATGTTCCACTCCCTTCTCACTGTGCTTTCTGTAGACAGCTGGGGGCTAGAGGCAGGCAGAAGGAGGGGTCATGTTCCTTCTCAGCCCACCTCAGTTAACACGGCTCCTCACCTCAACTGTCTCCGGAAACAGGTTTCATTTATTAGTTCACAGAAGAAAGAAGATGTTATCAAGGAGAACTACAAAGTGACAAGGTTTTAAGCATCCCTGTCTCTGGATTCCATGCACTGTATGTGTCATGTTTCCCCCTCTCCCACTCCCAAGGAAGAAAGCAAATCAGTTATGCTCTTTACCCAAGGGCTGCTTTGGGAATTGAATGAAAGTGGCAGCCAGTGACTCCAGATTAAGAACTTCTTCTTGATGATGGTGAGAAAATAACCAATCCACCACGTCTTCGATTCCACATAAGAACCAAGAGTATGCAGAGGAAACATGAAGAAATGTCATTGAAAACGGGATCTCAGAGAAATAACAGCAGAGTTAGAAAGGGTGGTGCAAATCTCCTTTGGTGTTTGTTGGAAGTTTGGCATGTATGTCAAAAGGATTAGGAAAGTAGCTTTTGAAACTCAGTTCTTTCACTCCCGGAGACCCCAGGATTGTAGAGGTCCTTATGACCTTATGCTTTGTGCCCTAACACTGTCCCCTTAAAACTGTAGAAATGCAAGGAATGTGGTGGAGCTCCAGGGTGTAACCTGAATGTTGGGAAGTGTGAATAGGGAGCTGGGGAGCTGTGGGGGGTGAGCTGGCTTAACCTGGAAAAGTTGGAGGAAAAGCTTACAAGTTTCTAGGCAGAAGCTATGGTCAAAACAGCTCTGAACTCAGATTCAGATTCTGGCTGTGCCAGTAACTGTGTGACTCAGGCATGTTTAACGTCTGTATTTCTCTCTGGATAAGGTGTCCTTATCTATAAAATGGGCAGATTGAACTGGATTTCATTCATGCATACAGCCATTCACATTTATTGCCAGGAACTGTGCTTTAATATGGAAGTATAAAGATAAACATTATACAGTCCCTGCTTTGGAGAAGCTCGCAATTGAGCGGAAGAGACTGATGTTGCTGATAGTTACAAAATCATGAGGAAAGTACCACAGTAAATGTACAAAGCGCTACTGGAACACAGAGAAGAAGGGATGGGTTGCACCAGGAATAGACGTAAGGAATAGGCAATATTTAAATTACATCTCAAGCACAGAACTATGCCTTGCCTACTAAGCTATACTAAGTGATGGGCCAAGTATAAAAGCCTGGATATATGGAAATGCCTGGTATGTTGGAAGAATTTAAATGTCTAGCTGTGGCTAGAACATAGCATGTGTGGAGGCTGTTGTAAGAGTTGCAGAAGCTGAAAAAGGTGGGTTTAGGCTCAGCTATAAACCATCTTTTATGACAATTCCTGTTATCCCATTGGTTGTGAAGACACACTGAAAATTATAAATAGAAAATTTGGATTGCACACATTTTTTTTCAATGTATCAATCTGGCAGTAGATGGCTTGAAGGCCAGAGAAAAAATGGTCATATTTGAAATATAATTAAGATGTAAAAGAACAGGAGTTAGCAATTGCTGGAGAGAGGCAGATGAGGGGGACAGAGGTGTCAGCGTGGTGTGTAATGGTGTGAGAGTTCTAGCCTGAGTGTCTGAGTGGAGGATGGCAGGTTAACTGAGATGGTGACATGGAGGGGCAGGAGGCTTAGGGTAGGAGAGATGAATTTCCTTTTGGGTGGGAATGCTCTGAGGACTTCAATATGCAAATCTGAGCATGTTGAGATGTCATTTAATAGGTGGTTGGGGGCCTGCATCTGGAGGTCAGAGAAGAGAGAAAAAGCTAGAATTCCTTAGAGTAGCAGGGGTTGTAATACCTTTGGGAGAATAAAGTCCTCCAGGGAGACCTCTGACAGGACAAGAAGAGCAGAACCAAAATAAAATACCAGGAACATAGAATTTAGGTTTGTGATTCGCTGACGAGAGCTTTTGCCTCCAAGGCAAACTCAATCTACTTTAGCTTCTGTTCAGGTCATGTTGAGAGCTACCAGAAGGAGGGTCTACCTCCACTCCTCTTCCAATGTTACCTTCCTAGTAAGGTCTATATCTAAATCCTCTTCATCTATCTGATCACATCTATCTACCTTTTCTCTAAGAGTAATCAGGATCACACTCTTTCTTTGATGCTGTGTTACTTTGAATTCTCCTAGAAGCAGGTACAAAATGTGATTAGATGTACAAGAGATTTATCAAGAGAAACACCTGTAGAAGATAAAAGTTTGGGGAGGGCTGGGCCAGAGAAGGCTAGGAGAGGCCTCAGACTATGATGGAGGTGTGACCTCTGTGAAGGAGAGGAGGAAGGTAGGGAAATTGGGTAGCAAGCCCCTCAGATAACAACGCAGTTTCAAGAAAGACTTGGCCAGGCTGATTGGCAGTTTTAAAATCAAAATTGCCAATCTGAGGTACCTCACATCTCAGGGGAACAGGCTTTCCTGGGTACCCCCACCATGCTTAGTTAGTCATTTGCTAGAAGGAACCCACAGGAAGTGCGGTCCCAGTGGAATAGCAGCTGGGCATGTGAGCTGGAAAGCCTCCCTGCAGCAGGAGAATCTGAATGGCACCTCTCACTTCAACCACAGATGCTTCCAGTGACTCAGTAGCATTTCTTTCCAAATGTGCTACTGGCAGTTATTGTCCAACCCAGTTAAAGCTCAGACTCCTGCCATTATTCACTATTTCATTTGTGTCCACCCAACTAGGTTATAAAGCTTTCTTTAAACAGCAATGCCCAACACGGAGTCCTTAACTCAGAAGGTATTTAAGTATTCATCATAATAAAAACTGTTTTATTTTCATTACAGGAATCTGCTGATGGTAATAAACAATGGGAGTTTGAACTTAGGAAATTGGGATGGGTGGAGGGGTTAAGGGAGAGTACAGTTTGGATGAAGAGTTCCACAGATATCATAGTGAGGGGGGACAGAAATAAAGTAAGTGAAGTAGACACACCCACGAGAGAAAAGCAGACACTAGGGTCTAGGCACCTACATTTGTTGAGATAAAGTCCCAGTAGGCACACAGAACACGATATCCAGAGAATGTGGTAGAAAGGGCTAGTCTAGAGAAAGAACTAGCGTTGTGGGGGAGGGGGGAAATCCAGCAGGATGGGATGGATGAGAGTTGAGGTAGACATCACTGCAACTCCCTTTTGTTGAGAACTAAGCTTTCTGCCCAGAGAGGCAGTTTTCATGCACCATGACACACCTTCTTAACTTTGGTGAATTGGACCAGAAGAGACACCTGTCCCCAGCTGAACCCCCTGGGAATTTGGAGTTGGGATGCAGTAAATCTAATTAGTTGAACTTTCCCTGAACTGAGCTGACATGTTCAAAATAGGGCTCTTGGAAACTGTTGGGGCAATCGTGTACGCTAAGAAGCAGGAGAACTGGTTTGCAGAAAGACAAGAATGAGTCAGGCATTCAGAGAAGAGCTGAGAGGCAGTGTAACTCCAGAGACAGGGAGTGAGACGGAGAGAGTAGTTGCCTGGACTCCTGAGGAATTTCCATTCCTGGACCTGATCCTGAGCCCCATCCCCCAAGTTCTGAGATAACACTCCAAACCCTAGAATAAATTCCCAGTTTTGCTTAATCCAGTTTGAGAGAGTTTCTTTTAGTAGCAGCCAAAGAGTATTGATTGAGACAGTGTTTCAGCAGATAGGCTGAAGACACAAATAGGGAATTCAGAAATGTGCAATGTGCTGACACACAGCCAGGCAAGAGGTTAGCATTAGGAAAACAGAAGCAGAGCCCTAGGAAGAGGGGCCTGGACAAGGCAGGTCTTTGCCTGGTAGGAACCTGGTAACCAAACGCGTTATCAAGTCAGGGACGAGCATCCAGGATCTGGTTATAGGAAGGAACTAGGGTGTAGAGCCTTCATCACAGGAACAAGGCAGAAGTTGGTTATTAGGAGTCAGGCAGAAGGTCAGAGGCTGACTGAGACCTTCAGATCTAATGAGGATGGAATTCACACATATATTTAGTAAGAACTATTGGGTATCTGTTACATTCAGAGGAATTTTGTGTATCGTGGATTAACAGACGGAGTTGGGGGTAGGGCCAGGGACTAGGGGGTGGAGCCAGCCTGGGGGTAGAGACCCCCTGGTACATGCTCTGGAGGAGAGAAGGCTTGGGAGGGCAGAATCAGGCCAGGAGCCAGGCAGCTCATGATGTGGAGTAGGTGATAGATTTTTAGAATTTGGAACATTGTAGGGCAAAACAGACGTGAAAGAAGTTGAAACTGAAAATTCAGAAAGCAACTTCTTCCAAAGAGCAGCAGAAGAGTGATTCAGAAAGGAAGATAAGAAGATGTCAGGCACACAGCTTATCTATTTGTCAGCTTCTACTAGGGCCCTGGTGGCAACTGATGAACCCATAGAAAATACCTCTTGTGCCTCTTTAGGCCAGATGAACTGTTTCATCACCCACCTGCTCTACTTTACCAAAGTTAAAAATTTCAAGAGGATTTGGGAGGCTGTAAACGCCAGCCTTTCCTAATTCAATCCAGTCTTACCAGAGAGGCAAGATTGGATTCCTTTAATATAATTCAGCTCAACATCTACTGGTTTAACCTTGAACCCTGACCTCCTTGGAAGAAGAGATACAGTAAGAAAAGAGGAAAAGTTAGAAAGAATAAAAATTAAGAAATGCTCTATAATCTGTTACTCATATTGGAGTAGAACTAGGCCAAACACTTAATCTCCTATGAACTTCTGTATCTCCCACTTATAATTTTGAGTATCCTGTAATTACAGATACTACCTTTCATCAAGACCCCAAAAACATTTTTCCAGGCAATGTTAGGGACTCTCTGTATAGTATGTTACTTAACCTAGACAAGATGTACTGGAAACTAACCTTAATAATGACAAATTAGGCAACATGACATTTGCTCCATTTCTTTTCTCTTAATCATATTTCTAGTGTTGATCATGGTATTAAATAGAGTCAAAAGATCTGGGGCTGAGTCAGCAATTTCTGGTTGTCTTCTGACTGGCTTGATGGGGAGCAAATTTTTTAACCTCCCTAAGCCTTCATTTTCTCGTTCATGGAGGAATATTAACACATGCTCTAATACCTTGCTGGGTGATTTTAAAGGCCATGTATGAAAACCACTGAAAATGGTATAAACACCAAGGGAAAATAGGCAGGTCCTTTAGTAAATCAGCATAGTAGAGCAAAGAATCTGTACCAGAATCTAATTTTTCTCCTTACTGGCTCTGCGGCTTTGGGCAATTCATTTGAGCTTCAAGTCTTGTTTTTTTCAATTATAAAAGAAGTATGATAATATTTTCTGTTTCATTTTTTATGAAGATTAAAATGACATATGTATACCAAAATATAAAGAATATATTAATGATTACAACTTTTAATACTGTCTCAGAATAGAATAATGAGATTTTGGCAAAGGATAATCTCAAGGCCAAATACCTGGGAATTGATTTTGTTTCTTGTTATGAAAGTATTAATATAATTTGACTTTAGGATGTCTTTATCTGATCCTTTCTAGAATATTTTCATAGAAAATTGTTCTGATCTCTGTGGAATGTCAAATTTAAGCAAGACATAATCACTTAAAAATAAAACATGGAATTCAGTTACATACCAAAAATAAATACGTGTGTCCTTAAAGATCCTTTGTAAATTTTTTTTGAATGAAGTCTTTCAGAAAACAAAAATGGTATGGTACATTTGTATTCATAATTTATCAGTTTAATACTCCCTTGAATTGAGAGAAATATGGGTTGTATACATAGGGATAATGTTCTAATAAAAGGGTTTAGTTAAGCAAATGTGATTCAGTTTTAGATTGAGATTGTTACCACTCAAAGGAGTTACTTTCTTGCATTTTTAAAAAAATAAAATTATTCTGCATTTATACTGCTTAAATTCTAATGTTCTTTAACCTTCTATTTTCTTGCAAGATAATAGTTGGAGAGACTGCAGTGTTTTGTCTACAACTGGCCACACGGGATTTTGAAAACCAGGAGAAAACTATTTTAACTGGAGATTGTTGCTATATAAACCCACTGGTGCGGCGAACTGTACGATTTTTGGGTATGTGTTCATTGAATTTTTTTTTTTTTAAGATTTTATTTATTTATTCATTAGAGACAGAGAGAGAGAGGCAGAGGGAGAAGCAGGCTCCCCGCCGAGCAGGGAGCCCGATGTGGGACTCGATCCCAGGACCCTGAGATCATGACCTGAGCCGAAGGCAGACGCTTAACCATCTGAGCCACCCAGGCGCCCCATTGAATTATTTTTATTGTTGCTGAAACCATGTTTATGTATAAGTTAACCCTTAAAATGATCAGCATTTTAACTCTATGCAAATATCGGATTATATTTTATTTGAAATGTCTGTTTGGTTTTAAAAATAACAGTGCATACTACTTTCTCTTGTATGGCTCCACCTCAGATGTAATTTCCATATTATTTTAAGAAAAAAAAAAGAACATCACACTTGGACGTTTAATATTCTTTAAGAAACTAAAAATTATATAATTAGAAGAAATGATTTACTGTGTTTATGAAATTTCAGAAACAGTGCTTGGGGAGAAATGGTAATCTAGTTAGATTGTTGAACATCATGAAAGACAAGAAAAATAGCTTAGCAAAGAAAAGATATGTTGTGTTTGTTAATTATCAGATGTAGCTCTCCATGCACTACCTCTGAGCTTTTTTTTTAATGTGAACAAAAAGGTATTAGTGATTTTATTAGAGGAAAAGATTTACTATTACTATATTGTACACCTGAAACTAACATAACATTGTACGTTAACTATACTGGAATTAAATTTAAAAATTTTTTTAAATTTTTTTATTTTTTTTATTATGTTATGTTTAATTTTAGAAAAAGATTTACTGATACTTGAGCCTTCAGTCTGAAAATCTAGCACTAATACATGTAAGCATTGATGAATTATTGCAAATCATTTCAATTCAGTAGAAACTTGGCCAAGACAAATTTTTTAACTGGACACAATAAAGTTTAATATAAATTATCATTTCCAGTATTTACCAGATAAAAAAGTATGTCTGTATATGCTAAATAAAATTTAAGATAAATTTTTATCTGTACTTAGATTGAGATTAAGGTCCTGTACCCTTCAATATATTTCTCATATCGGTGGGATCAAGATGAAGACTTTAGAGATATTATGCATAGATCACCTAATCTATATATAAATCCACTTAAAGATTAATCAAATGTTATCTTGCCTTTGAATCTCTCTAAAGACAAAAGGTCTCCATATCTAAGACTGTTCTTTTTATTGCCATCAAGTTATGCATCTCCAAAGCCCTCTTTTATACTGTTGAAGTGATGACAACTTTTATATGAAACTTTAAAAAGCTATTTTTTACATGCATCAATACTGTGTTCTTGACTCATTATCTTTGCATGAGTCATTTAATAACAAAATAAGCAATAATATACTCAAAACTAAAAATGATAAAATTGACACTTTCCAAAATACTGTTAAAGCAAATTTTATTATGCCTACTTAAGTAGATATTTTTTTGCATTTGCACACATATTTCTAAAGAATATATGGCACAAAATAAAGCATGTTTTAAATCTGTGTATGTTTCTCATTATATGATTTTATGAAATATTTACGAATGCTTGATTTGTTTCTTTTCCCTTGTTCATTATGATTTGGATATTTCTGGTTTGTTAAAATGGGAAGTTTATAAGCAAAACATTATTGCATAATAGGGCATCATTCTTTGTAGGGACTTTATCCTGGCGGTCAGCACTGTGGATACATTCATGGGATCTCACTTTAATAAGTATCTTTGTAGCTACAGTATTGGCCTTGGGCCTGATGCACTGAATATTTTAATTCAAAAGCACATTTAGAAACTTTACAAGTATCAAGAGACATTTCCATATCCTTATCAAATACTTCTCTCTATTTTACACGGGAAAACTTATTACAGCAGATAAAGAGAATGGTTTGGTTAAATAAAATGAGTACATCTTAGCCTAGATTTCAAGGGAGTAGAGATGAAGACTTGCCAGTTAAGTTCCTGTGCTGGGCCATGATGTTTGGAAGCAGAGGTTATGTACATGAACGTTCTATTAAGCTCCTCCATTCTCTTTCATTTCTCTGCCTCTCCTAAGTTTCTGCTTTTGATAACATTTACTTGTATGACTCATGAAATGCTGGGAAGATGTAAAGAAAGACCTTTTCATTATTTCCTTTTAACGTTTCTAGATAAAGAACTAAGGTCTTTGTTTCGTTGCCATTGTATACACATAGAGTTTTGCTATGTGCAGGTTTATGTGCCTGAGCCTTTTATAATCTTATATAATATTTCAAAAATTAAAAGGATAGCCATGCTTCTGATGCTGGAAAATTATTTGATCCTGCACAACTTTCCTGGTGACTTCCTAATAACAGCCAATAATTATGTATAAAGGTTTAGCAAACAAACAATCCAGAAATTTATGACTAAGAAATAAAGCATCTGATTATTATCATAGAACCATATGACTTTTTAATGAACCAACTGTTTGGGAAGTTTTCTCCTGGCATAATGTAAAAATGCCTGATGGAATTTTATTTCCCAAAATTAAGAAGAATAGATTTCTTCACATTGGTACCACATCCTCAAAGATTGTATCTGTCAGTTTAATTGAAAAAGGTGCCAAGGAATTTATTTTGCCTAAATAGAGGAGAAAAATAAATTTTGGTTCTAATGACCAATGACATTGAATTTAGAAATTTTTTTTTTAATTTGAGTAAATTGTCACATTCCTCATAAAAAAAAAATCTGTGTATACTTAATTTTATATGTTCCGGTAACCAAAGCGAATAAATTTTAATGCTGTGAAGATAATTGAAAAGTCATAATTTTGACTGCACTATTATTTATGAAATTGCCCCAAATTTGATAAAGTCCAACCATAAAATATAAGGTGGAACTAAGTTACTAGTCGTTATGTGACTTTTTAAAATGTGTTTGTGAAAGCAGTGTAGAAAGCAATCTGAACCATTCTTCTTAAGATTTTCCACGACATTTAAATGAAAACTAATGGCATTGGATTTTACTGCTAATTGGTACCTCCAGCAGAGTTAAAGTCAGTCTGAATGGGTTTAAGAGGCATAATCAAAGGGAGACACCTGCTCTGCTTTATGTTTATAAGATGCAAAATATTTTCAAAATAGGGAAAAATCAAGATGGCTAACACTAGTAGAAGGTGAGAGGCTGAGCCCTCTCCAGAGAAATATGTCTCCTTTTTAAAAATTGCATTACCCAAACACAGTCTTAGAATATATCTTCTTTTATCTTATGTCATAAACCTGCCATGCATAAACTGTAGCCAGTGGTAGACAGCTCGATATGTTAAATAATTTAACACTCCCACTACTCCAGAAAGCAAAGAATTGGAGAGAAGTGAAATGGAAGGAACCACATGTATGTATGAATTATTTTATAGTTTCTAAAATATTTCCATGTTGGCTTATCGTAAACTGAAATACAAACAAAACAAAACAAAACAGAGTTAACGATGGTTTGTTTTCTTCCTCAGGTATTTATACATTTGGGCTATTTGCTACAGATATCTTTGTCAATGCTGGGCAAGTAGTCACAGGGAATCTGGCTCCACATTTTCTTGCCCTGTGTAAGCCCAACTATACAGCGCTTGGATGTCAGCAGTATACACAGTTCATCAGTGGGGAAGAGGCCTGCACGGGCAACCCAGATCTCATCATGAGAGCAAGGAAGACGTTTCCATCCAAAGAAGCGGCTCTCAGTGTCTATGCAGCTATGTATCTGACAGTAAGTAAGGATTATTAACCAGTCTTTGTCTTTCTGTTCATTCTCCCAATGTAGAAATTCTTTTTCTCTGCCATAATGGAAGTCACATTAGCAGCTTAATTTATTAATTAAATTTAATAAAATTAAATTATTATTATTATTGAATTTATTTTATTAATTAAATTTAATATTTTAGCCATTTAATTTATTTTTAATAATAGCTGTTTGGACTGTGGATAGAATTAAGTCAGTTGACTCTCATGAGATTATGTGTGGGTAGTTGGTTGTATTAAAGAATATAGTCATTAGCATTTCTATTTGAGAATATGTTTGTCTTTATGTTAAATAGGGCTTAATGGAAACAAATTTGTCCCGTAGCAGTCCCCATAATCTTGTAATAGCCCAATTAAGAAAACTATCCAGGCCTCTTAGCTGCCTACTCAAGCTTTAACATTCTCTGGTGGAGGTGGGGAAAGGGGCAGTCTTTTCTTTAGAAAGTTTTTTGTTTGGTTATTGGTAACAGTTGTCTATCTCAACTAGTGTTTCACTACTTTCGCACAGAGCTAGCCAAAATGTCCTTGTAAATTATGTTTTTTTTTCTTTATTCTTGAGTCTTTGCCATCATTTTGGTGGTGAGAGCCAGACCCCTCCTGCAGATGTCCAGGACCTCTAGGTGGAAGTAAATGGTCATGGTTGAGTGCGTTACGGCTTCACAGGGGTAGAAAGAAGGGCAGCCTTGACAGGCAGCTCCTGGACCCAGCATTCCTGCCATCTGCCCTTCCCTCTATTACCAGGATCTGCCTTGTAGTTCTGGAGCTGGACTCCCAAAATATATTCTGTAGGCTTTTCCATGCCTACAGTAAAAAGTTCAAAGATTTTAAATGTCTTTCGGGGTCCTCCTTTCCAATGATTCTAATAGCTCCTTTCTTCTGATTCCAGCTCATTGACTAGAGATCTCAGGACCTGTTCATTGCTGATGACTTAAAAAAAACTCAGAATTATTTTTACCCTCAAGGAGCTATTTGATTACGGAAATATTTCTGATATTCTTAATGCAGTCGTGTCTGCTTGTCTCTAAAAGCAGAGAGAATACCCAGTAATACCCTATGACATCTCTACTTGAGATTGGAAACAAAATTACTGAATAAGCAACAATTTAGGAGGGAAAATATAGCACCATACATACAGCTCACAATGGCAGGATAATTCTGGAGGCCATAAGTACATGCATTTTAACATTTCTAAAGTTTTCAAGCTGAGCTAATTCTGTCCCTCACAGCCTGGACTTTTAAAAATCCCATCAGAAAAGGTTTTATAGAGTTAAAGATCAAATCTCATCCTATCCATTTTCTCTTCCACTGTCTTCTGACTTCTGTATAGTTTGTCAGTTACAACTCCCTTTTTCCCCAGTGTGCTCCCAACTCCACTCTTCCAATTTCCCCTGATTTCTTTATCCCATCAGCTTTGCTTTCTTATTCATTATATTGCTTCACTACATGTCCCATCTCTCTTAGAATATGAAGCATTCAGCCTGAAAATGAAGATTTAAAACTTGAGTGAATCAGAAGTCACAAAATACTTTTCATTCATTGTCATCACTTCTAAATCTGACCTTGTTATTTGTATCCGAGGATGAATTGCAAATATCTGCATATACATATGTGATCAAGCCAATGACTTGAGACAAATTCCAGAATACTCTCTGAACCCAAATCCTGTTACATGATTATTTTAGCACTAATAGATGATTGGTTTTGCTGTCTAACCAGGGTTTGCCAATGGTAGTGAATGTGTGAGTACTATAAATACTTGATCTTTTTGTTCTGCCAAAATCGTGTTTTCAAAGGCATCGCTTTGGGAGAAGGCATTATGCTTTTAAGTCCTGGAGAAATCTTAATATCTTGTCTTGCCTCTGGTCAGCTGGCAAGTGTTTTAGCAACCTCTTATCTATATATAAAATATATTATAATTATATAATAATTATAATTACTATAGCAAACATTCATTGAGCATTTACTGTGTGTCAAGCACCAAGTGCCTCACTTTTACTTACTTAATATATTACTAATTGTATTAAAATTTATTCTTTATTGATTGCTATTACTATTTATGTAGTAATTGAGTATTTGTATTAATTTACTGGATCCTTATAAAAACTCCTTGAAGTATGTAGTATTATTATGCCCATTTTACAGATGAGGACACTCAGAAAGTGAAGTAACCTGTCCAGATCCATAGAACCACCCATTTCCCTGGCTACAGTGATTCCAAATATTCCAGAGAAGGGATATTAAATCATATTAGTTCTAGTGTGTGCATGGTCAGCTAAATTTCCTCCTGCTGCCACATAATCTCAGCATCCATAAAGGTTACGGCCGAGGGTTCAGATGGTAGATATGTTTAGAGAAAAAACATTTAATAACTCTCCAGCACTCGGAAATCTTCTATCATTAAACAGTGGTTCAGACTAAAAGTCAGGATTCCTCCTTGTAATTACATTGCAGGGTACCTCTGTCTTTTTAACAATAGATTCTGTTCTCTGCTAACTGCTTTTCTCTCTCCCCTGCCACTCGTTTATGAGTGTGGGAGTGTGGGCGGCTGCTATGGCAACTCTGGATATAACTCCTGCTGCAAATGTAGGCATTCCAGTCAGGTTTTGCTGTTATATTTGAACCCGTATACATATATATTTCTTCCCAGCTTCACTAGAGACACCTTGGGAAAACTTTATAATAGAAATGTTGGAGTGGGGGCGCCTGGGTGGCTCAGATGATTAAGCGTCTGCCTTCGGCTCAGGTCATGATCCCAGGGTTCTGGGATCGAGTCCCGCATCGGGCTCCCTGCTAGGTGGGGAGCCTGCTTCTCCCTCTGCCTCTGCCTCTCTCTCTCTCTCTGACTTTCATGAATAAATAAATAAAACCTTAAAAAAAAAAAAAAGAAATGTTGGAGTGTTTCAAACTAATGCAGTCTCGTGAAATGCTTGCCGGAATTTTGATGAGTAGGTAAATAAATAGGAAAACAGCCATATATTCAGGATTTTCTTTTTTTTTAAGGTTTTATTTATTTATTTATGTGAGAGAGAGAGAATGAGAGACAGAGAGCATGAGAGGGAGGAGGGTCAGAGGGAGAAGCAGACTCCCTGCTGAGCAGGGAGCCCGATGCGGGACTCAATCCTGGGACTCCAGGATCATGACCTGAGCCGAAGGCAGTCACTTAACCAGTTGAGCCACCCAGGTGCCCCCTATTCAGGATTTTCTGTGGAAACAGGCTTATTGCTGTATTTAGGTAGAGATAAATTTGTTTAATGTTGTGTAGGTGTTACAAACATATGTCAATACATAAATCAAAATAAATAAGTTCTATTGTGAAGTATATGAATAAGAACTGCGGCATATTTTTCTGATGCTTCTCTTTGTGGATTAGTCAATAAAATTAAGGAACTTGAAATCTCCCTTAGCATTTGACTTTAATTAAGGCTTTGGGGGTAATTTGATAACAGAGCTGTTCTCTTTTGCTTTACTGAGAACTTTCAGGGGGAAAAAAAAAATCCCTATGCCTATTTTTGTAAATGTTGTTGGTTTCCCAGGAAAAAATTCTGAAGGGTATTTAACCCTCAACCATTAAATTTATAATTCAGTGTTAAGTCACATTGGAATAATATTTGAATTTAGTTTTGTGTTATTCATTTCATGTAAAATGAACAGTTTTTCTAATTAAAGTCAAATGAACTTCAAAGTTGAGAATGAGAAATAATGTTTGGTGACTTTCCAGTTAACCTCATAAATCAGGGAAACAGAAAGACATAAAATGATCTCTTTAGGTTACTTCCCTTTCTGGCCTTAGATTGATTTTTTGAAAATCTTTAAAAAAACAGAGAAAGAGAGAAAGAAAGACAAAAGGGTTGGCTATACTCGTTGGCCTGTTTTCATGATCTTTTGCTGTAAACAAACCACCCTAAACCTCAAAACAAGAATTTGCTATCCTCAGGATTCTGTGGGGTGATCTGTGGTTTTACTGGTAGTCAAACCTTGCTTCTCTCATGGGTTGTATTTAGCCTAGGGGTAGATGGGGCTGAGGCAGCTCAATAGCTGGGCCTCGCTCATTCTCAAGAGATTTTCCCTGAGAGCAGCTTCCAAGAGAGCAGAGGTCCAAGCTACAGGGCATTTTGAAGCGTAGGCTCCAAGACTCATTCACCATCCCCATCTCTGTGCTCTATTGGTCCAAGCAAATCCACAAGGCCAGCCCGGATTGATGGGGGCAGAGATATAGACTCCACCTATAAATGGGAGGCGCAGTACAATCAGATTGTAAAGAAGTGAATATACCAGGAAAGGAGGGATTTGTGGATATTAAGCAGTTCACTGCAGTCTTTCCCCAGAATTAGCAGAAGCCTCTGAAATATTCCTCCCCTTGTTGGTGTCCAGTCTTTGGCATTATCCTGCTCTTGCTTCCCACCCAGCCATCTTTTAAAATAATCTCAGAGGTCCCAGGTGCTCATGGGCTGCCAAGACAAGGGTTAAACAAACACAACCCACTGGTATCTGTTTGCCCCTCCATTAGTAACATTTTACCTAATCTCCGTAGGGGCACAAACAGGTCCTCATTCTGGGGTACAGGAATTTGGGGGGTGCATGGCAGTTTGGCTGCAGCATGTGATGTCATGTGACTGGTCAGGGATTGGGTTTGGCAGAGAAACATCAGGGTGGGTAAAAAGAAAAGCTCTGGGCTACCTTCATGGATTTGTCTGGAGTGACTGATCAGATCTGGCTGCCATCAGAAAGCCATGCCTCTGAATCTTCCCTGCCCAGAGGTAATTTAATGCTGAAATGTATAAGATCCCTGTGCTCTAGATTTCAAATGAGCAAATTTGTGTCTACTAGATAATCTATCAAACAATATTTATTGAGCACCCACTTATAATGTGACTGCTCTCCTATTAACTATGACTATTATTGCCATCACCACTATTATTAGTCGATTGACATTTGTCCTGTCAGCCTTCAGCTAAGTGTCACAGGGGGAAGGGAGGTTACTAAAGACATCTGCAAAGTACCCACTGAGTTGCAATGTTTTCATTATCATGAACCCCTTTTATAACTTACCTTTTTATTTTATTTTATTTATTTGTCAGAGAGAAAGAGAGAGCATAAGTGGGAGGAGTGGCAGGCAGAGGGAGAAAGCAGGCTCCCCGCTGAGCAAAGAGCCCGATGTGGGACTCGATCCCAGGAGCCCGGGATCATGACCTGAGACGAAGGCAGCCGCTTAACCAACTGAGCCACCCAGGCGTCCCTATAATTTACCATTTTCTTGTCCCACATTCCTCCATGAACTTGATATTTCTAAATCTTCTATCTAATATAATGCTTTCCCATCTCAACTTAGGCCCAGATATTGAACAGCGGCCCATAATAATAAAAATATAATAACGCTGTTTTGAAATGATACACATACAGCTATTAAATAATAACCAGTAAATGAGTAAAGACGCATGTATGCTGGGGTTCCTTAGGTGTTAGCAAACTCCAGGATGGGGATTCCTGGCAGCACTTGCACGTTAGGAAAACAGGACTTACTCTTAGAGGACAATATACGGTATAGTCAGGGCTGCATTAGGACTTTTGTAGGCCCTAGACACTTACTTTGCTTTCAGGGCCTCTTCTGCCTTTGAAAAACAATGTATAAAATGTATAAAAGCAAATTTATAAATAACATATATTAAACGTGTTCTTCAACCTAAATGTTCACCTTTCCTTCTGTTTTTAAAAGAAATGAAGACAGTTTTATTGGTCCCTAGAAGTATCGTGGGCCCTCGGTACCATGCCTACTGGATAAGTTTGCCCTGAAGAGAGTGCATAATAAACTTCTCGATGGAATATGATTGTTAGTCTATCTGGTAATGACAGTGAAAGCCATTCAGTATCCAGGAGGGAAAGATCACTGTTGCCAAGCACCATGGGAGAGTGCTTCAGAAGTAAGTGGTACTTGGGCTGGGTTTTGAAGATGAACATAATTTGAATAGGTAAAGTAGAGGCATTCCAGGTAAGGGGACAGTGAGAGCAGAGACAGCAAGCAAGAAACAGCAGATACAATTAGGAACTAATGAGGGGGAACCTCCAATGGGGAACATAGATGGGATTTAAGGATTAGCAAGAATAAATAAATCAGAAACACACTGTAAACCAACCCGAGGCTTCACATTTGGGTTAACAAGTAATGTGGAGTTGAAAAATGACATTACAGCAGTGTTTCAGAATGATTTTATTTAATTCAATTCCATAAATATATAGGGAATGCCTAGAATGCATCAAGCCTGAATATGCTGATATAAACTCCTTCTGAAGGTGATTTAAAATGGTCTCATAGAGTGTAAAGACAGAACTAAAAAGGAAAGAAACTAAAAGTAAAAGGAATATTTTAACGACATTGTCAAAGAATCTCAGACATGAAATAAGGGTTTGGCATTAGCTGCTTCCCTTAAGATTGGGAACCCTAGCATTGATGAGACCAGAGTCAGATGAAATGAAGTGAAATGAAATGAAATTCCTAGGTTCTGAGAAATGGAATGAGCTCGGACTCTACGAGCTGCCAAAAGCCTGAACCATGGCAGGGCGAGTATAGATGTGAGCAGCTGGGAATCCCTAAGCATTTTCTCTTAGAGCACAGGAAAGGGAAAGTCTGACCAGGATCCAGAGCCATGGCTCCAGTGTGCACTGTGGGGCTCACACACCATCACCAGCTTCCTTCTATGCTATGGCTAAATTGAGCCACATCCCTGGGCTGCCTGCTCCGGTATTACACCCCTCTGTCCCCCAGCTTCCATGTATTGGAAAGTAACAGTCTGGCCACATACTAAGTACTTTATGGCCTCAATCTTCACAGTGGCTGGAAGAAAAGTATGGCCGTCTTCATTTTACAGGTAACAAAACTGAAGATACAAGAGGCTGATCAACTTGCCCAATGCTGTATTGCTAGTATTTGTTAGAAGCAGAAATGTGACGCAGGCCAGTGTCATTCCAAAGCCAGTATTTGGTCTCTTATGTTGCACTACTTCCTGGCATGCCCCCCCAGTGGAAAGGAGGCAGCCGCAGGCTGAGTGATCAGAGTGCAGTGCGTCACACACGGTAGGTGAAGAAAACTAGTCAATGGATTTTAATAGAACGTTGCACGATATGAATTAGGACGGTTGTTGAAAAAGTGTGCACTCCATAAATTCCCGTCTCATGTCTTATTTTCCAGGCAGCCAAGTAGCTCAAACACTAAAAATAATATAAATGGTCATGATGATTGGATTTTAACTGTACTTTTGATTTTAAGTGAATGAATATTTTCTTCTTACAACCCTTAATTTTTAATAATTTGTGTTCTGCACATCATTTGAGATGCATTTCAATTGCTTTAAAAATGACAACTTCTAAGTTACCTTTTACTTCTTTATCATGTACAGTAATAACCTAAGTGGCATTGGCAGAACTTAATGCTCATGAGACCACCATGGTAGGCACTATGACTTTGACCAGGTCCAACAGAACCCAGATTACAATGGGCAACTCTAAACGTGTGGTCATTTGATATCCCAGAATCAAACATTCCATTTCTTCCATGCCCAGTAACATGCTCAAGTCCATTTTTCAAAAGATGCATCAAGCTCTGCTGCAGAAGTAATGGACTTGCTCCTGAATTCTAGGAGCCAACACTGTGATTCTCACACGAGGGCTGGCCATGAGCTCCAGACTGTATGTTTTCCTCCACTGACATCTCAAGCATCCTAGGGCCTGCTGGATCCTGTGGTCCAAGTAACAGGGCTGCTTGCCTGTATTTGTTGTCAGGGCCCTTTTCTGCTCCAGGGCCCACTTAAAGCTGGCAGCTTTTCAGGTCACCTGGTCTATAGGCCAGAGCAGTATCCATAGGTGTGGGACGTGAGTCCCCAAGAACACAAAGTGATCTAAAGGTGCTGTGTTTCTTTCTTTGTGGTAGGGGTTCAAGATAAAATAATTTGTCTTTTACTTTGGAGGGAATATGTAGTATGTTCCTGGTCAATGGATCCCTAAAAACTCGATTGATGTCCCAAGCTTTTGAATCTTACAGGGTTTATCTCCCAAGATCTGCAATGCATGTATCTTACCAAGGCCTCCAGTGCACTGACCATCTCTTATTTACCTTGTTCGATCAACATGATGTCTTTGACGCAAAGAATCAATATGATGATCATGTCAGACCGTGATATGGCAAAGAGCAGGAGGGTTAATATAGCACTGACGTAAACCGTGATGTAAAAATTTGCCTATTCCATGTGAATGTGAACTCTTTCTCATCCTCTTTCCTGAACAAGATAGAAAAGAATGCATTTGACAAATCAGTGATCACTACTACCTGGTTGAAGATTCAGTAGTCCACAGTCATTCTCCAGGATCTGTCCATATTGGTGAATTAAATAGAGATAGGATAAAAACACCACCCCTGAATTCTTGAGATCCTAAGTGGTGAACAAAGCTTCACCATTCCCCCTCACTTAATGTGGTATTGCTTTTGATTTACTATCTTGGCAGGAGTGGGAGGGTATAGTTTCATAAGTTTCCTATTGAATTCCCCCAATACTCTACCTGCCAAGGGGAAAATGACTACTGGATGTGTTCACAGACCTAGTGGACTTTGGCCCGTATTCACTACATAGTCCCCATGCAACCCTACTCTAGCAGGGGCCATGATGATGCTAATTCAGGTCTCTAGGTATCAATGTCCCCTTAGACTCTGTGTCCCATAATCTTCAAAATATCTGGATATTTTCTTCTCCCCAACTATATAGTCACCTGAATAAATGGTCATAGGTCATATTGGGGAAGGACTGGGAAAATCCTTACACTATATACTTTCTGTCATGTTGCAGGGTCCTTCCCTCTGGGAACCAGCTGCCTCTTCAGTTAGTGGGTTTCATTTCAGTTTGGTAACTGCATAAAGGAGTAAAACTTTTTATTGGGGCATCCACTTTCAGCTCTTCATTCTTGTTATCTTGTAGTTATAGATTAAGTATTCTTCTTGGCTCCTCATCTATTTGCCTCTAGGAAGTGCTATGCTTTATAAATCAATTCCAAAACTTTCTGCTGGTCACATCACCTTGGCTGTCACTCAGGCCTTCTGCATTGTTATGATAATTCACACACACACACACACACACACACACCTGCTTCTGATGGTTAAGCACTGGCGATTGGCTTCTGTTTCTTCAGGCACCCCATGACTGCATGGATATAAAGGCCTCAGCTCTGTGGTAATCTACCCTACCATCAATAATGGCCTGCAGAGGAGAGGCATCCCTCAACTTCTGTGACCTGCTAGTGCCCCTCTCACTAGCACATTCCTCGTGCCTCAATGAACAGTGCATCCATGAGGTCTCCTGTGGTACATCATCTTCTGTGGGTCCTTAAGTCCATATTATATGTCCATTCCAGCAATGCCACTTCTCTGCGCCTTTTAAGTCCTTCCTCCACCACCTGCCAAAGCAATTCAGGCATGTCAGCTTCATTGAGAGAAAGTAATCACTTTCTCCAGGCTCTTAGGAACCTGCCCAGCAGGGAGTTTTTACTGTTCCTTGGGGGCCTTGGAAGAATATTAAATCCCACATCTCCAGGGAGAGTGTCCTCATGTCAACAAACACTCTCTTATCCTGTTTATATTTCAGCCTCCTTGATAAAGCACCCTCAAAATCCAGCCACATAGGTTTCCCCTGGCTTCAGATGTCATTGTGTCAGCTAATTCTTACAGCAGTTTTGGGGCAGAGTCTGTCCTCCCTTATCAGGTTCATCTCATCCTGGGCAACTAAGCCCTAATTGTTGGCCTGGAAGCCAGAAGAAGAGGTTGAAGTAGATCTTGAGAGGGCCTCTGTTGCCCTGCGGGAAAGAGGCTTCTCACTCCCATACCCCCACCCCATCCCCCAGCTAGAATGGTATGGGTGGGGCTGGGAGGAGTGCTAGCCCTGAATAGGTAGGGATGGGCCACATCTGAAGGCTCCAAGGGTTTAGAGGAGTCTAATGAACCATAATCTTCATGTACATCCGCTCAGATGTCCCTGTCCCTTGTGTCAAGGTCTTAGATTTTTCTAGCCAGAGTCCTGTTCTTGGCATAACAGACCTGCCTTACATGAGCATTCAATCATCTTTGAAGATCCCTGAACTCTTAGCTAGTAAGTCGTTAAGTCTGGCCTTCAGCTTTTTTTACTCTGACATTACAGAAACAATGGCTTTTTTTAAGTTCCCAAAGAGGCACTCTGGCCATCACACTCGATTTTCATTTGTTTGTTAACTGTCCTCAGTTTTTCATTTTCCTTCTGGAGGGCACCAACACAACTTAATAAGAGCCAGTCAATTGCATTATCCCTCTAGGCATTGTTTCCGTGGACTTCTCAACTTCCCATGTCATTGGCCTGGTTAGAGTATTCCTCTTTACTAAGTTGACCAACCGTCAGACTTCAGACTCCCAGTGCTAAAATCAGGAAAGTTTAGTGTAAACTAGGTTAGGTTGGCTACCCTGTCCCCACCAGAACATTCTCCCCAGTCACAACGGGTGGGTTGTAGCAATTGGATTGCTACCTGGTGGACTGTATGTACCTCATTTCCAAAAGCTCCTGCTTTTGTCTCTTCTGATGACAAGACAAGAACATGTCCCCAGACCCCATCTTACCACCTCTTTTCTTAAATCATCCCAATTCTGTTAGGATCCGCCAAGAAGTGGAAGCTGAGATAGAATGAGGAGTAGTATTAGGAATAAAATTAGGAAGCTGAGATTTATTGGAGGACTGAAGGGGGATAATATTTATGAAAGAAGCAAGATTGGATAGGGAGAGTCTCAGACTGTGGTGTAGATCTGACAGTCTCTGCCGATCTTGACCAGAGGTTGCCCATTGTAAGAGCCCCACACTGCATAAATGGCCAAGACTTAGCACCCCTGCTGTGCTCAATCACTGGTTGGGGGCTGGCCAGGAAGATTGTGGCCTCTGCTCAAACACTACACCCTACAGGTAGACACTCAGCTCACTCCTCTCCCTACAGCAGAATGGCTGACTCTTTGCAGAAGGGAGATGAGAGCAACTTAACCTCCATGGCTTGCCATGCTGCTTTCATCTAATTCTCACTCTGAGAGGATCTAATAAGCTAACGCCCAGCAAGGGGTTAACACTGTGATGTATTATCTTCTGTGATAACTCCCTGTGCCAAATATACTTGCACTTGGAGTGCCTTCACATATAGGAAAAAAATTATGGCACTGTAATTTCAGTCATCAGACCCCTCCTAAATTGAGGATATAGTTTAAATCAAGGAGATTTCTTGGCACCTTTCCCACTGTTTTACAAAAGAGGTTACCTTCTCCTAGGAACACAGTCTGCTTTGAGCCATTCGTTTGTTTATTCCATTTAAAGAAAATCTTGGAACGGGAACAGAGGATTTCAAATAACAAGGAGAAATCCTTCTATAACAATACAGAAATTTATTTTTATTTTTTTTATTTTTTTGAAGATTTTATTTATTTGACAGAGAGAGACACAGCGAGAGAGGGAACACAAGCAGGGGGAGTGGGAGAGGGAGAAGCAGACCTCCCGCCGAGCAGGGAGCCCGATGCGGGGCTCGATCCCAGGGCCCTGGGATCATGACCTGAGCCGAAGGCAGACGCTTAACGACTGAGCCACCCAGGCGCCCCACAATACAGAAATTTAGAGTATAAAAATAATAACTATTATTACTGAGTGCTTACTGTGCTAAAAGCACTTTACATACAGTATATTTGTTGCTTTTTCTCCTTTGTCAAGCATATTAATCAGGCATCTTTCTATATATAAGGATGTGTGCTATTAGTTTCTGTATGATGTAGAGAAATATGATTTCCTTAGACTTGCTAAAATTTCCACTATCAAAGAACAAAACCAAAGAACAAACCACACAAAAGCCTTCCATTAATCTGAGCTACCATTCCATCTTTGAAAGAAACTTCTAGAAAGATTAGTTTATATTTCTTCACTTTATAAACCAGTTACAATGTGGGCTTTGTTCCCCCTCAACCCCCATCCCCCGCCACACACACTTTACCAATACTACTCCTCAGACTTCATCCACAGTGATCTTATCAAAAGCCTCTTCAGATCCTTGTCTTGCCAGCCATCTCAACAACACTGAGACTCTTGCTTATCCTCTCCTACCCCACCTTCTCTCTTTTTAAGACTTTGAGAACATTGAGTCCAAATTTGTTTCTTCCCTCATTGAGTGCTTTATTGCAATGTCAGAAAACTATCTACCAGTGTTTACTAAGTCTCTGTTCTTGACCTTTTCTTCCCTCTGTTATCCCTCCCAAGAGTGAGCTCATTCATGAACACCTCCATGTCTTCAAGTGAACCCCAAACTCCTTCACCGGCCTTAACCCTCTCTCCTGAACTCCAGGCTATTCTTAACTTGAACATATCTACGTGGTGTTCCATCAGCTCTTTAAACTCAATACTTCAAAAACCAAAATCATGATCTTGCCATTGCTCCAAACGAGCTCCTGCTTTTGTCTCTTCTGATTTGATTATTGGCATTCCTGTCCTCTCAGTTACCCAAGCCTGAAATCTCTGAGTCACCCTCTACCCCTCCCACTTCTACACCCCCTAATCCAGATGTCTGATTAATTCTGTTGGTTCCACATTTGAAAGATGTCTCAAATCCAGACTCTTCTCCACCCTGTCCCCCATACTTCTACTGCTTGAATTTGGCTTCTTTGTATCACTTGCCTTGACTACTGCAGGAGCCCCTCCCAAATAGGCTTCCTGAGAAAATCCTTCCCTCATCCCGTCCGTTCTACACTCTGCCTCTGGAGTTAACACTCCTAAAGCATGAGTGTGAAGCAAGTCTCTCTTTGCACAGAAGCTTTCCATAGTTTGCCCTCACCAACCCTTCAAGGATCACACTCCTACATGTAGCATATGACGCCCTCTTGGTCCTGGCTAAAACTTGTCTTTTTTTATGCTATGGACTGAACTATGTCTCTCCCCCACCCAACCACCACCACCAACTTCATATGTTGAAGCCCTAACCTCTAACTGATGGTACTTGGGGATGAGGTCTTTGGGAAGTAATTAGGTGTTGATGAGGTCATGAGGGTGTGGTCCTTAAGATAGTATTAATGCCCTTGAAAGAAAAGGCAGCAGAGAGCATGTTCTCTCTCTCTCTCGATCCTATAAAGACACAGCAAGAAGGCAGCCATCTGCATTCAAAGCAGGAAGAAGGCTCTCACCAGAACCTGACCATGTTGGCTCCTGATCTCAGACTTCCAGCCTCCAGAACTGTGAGAAAATAAATGCCTGTTGTTTAAGCCACCTAGTCTGTGGTGTTTTGTTATGGTAGCTGGAGCTCAGACACCTCTCTTATTTCTTAATGCCCTCTTTCATGAGTTTGGTTCTCAGTTCATGAGAACTCTGTTCACACTGGACCATTACCAACTATGAATCACAATATTTTCTTCTACTTCAGTACTTTTACTTTTGCTAGTGTCTCCATCTGCAGTATCTCTGATACCTGCAGGTACTGGTCTGGTCCAACTTCTACTCGCCTTTTATAGATTTGTCAAAGTTCTCTACTATAAATAATAGAAAGTGAGTCTGACTCTGGACAAAATGAAGTGGGCTTAGAGCCCAGGTTCAGGGAATGAGCAGGAGCTGCTGGAGCCCGACCAGCCAGAACCACAGTCAGAATCAGCCCACAGGAAGGGTGTGGTGAGGATGCACTACTCCGATCGCAGGACCCTGGACACTACAGCTGCCATGCCTCTTGATGCCCCCACCAGCATGGCTGCCCCTGTGGCTGCCAGGAGAAGGGATGTTTCACTTTATCTACTTCTTTGCGTGATTTGCCGACACATCCAACTGACTGGGTGCGGATCATGTGCCAGCAGCAGAGACTTGCCAGGGCTTTGAAGAAGGAGCTACCCACCTTTGTGTGGTTTTGGCGGTGGGATGGAGTACATGCTTCTCATGTGGGAGGCACACCACGGAGTATTTTCCAGTTACAATAAAGGATTCAGATACTCGTAGTGGAAAAAAAAAAATGTTCTTTACCTTTGTGACCCAGATCAAGGTTGGTCTTTTTGAAGTTTTGTGCCGTATTTTTAAATTGAAGTTCATCTACCCATCTTCAGTGGCACACCTAGTATATTTGACACCAAAGCAAATAATTTTTACATCTTTTCCTCTATATGGAAAAAGTATTTTCAATGATAAGTATGTGGTAACAGTAATAATCATTATTTTATTGATTCATATTTCAGTTTTAAAATAAGTAAGAATAGATTTTAATTTTAAAGCATAAAAATTTAGAATGATATTTCACATGTTTCTAAAATTTGCACTTAGCAACAAAAATACTATACATTTATATTATTTCATTAGTTCATGGTAATGGAATATTTCATTGTTTCATTATATTATTTCCTTAAGTTAAACTTAAAAACTCCCAAGTAGTCATAGATTGGCAGAATTGAAATAACTTAAGTTCTCTTTCTTCATCTTTATAATTACAATCCTATTGTGGTTGTTTTCCCTCTCAAGTCTGTTTAAATGTAGCACCAGAGGAGTTGGAGCTACCCTGTGGCCAAAGCATGCTTGACTGACTCCCCAACCTCTACAAATTTATTCTCTGAACAAATATATGTAGCTGAGTCCACATGCCAGAAGTCAGATGTATGGCTGGGAGTTCTTCAAATTAACTTCCTTGTACAATAAAATAATACTTATTAGAGATTATGTAATAAAATGCACTGATTTGAAGTTTACATATATGTTAACACTCAACAGAAACTGCAGCAATTATTTCAACTTAGACCAATGTTCCACTTACCGTTGTTCCATAACAAAGCACTCCAAACTTGGTGACATAAAACGATTCACTGTGCTCGCAGATTGCAGGTCAGATATTTGAAAAAAACACAGCATGGCTGTCTTGTCTCTGCTCCGTGATGTTGTGGCCGCAATTGGGAAGACTCAAAGCCTGACTCAAAGTGTGTTTTGATATCTGGAAGATTGTTCATGCATATGTCTGCATCTGGGCTGGGACTTGAAGACGAGGGCTGCCCACACATGGCCTTTCCACGTTTCTTGACTTCCCCCCAGCATGGCAGCCCCAGGTGGTCTGGTTTCTTACAAAACTCTAAGCACAAGTCTTCCAGAGAACTAGGCAGAAGTTCATGGGCTTTTATGAGTTCATAGTGTCACATGTGCTGCCTTTTATTGGTGACAAGCAAGTCACAAGGCTGCCCAGATTCAGAGGGAGAATTCGACTTCATCTCTTCCTGGGGACGTGGCAAAGAGCCAGGGGTTGGGAGACTGGTACTATCAGCTACACCAACAAAAGATTCTGGGGGGCAGAGGCGTGTTATTACTAGCACTGTTCAGAATTGCCTGGCAATCATAAAGAGCAGAGAGACATTCGATAGGCGCTATTATTGCATCCCCTTATTGCTTGCACCTGGAGCAGACTGTTGCCACTGCCCCGCCCCTAGTGAGCCGCTGCCCCAGGTCTAATCTGGGAAGGCCTTAGTAATGTTGCATTTAAAATGGGTAAAGATCAGCCTCATTGTTTTATTATTTATGTATTTCTACCGCCAGTAGAGTATAAATTTGCTGAGGTCAGAGACCGTTTCTTTATAGTACCACAGTGCCAACCATAGCATGAATATAATACAGACTTAGAAAAGTGTGTTGATTGGTTCAAACAACTACAAGCATATCTTAAATGCTCATTATTTGTAACCAGGAGATTTAAACAGATGCCTTGCCCTTATCCCCTAATAAATCTATAGTCTCAAATTATACTGATGCAGAAAATGATACTCAGACTGAGAGGGTATACCTACTCAAAGCACTGGATCGATTCCTCTGATAAATGGGGCTAATTCCTTAAATAAATTAAGCTTCTGCATTTTCTGTGGCAATTTTATTAGAGCCAAGAGAGAAATGGGGACACTCCTTGGCATTTATATAAGGTCCACAGGCCATCCCACTGAGGCTCTTTGCCACTCTAACCTCAGCTGGGAAAACCTTTAATCAGTCTCCTAACTGGAGATGATACCTGAATGGGATCCGTGCACATTCGGAGGGTGGACAGGTCCTGCTGCACACCTGTAAGTGATCCCAGTTACCTGTAGCTGCCCTTGGACGTGGAGACAGATGGACTGGATTCACAGAGATGGTGGCTAGTGAGGCCCCTGTCCCTAGCTACGTCTATGCCTGTTCCTGGCTGTGTTCTCACCATCCTGCACAGCCCTCCTTTGGACCCGCCAGCAGCCAATTCTAGAATATGCCTTATTCACTCTAAAAGGCCTTAAAACTAAAGACCTTTTGACTCTTATTTTCCCTAAAAAGGGAGCCTGTATTTGTGTGAACAGCTGAATAATGAGTAACATCCTTTTACTATGTGTGCTGGTCCTGTGCTGAGTACTTTACACCGATTATCTTGTTCAGTCCTCACACTTGTATGCCATAGGTACTATGATAATTCGCAAGTTAAAGATGAGAAAACTGGGCCTCAGAGAAATTTAATAACTTGCCCAGAGTCACACAGCCAGTATGTGCTGGAGCCAGGATCTGAATCCAGAACGCCTCTTCAGTGTGCTTTAAACCACTGCCTTCCGCAGTCTCCCCAGTCACTAAAATACACACCCTGGAGCGTTGACAGTGCAGAATTCGAGGTCTCTTCACCTTGGTTCTGCATGGCTAACATCTCTGTAGTTTCCCAGGAGTAGAGTTTTGACTCACATCATGGTCCCTTGCTGCTCACATGGCAATGGCATAATGCCGTGTTCTAGTGCTGTTGGCTTCTTGGAGTGAGCCAGAAATCTCAGTGCATTCATCAGATAAGAAACACTAAAGGAAGCCACTGCACGTAAATCAGGTATATTTCTTGTATTTAAGTGCTCTTATACATTCATTGCTATTATGTTTAGCTTACAATGCTGCCCACTAATTCATCTGGGCCATTTTTTAACAGAGAATCATAGGGCCTTTTAACTCAGACTGTAATTGATTTTTCTTATTCCATAAAGTTGTCTTACTGGGTACTTTTATTTCTTGGAGCTCTGCGGTGTTAAGATTATAGCTTGGAGTCATTTATGAATATAAATAACATAGGGGAAATTAAAATAGCAAAATTAGACAGTCCTAGGAGGTATTACTTTAGCATGATCACACTTCACTCCCACTTATATGAACTTGGTTCAGACCTTCATCATTACTTGCTTGGATTAGCAATAAAATTTTCCCAATAGCCTGTCTTCTTGCCCATTGTAATCCACTCACCTTCAAGTAATTTTCCAAGTAACTTTCTAAACTGGGGATCACGACATGCAGAGCCAGTGTCATGTGTGTATAACATGTGTTGTCACACAGGCCCCATGATCAGGAGGGCCGCACACTTGATGCTCTGCTGTCACCATCTTGACATGCTTAATGATTTCCCAGCAAGGGGCTTCACATTTGCACTTTGCAGCGGGCTCTGCAAATTAGATAATCAGTCCTGGTAACATATCATCATGTGATCCACGCTCCTTCCCCACTTCCCTCCTCATAAGTGCTCTAGAAGCTCCTCTGTGAATTTCCTAAGAATTCATGAAATACAGTTTAGAAGATCTGGATTTTCTGTAAACTTCCTTCTTTTATAATTCTATAATTCTCCGACTGTACTTTACAAATGTAATTATTAAGGGATGTCAGAGATATGATATTTACACAAACACCTCAGAAGTTGACCCAGTGCTAATAAATGTAAGATGGCATTAAGTTTTCTTTATTTGGTTTGATTTGTCTACTTTATTGTTTTATCAGACACATCACAACATTGACTTGTATTGACCTGGTGGTCATGCAGTTCTCAGGACTTTTTTTTTTTTTTAGCAGTGACCTTTATCTTTTCCTTTAAATTCACAGACCTAGATTGGGTTTTTCAGTAATTGCCAGTGTCATCAATTATCTCAGCGTCTGGTAAGAAATGTCTAAAAGGGCTCAAAATAAGAGAATCTTGATTCACTCCATTTTTATCTCAATTTACAGTGTGTGTAACACATTTTAAAGAAGAAATTTAGATTAGAAAAATCAAACAATTATAAGTTGGTTTAATTCCAAAACACTGGGAATAGCAACTTGATCAATTATGTATCAATCCATCTGGGCACCTATGATGTTTTGAAGATTTGGAGACAATGACACTCAGCCCCTGATCCCAGGGTGCATGCTTAACACTTAGATGGGGCTGGGAGTGGGGGTACACTAATCTGCTAGGGCTGCCATAACAAAATACCACAGACTGGGTGGCTTACAAAGCAGAAACTTATTTTCTCTGAATTCTAGAGACCAAAAGTGCAAGACCAAGGTGCCACCAGGGTTGGTGGCTGGTAAGGCCTCTCTTTTTGGGTTGTAGACAACTACCTCCTTTCTGTGTCCTCATATGGTCTTTTCTCTGTGCTGTGTGAAGAGAGAACTCTCTAGTATCTCTTTCTCTTCTTGTAAGGACACCAATCCTATCAGCTAGGGCCCCGTCTTTATGACCTCGTTTAATCTTAGTTATCTCCCTAAAGGCCCTATTTCTAACCTTGGCGGTTAGGGCTTCAACATAAAAATTTTGAGGGGACACATTGCAGTCCATAACCAACAAAGTACCCTACACTATCACTAAAATGTGTACTAAGAGCCTTCATAGAAATGGACTTAGGGTGATGGGATGGCCAGAAGGTTTCCAGGAAACAGAAGTGGTTTCTCAGGGAAAGAGAGCCAGGCAAGGACGGTAAGTGGTTGAGGAGTGTATTCGTTTCCTACGACTGCCACAATAAATTGCCACAGACTTCGGGGTTTAAAACAACAGAAATACATTCTCTCACAGTTCTGGAGGCCAGAAGTCTTAAATTCAGGTGGTCAGCAGAGCCATGCTCCCTTTGAAGTCTCTAGGGGAGAATCCTTCCTTGTCTCTTTTAGCTTCTGACGGCTCTAGGCTTTCCTTGACTTGCGGCAGCTTACCTTTCATTTCTACCTCCGCCACCACAAGGCCTTTTCCTGTGCATATCCCTTTCTTATCTGCCTATGTCTGCTCCTCTTACGAAGACACTGGTCTCTTCTCAAGACTCTTGACTTAATAACATCTACAAACACCCTGTTTTCCAAATAAGGTAACATTCATAGGCTCCAGGGATTAGGACTTGGACATTTCTTTTTAGGGGTCACTATTCAACCTACTACAAGGACTCAGAGAGATGGAATGACAGAAAATTTGGCGAGGATTATAAGCACTTTAGCATGACGAAAGCATAGCCTCTGGGAAGGGAATGAGAAGATGAGGCTGGAGAAACAAGAAAAGGTCATGTTGGAGAGGGCCTTATACATCAGTAAAAGTTGGAGCTTTATTCTGAACGCAGTAGTTATTTAACGACTTGCCCCCAGTCTGAGATTTCCGCACTCTTGCTTTCCCATTTAGGGATATGAACTAGCGGTGCATGACTAATCCAACTAGCAATGTATCTGTATCTGTCTAGTGTATTTTTAAAAATGTAATTACTTCCTCCGATTTTTTAATTGGAGAATTTCCTATCAGAACAATATATCTACTTATTTTTGAAACACTAGTGTTGTGGTAGCCCTGGACTTATATTCACCAGTAACAATGACTGGTTGGCACCGAGTATGGCTCCCTACCCCAGAAGACAGGTGTTCTCTTCCGTTGGCCTCAGTCCTTCTCCTTCATAGTCTTCTTGACATAAGGCTGAGCCCATTGACCTCAGTCACCATTGCTGTTGGCTTTTTCTCTGCTCGGTCATCTTGGCTCATTTATTTTACCAAACTTGCTCTTCAGGTGAAGGAACTTAGAACCTTCTCTTTGCATGAGGTATCCTCTCTCTTCCTCTGCCTTAAATTCTCTTCCTTACCCCTTCTCCTATCTCCCATCTTTCAGTCTTATAAAAAAGCCCCCATAGGAAACTGCCTGGCTCTCCTCCCATGTCTGGGTTGTTGCTTCAGTTTTACTCAAGGCAAGCATGTCATTTTATAGTCAGGACCTAGAAAAAACTAGTGATCAATTTGACTTCTATTTTCTGTTCATTCTTTCTGTGATTTGTGCCCCTGTATCCACACCTCAATTATTCTTACTATTGACTTGTATTATAATGATCTTTTTACATATCTCTCTTTTTTCTTAGACTAAGAGTTCCTTGAGGTCAGCCCTCCCTATCTCTGTATGCCTAGCCCAAGCACATTGTTCAGGATGCAGTAAAGGCACGATAAGTGTTAATTGAAAATGAATAAGGGAAGGGGAGCATGGGTGGCTCAATCGGTTGATCATTCGACTCTTGGTTTCAGTTCATGTTGTGATCTCAGGGTTGTGGGATCAAGCCCGGCATCCAGCTCTGTGCTCACCCACAGAGTCTGTTTGTCCCTCTCCCTCTGCCCCTCCCCCCGCCCTCTCTATCTCTAAAATAAATAAATAAAATCTTTAAAAAAGAAAATGAATAAGGGAATAAGTGAATTCCATCCACATCTCTTTCCTTCTCTTAAGGCCTTCCATCATTTTTAAACTTTTACTTAGTAACTTTTTCTGATATACAGTGTGTTTTTAATAGTTTTCAGGAAATCTTTTCTTGCCTACCCAGAAAAATATAGTCTGTCTTTCCTTTGTTGCCATATTTGCCCTGGGGGATAACATGCTTGCCAGACACCAGCTCCTGTCCATCTATAAGCACACTCCTGCCTACCTGCCTGCTCCTCTCTCTGCCCCCTCAGCTATGTCCTGTTGCCACCCAAGTTCCAAGCCCCAGCAAACCAAAAGAGTTCAGGAAACATGCCTGTGAAATAATCGCCTGTCTCTCAATGTTCCCATTGAGGTTTATGTCCTACCTATGGTCAGATTTCCATGTCTCCTGTTTCCAGATTTCAGGCCCCTGATTCTGCTGAAGTAGTGAGATCCAAGCATCTTTGCCTTCTGTCTTCTTTCTTCCCCCATAGCCTCTGCTGTACCACCAGCCAGGCACATCTTCCTCAAGCACCTTAAGCACCTATGATACCTATCTTCTCTCCTCAGGTTGAGTAACATATTCCTTCACACAGCCTTCAAGGCCAGACTAGTTTTCTCAACATAATTCTTGAACTTTATCCAGATATATCTGCTCACTCTTCTGAGAGCAGGCCTTACTCTGTACCCCTTGGTGCCTTTGCTCGCTTCACTGCATGCATCAAAATGCACCCCCAATTCTGGCTGTTCCTTTACAACAAAAGGCCTTCCTAAATCATCCAATATATTTCCACTATTTGAATGGTCAGTGTGATTTTAGTACTTCCTCATTTTTTAAAGATGGACGGGAACCCTTCCATATTTAGTCACAGCCTTTTAGCTGCCGTAGTTGGAATTACCAAAAAGTTGGAGCACTGGCTTTGGCTTTGTGAAGCTCATTTTCTCATCTCTGCCTTGGCCATAGTTGTATGTAGCATTATGCATCTGATTCAGGTCTTCAAGATACCTCACAATTTCACAATCCTTTTTCTTTTTTTAAGATTTATTTATTTATTTGAGAGAGCATGTGCACACTCGGGGGAGAGGTCAGAGGGAGAGAGAGAATCTCAAGCAGACTCCACGCTGAGTGCAGAGCCCCACACGGGGCTCCATCCCATGACCCTGAGATCATGACCTGAGCCAAAATCAAGAGTTGGACATTTAACCGACTAAGCCACCCAGGTGCCCCAATTTCACAATCTTTTATCATCAGTTCTGAAATCTCCAAAACAAAAACAAAAACAAAATTGTAAACGCAAGGTTATTTTTTATTTTGTGTGTTTTTTGGGTGGCTGTGATTTTGTGATTTATAGCACATAGATATTTGGTCTTCATCCACAGTTCCTGACCCACAGCTCTGAAAACCCTTGGAATTTCTTGTGGCAAGAGTGATAAATGTGTCTTTGTTATGTTAATAAGGTGACTTTTGGGAAGCTTGCAGTTCCTGTCCTGTAGTGGTGGGGAGAGGCAGTCTTAACCTCTAGAATATGGTGCTATCTCTGGATAGATGGTGTCATAATTGAGTTGAATTCTAGGATACTTAGTGTCTGGAGAATTCTTATTGTTGGTGTGGGAGAATCCCCCTGCTTGCTCCCCTCGGCCCCCTCATTGGAATTGGTGATCAGACTTGAACTTTTTTAATGGCAAAACTAATCTTCCCTGAATCAATTCGGTGAATTAATGTGAAGCTACTTATAGTCTTATTTATTCTCCTTGCTGTGAATATCCATATATTTAAATGTAGAAATGTGAATATGTTTCACTGTGGGGTGTGGCATCTGACCCCATTGAGGGTGTCCTATAATGAGAAGTACATGCATCACTTTTAACTTTCTAAAATCTGAAAATATTCTGAATTCTGGAATACTTCACAACTCAGTGGTTCATATAAAGGATTGCATCGCTACTTTTCACATTTGACCTATGATGAAACTAAGGCTCAGAGAGGGTAGGTCACTTACTAATGTCAGATCCCCAATCTATTGGAGGGTTAGGACTAGAAGTCGGATGCTCTGAGTCCACCTGAGGCATGACCCCCTCACTATGGCCACCTGAAAGGTGAAGATGGAAGAGAAAGTAGATTCTTTTACCAGAGCCATTAATTTTTCAGAAAACCAATAGAATTCTGGAAAATAGCTTCTTAGACATTATTTCTGAAATATAAAAACTACTACACACTTCAAAAAATAGCTAAAGTAACACGTAAGGCAAAAAAATCACAGATTATTTATGGAATAATATTTGTGGAATTTGTATATATTTTTTTTCTAGTTAGATGTTATCAGTGTAATATAGACACAAGTCTAGGTTCAAAAGCAGTATTTTCATTCATTCATTCATTCATTCATTCAGTGCTTCCTATATCCCCAACTCTTCTTATGTTCCCAGCCTCTGTGCTAATGTGCATATTGGCAGCCATGTCATACATGTAGTTTTGGTACCTAGGTCAGCCTTGAGAAGTCTATTTAACTCATTAAGATACCTACCATATAGTAGTGCTGTAGGACTACAATGGAGTCTAATGTTTCCATGAGAAAACAGGTAAAGCATTTTGATTCTTGGTGTATATGTGAACATCATTATCCCTCCAGGTGGGTATCTAGATTTCCTCATTAGAAACATTTCTATCAGTTATTGAGGCTTGGGACTAGTTACACTTTGCTCCTTACTCACCTTACTTTCCACCCCCACCAATCTCCACTCAGTTCAAACTCATCCACTCAAATGCACATGCTCACACACACACACACGCATCTAATTAACCAATGAGTCTTACCAATTCAACTTCCTAAATATTTATCTAATCTGTTCATAACTGCAGTTCAGGACATGACGATCCAACACCTGGAACCACTTCAGCCAAAGTGACACTTTAAAATTCGAATATGCTCCTGTCATTTCCTCCTGTCCCCGTAAGGGCTCCCTATTTTCCTTTTACTAAAAATCCAAACTCCCTCACTTGACCCACACATCCTTTGGTAACCTGGCCCCTGTTAACCTCTTTATCTTAATTTTCTGCCACTCCCCTCTCTGCAGGTCCCTCCCAGGGCTCACCCCCACCCCCACCCATAGAGCCTGCTGTCTGACACTTGGAGTTATTTTCAGTTCCTCTGCTGTCTCCTTTGCAGGCGCTCTCACCTCTGTTCTAAGAACTCCACAAGCCCCACCCACCCCCCACAGACTGAGGCAGAGACCTCTCTATTCATCCAGCCTCACAGTAGTCAGAGCATGGACTTCATAGTTAAGCTGCTAGAGTTTGGATCCCTGTTTCATCAGTAGTAGCCCTAAGTCCATGGACAAGTTATTTAACCTTTCTATGTCTTACTTACCTCTCCTGTGCCCAATGCCGTGGGATTATTTGGGTTACATAATTACATGTACAGCAGTTGGCACAGTCTTTGATGCATGGTAAGCATTCGGTAAATTTTAACTTGCATTATGATTAACTAGCTATTGAGAGTGAGTCATGCCAGCCACTGAGGTGACAAAGAAGAAAGGGTATTTCTATCCCTCATAAGCTAGCAAAGGAGAAAAAAAATATTGTTTCAATACAAAAATGATGTCTTTTCCCAGTACTTATTATGAAACCAAATGCTGGGTAGCAAAATGAGAAAGAGATCATTCCCCCAACAACTGGGAACAAGGCTGAGAATGCGATTTGAGATGCAGGGCAGGCCCCCGTGAGAGAGGGATCTATTGACATCTAACCACTTGGTTGCCCCAAACCCAGAATGTCTTGGGGTGAGGGGGAAGAGTGGCCAGACATGGGAGCTCATGCTTTCCACTTTCCTTCTGCGTCTTGAGGGGTAGTGAGGTGAAAGCTGAAAATTGGGTTAGGTTACAATGGGGGTGAATCTAGGCAGCTTTTAGTTAAATGAAAATTGAGGGAGTGGGGGAGGAAAATCTCCAACACTGAAGTGAGGGGAGGAGAAGGTACCTCCTGAGACCCCTGGGTGACCAACCAGGAGATCTTCCCACCCCTGTGATTTAGCCACAGATGAGTGTTAAGAATGAGGTCAGCGATATCCTATGAGCACACTGTTCAGTATCTCAAAATGTCAAGCCATGGTTAATATTTATGATATTTATGATGTTTATTGAAATTACTGTAAAATTGATAAAGTACTTTGCTGCTGGTTGCAAACATATATATATATATATTCAATTCACATATGGCCACAGTGACTACTACAAGACTCTGTGTATGTGTGCACGTTTCTCTTCCTTATTGTGATAGGACACTTATCGTTTTAAGCTATGAGTTTTTTCCTGTTATTGTATAATTTAAGACAATATCTCAAGATGTGAATCCAGTTCTTAATATTTAAAATTTTTCTGCTTCTATATCTTATATGGAGATATATAGTGCACATCCTACAGAGATCATGTCTACGAATAATCACACACTCATTAATTATAGTTTCTTTCCTGAAGAAAGTCTGAGAGAAAATGTGAATCCTAAGATTTATCTACAAATTCAAACAGTTTTGAGGATTAGGCATAGACATATGAGATGAGATATTTGAGATTCACCATTTTACCACTGATTTCTTGTCCCTGACATTTAACTTGTGTATTTTAATAGCTTCGCATGTTGTATTTTCTTCATTTGCCTTTAAGTTAAACTAAAACTGATTCCTAAATTCATCTAGCATGTTTGTGTAGTATTTAAAGATCTCCAGATCCATCTTTTACATATTAATTTTAGTTCCTTACTTGCTAGTCAGCAAACTTTAAATCTTAGAAATGACAGAGTTCTTAAAATCGTGGGAATCAAATAACTTTGGCTTGCATGTAACTCCTCAGCCAGTGCATAGCTTTCTTTTCCTTGTATCGCAATCAGAAATAAGACAGCAGCCTATCTTTATCTAAATATTATCTTACTTTTTATCTGGTGTATAGAAAACGAATGTTAAATGGGGACTATGTGTGGTTCTTGATTTTAGACAGAGAAAATGTCAAGTAAAAGTGTTTTTATTTTTCTAGCTGATAGATGAAGTGCCACGTATACAATGTATTTATCAGGGGGTCATACTGGAAAGAAATGGGCTCCATGTTAAATTAACCATGGCTGCACTTCAGGGATAAGGTAAATGTGTCAGTGATGAAGGAGCTGTTATTTACAACCAAACCATCAATTGGCCATTGTGCTGGGGGCAGCTGAGTCACTGAGCATATTCGGATCTTAACTGCACGTACCAGCTGGTCCCGAACACTGAGGGTGTTGTTACTCACATCACATTTGTGACTCCCTACTGTTGCCCATTCAAGGACATCAACTACATGATAAATTCTGTGTTCATGATTATGTAATCTTTTGTTAGGTACCCACTAAGTATATTGTAAGGAAATGGATGACTACTCTTCATTTTTCGACTACAATATGTTTAAGGACCTTTATCCCCATGCCCACATGCTATTTGATTGATTTTTATTAGTTCTCCCAGCAAATATATAGTTTTAATCTAAATAACTTCTTTTTAATCCTTTAGGTGGATTCCAGTCACAAAATAAACAAAAATCTTCCTGGTGCCAAGTTTGCATTCCTTATGTAATTTCTTGTGCCAAATCCCACAAACTATTATTGTCATTTTCATTTTATAAATGATATAAAATTAAGACTCAGAGAAGTTCAGTAATTTGGCTAAAGTCACAGAACTAATCAAAGGTGGATTGACATTTTAACCCAGAATATTAAACTCATAATTTGAGCTTTTCCTCCTGGTTTACACTAACTAAATATGGAATCTCCCAAGCACCTAAAGGGTGCCAGTAAAATATAAAACAAATGATTAACTTTGATGAAGTCAAACATTAAAAAGTAGATGTTATGATAATTAGAACCTGAAAAAAATAAACTGACTCTGAAAATTCAAAATAATTCCAAAATATCACTTTATCACATTATGTGTTATTTAAACTGTAATATATGAATAGATGTAAAAGATAAATATAGATAAAAAGATATACATAACTGTTGTCTGATAAAGCCCAGGTACCCTAAAAAATGGTTTTAGTTCAGTGCCCAACTCCAACAAATATAATAATTAACAAAATAGCGATA
>NC_138372.1:76558242-76638467 GCF_054177405.1 Leptonychotes weddellii | reverse complement strand
AAAATAGCGATAAATGGTGAAATGCATACAATCTTTTTTTACAATTAACTGATACATTTTTCATTCCCCTTATATAATGATGCTTTTATTTAGGTCAGCATTATCAAATAGGTTATTTAGATTATCTAATAGAAACATAAAATGAACCATATATATGATTTTTAATTTTTTAGTAGTCACATTAAAAAAGCTTAAAAAAAGTGAGATTAATTTTAAAATATATTTTATATGACTGAGTATATCCAAAATATTACCAATTCAACATGTACCAACATAAAAATTTTTTTTTATTTTAAAGATTTTTATTTATTTATTTGACAGAGAGAAACACAGTGAGAGAGGGAATACAAGCAGGGGCCGTGGGAGAGAGAGAAGCAGGCTTCCCAGCGAGCAGGGAGCCCGATGTGGGGCTCGATCCCAGGACCCCGAGATCATGACCTGAGCCGAAGGCAGACACTTAACGACTGAGCCACCCAGGCGCCCCCCAACATAAAAATTATTAATGAGATGTTTTGCATTCCTTTCTTGGCAAAGTTTTTGAAATCCAGTGTATGTTTATTTGACACTTGCATTACATCTCAGTCTGGAACTAAATTTTCATCTCAAATACTTTATTTAGATTTCATAAAATTTACAGTGTAAAAACTAGATGCACATACCCAATTTGTTCCAAACATATTTAAAATGTTTCTAATAATCAAATCAAGTACTAGTTTTAAAATTTAAATTAAAGTTAACTAAAACTAAAAATTGAATCCTTTGGTTCCACTAACTGCATTTCAAATGCTCAACTGCTACACTAGCTAGTGGCTACCATTGGACAACATAGCTCTAGGATTTCTCATCTATTATTCATTTGCCTTAGAGAAGGATGGGTCATAAGAGAAGGGCTGACATCGCCCCATCTCCCTTTTCCCCAGTTCCTGGCAACCACCACTCTATTCTCTGCTTCTATGATTTGACTATTTTAGATTCCACGTAGAGAGATCATGCAGTATTTGTCTTTTTGTGCCTGGATATTTCACTTAGCATAATGTCCTTCGGGTTCATCCATGTTGTCAAAAATAGTAATATTTCCTTTTTTTTTTTTTTTTTTAGGCAGACTAGTATTCCATTGTATATGTAGTATATGTACCACCCAGAGATTTAATGTTCAGCAATGTGACTATAGTCAACAATACTGTATTGTATACTTAAAATTTGTTAAGAGAGCAGGTAGATCCTCAATGGTCTCACCACACACATACACAAAATAGTAACTCTGAGGTAATGGATATATTAATTAGTTTGATTGTGGTGATTACTTAACAATGTATACATATATAAAAACATCAAGTTGTATACATTAAGTATATACATTTTTTATTTGCAAATTATACCTCAGTCAAGGGTGGGGGGATAGGAAAGAGATGAGCCAGTATCAATCAAAAAATAAGACACTATTTAGTTTTTCTTTAAATTTTTTTTATTAACATATAATGTATTATTTGTTTCAGGGGTACAGGTCTGTCATTCATCAGTCCTACACAATTCACAGCGCTCACCATAGCACATACCCTCCCCAGTGTCTATCACCCAGCCACCCCATCCCTCCCACCCTCCACCACTCCAGGAGATGAATGGATAAAGATGTGGTATATATATATATATACAATGGAAGACACTATTTAGTTTTAATAATCAAAACTCTTTTTGTCAAAAAAGAACAGGAATTTCTAAATCCTAAAACTACCTTTACATACCAAAAGCAAAATTTGAAGATCTGAGTATCATGAGCCAGTTAATAGAGAGAACACAGGATATAATGTAAGAGGTGATACCGTCAACCTTGGGGAAGAGAAGGTGCATTTCTGGGCCTAGGAAGTGGGAAGATTGGAGGAGAGCAAAGAGCAGAATGGCAGATGTGATCATATGAGTGAGCACCCTGAGGTTAGAAACTCTGAGAAGGAAATTAGTCACCAGGTAATAGAAACTCCAGAGAAGTTGAAGAGAAAGCAGAACATAGATGGGCTTTTTCTCATTTCTGGCTTGAAACTGGAAGAATTCAACCTCAGGGCACCCTGAGAGCAGGGAGGGCAGGCAGCAGACGAGATGGGTGTGGTGGCAACCAGGGGACCCTGCAACAGAACCGGAGAGGACAGGCAGCCCACTTGGGGCTGGAAGGAAGACGTGCTGGAAATTCAGAGGAATTTGGTAGCATGTGAGCCTAGATGGAACAAGTCAGCATGGGTTCACAAGGACATTAGCAGTGATTGTCAGTACAGCACCCAGTGGAGACCAAGTGGAAGAAGCACAGGGCTGTGGAAGCCAGCAGAAATGAAGAGGTCATTCTGTAAGACAGCTCTGAGGCTGCATTGAGGTTGCCTCCCCTCTTGGGCAGACCTCCAAGAAGACCCCAATGCCATTTTGCCAGAAAGGGAAGAGTGAGAAACTGAGAACAACTGACAGTTTATTAAACATTCCTCCCTTCCCTAATCCACTCCTGTTCAGTCTTGGATGGATGCTTATGATGGAGTTTAGATCAGTTATGGAAAATAAAGTAGCTGCGTGCTTTATACAATCTAGATTGCAGTATATAAAATTTATGACTTCAATATACTACTGTTTATTGCACTCCCCCCTCACAGCCTTGAAGGGCCTGAATTATGTGAACACAAATCTGTCTGGTACAGAGTCTACGGTCTTTCCTCTATTGTATTAACTCCCATCACCCCTTCTGTTACACACCCTCTCAGACACCTTTACATTGCTGTTTGGCAAATCTATGAATGTAGATAAGTATGGATACAACAGTAAGACTTTCAGGACACTGTATAGCTGGCTTAATAAATGAACCTAAGAGATGGTGTTCAATGGGCCAAACCAACTTGCAAATCAATCTCTAGTGGAGTGCCATGAAGCTCTATCTTTGATGCTGTGTGGAGCTAATGAGAAGCTCAGAGAAAGAACTAAGGTAATAGATGTCATCATAAAAGTTCAAAATGGTCTTGACAGGGTGAAATATTATTTTGAAAACAATTAAGAAGTTTGATTTTTTTGAGTAATCCCAGCAGTCGAAAATAGGGAAACTTGCTAGGGCATCAGTCCACGAGAAGAAATCACAAACGCTCTGACCAGTAGTGCTATGTAGTTATTGAAAAACAAAACCCCCCCAAAACTATTACTTTTTTAGACTGTATTAATCAAAACAGTCAAAACCTGGAAACCAGTTTAAAGATGATCCAGTCCTAACCTAATTACAAAATACAGATCCATGAGTAAGACCATAGGGTGCAATCCAGAAAAGTTAGTTATACTCTGAGCTTGTCAGAGGATATGTGGCTTGGGGGGCTTCATTTCAGACTCTACATTTTAGAAGGAGGACTAGAGTATGTCAGAAGCACTAGAATGTCATGTTGCTGAGGGATCTGGCCACTGAGTTATTTCCATACTGATGGGTGGAATTGAGGTCAGTTAGTCTGTAGGAAAGAAGAGGCAAAGGATAAGAGTAGGTGGCAACTACCTGCAAACAAATAATTAGTGGCTGTCTTTAGACAGAGAACTTAGAAGAAAGAAAACAAAAACTGCAGAATGGCATAAGGAGAAGGTGAAAGAAGCATAAAAACAAGAGAAGGAACCAAGTTCTCACTACACACAAAATGATCCCAATGCACCAGGTGCCATCTTCACGATCACGCAGCGCAGCGCAGGACCTTCAGCCTGGTCCTGACTTAACCCCTGCAGTTACCGGGCACTCACTGTGGGCCAAGCTCTGTGCTGAGAACTTTCCCTATATTATGTCTTTAGTCCTTTCAGTACTGTGCAGTGATGCTGTCACGATCCTTTACATTTTATACATAAGGAGACAGAGGCTTAAACAGATTGGATAACTTGTCTGTGTGAGTGGCAGAGCTAGGGATTAAACCAGATCTTACTGGTTGCAAAGTGGATGAGCTGATCACTAGGCCACAGTTATCTCCTCCTTAGGCTCAGTTTTACAAATCCCAGTACGTTCCATTATTCACATACTGAGCCGATATTGACTGAAGGTAGTAGTTTTCTTTTGACACCATGACGGATTACCACAAACTTGGTGACTTAAAATAACCCAAGTTTATTACCTTGCAGTTCTGCTGTTCTGAAATCCAGCATGGGTCTCACTGGGATAAAATCAAGGATTCAGCCCAGTTGCATCCCTTCTGGAGGCTCTGGGGGGGAATTCATTCTTTGATTTTCCCAGCTTCTAGGGTCTGTCTGAATTCCCTGGCTTGTGGCTCCCTTCTTCTGTTTCATAGGATTAGTGCATGGGCATCTTCGGGGAGCTATATTCTTCCTAACACAGGTACCTGCCCTGTACCAGGTATTGCTCCAGGCAATACGAGATAGACAAGGAGGAGAAAGACAACAGCAAGTAAACAAATACATATGCCAGACAATCTGTGTGGCAAAAGCAAAAAACAATATAATCATCTCAGTAGCTGCAGGAAAAGCATTTGACCAAATTTAACAGTCATTCCCCCACCACTTCTCCTTTGCTGGGAATGCTCATACTCATCCTTCTGGATCTCACCTTAGATGTCTCCTCTTGAAGAAACAATTTCAGGCGTATAAGTAAGTGCTTAACAAACACAAATGTCTGTTTTTATTTTTACTTACTTATATAATAGTATTTTAAAATCACACGGTGCTTTCTCAACTTACGCAACAGATGGATGTTTATTATCACAGGTGAGTCAATTCACATTTCTGAATAACATGGGCATTGTGATTACATTTTAGTAAAAGCAAACAAGTAAGCAAAACCCCTTTATATGTGTGTCAGTTGTTGTAAGGAGCAAGGAGAAAAGTGTAGAAGAATATATATCAGGCTGTTAGTGGACAGCAGATGATCAGCTTTGGTTTCTGCATCTTTGTGCTGATAAATACTCGTGGAATGGATGAACAAGGACTGCTACTAATGGTTAAATAATGAGTGGGTTCTGTAAGGTAGTGAGCATCCACTGATCCTTGAGGACTGAGTGGGTATCATCTTGCTCAAATCATACACTCTTCTGTTTGTTTTATTTTAGCTACATTTTGACATCTGGTTAACCTAGATGGTTTCCTAAGTGAATTAAAAACCAAGAGAGCATAAATAATCAATTTCTGTACTGTATCCAACTTGCTTAATAGATTCTTATGCCATAATTTCCTCTTCTGCAAATTAGGAATAATAGACTTTCTGTAAGAATAACACAATTAGACTGGTTAAAAGGCACTTATATTCATAAAGTACCAAAGAGTTGTCGAGTATAAGTGAAAACTCTCTAATTTTTCTTTTGTTACATCCATGCCAACTGATTATGCTCCAGAAAAATATATTATAAAGCACTGCTATGATCCACCTTAAAGTTGAATGTATTTGAACAAATGTCACCCTTTTTCCATAACCTTTAAAATTAAATCTTCTTCCTTTCTGGGTCTGGACACTAAGTCGGGATCTGGTAGAGGAAGAGCCAAATCCCAGGCTATTCCTCATACAGAAGCTTTTTCATGAGTTTGCACTGTAGCCAGACTGTATCTTTGGACTCCATATAACCAGTGTTTGAGTCATTAAAGCAATTGGAGCAAACATTCAAAAGAAACTTCAGAGTCATCACCCAAGCTTAGAGATAACTCTAAGCCTACACAACTTGGACAAGTATCTGAGGTGGCCTTTGAGGATGAAGGGGAAGACAAATGCTTTCCAAAACCAGATAGATTCTGTGGGAGATTTTCCACACAGACCATACTTGCATTGCTTCTTATTTCTCCCTAGTAGCAAAGTATAGATGTGGCTTCACCCTATGATATTACAGCAGCCTTCTTTCTCCTCTCTTCGATTTCAACTCTCTTGTATTCGCTGATACTCAGCTTATGTCCATTGGCTGTTTCCTCCATGCAAGAAATCAGTGAAGAAAGAAGGAGAGATTGAGGTGCTTTACTTCTCATTTACATCTCTCCATTCTCAACAGTGCCACCCCCAATAACCAAATTGTGTTTTCTTCATAATAAGCTTTACCTTGATTCAATTTTTTCATCTATAAAATGAAGGTAATGATGAGATCTGACTTATATGGCTATTTTGAGAATTTAACAAGATAATTAAGGTAAGATACTTAGAACATTGCCTTGAACAGCGATCACTCATTAAATCATAGCTGTAATGAATATTAGCAATATTAATACTCTTCATTTATCATTCCACATTTATTTTGTCTTAATAAGGACAGGGTATGTTTAGAGTTCTGACAGATGTGAAGAAATGCAAAAGCCAGAAAGAATTAATCGACCTTATAGCTGTGTTAAAGAAAATCTCACGAGCAGCCCAAATTTCACTCCCTATTCATAGGCACTAGTCAGATAAAGAATTACTCCAGTAGATGCATCCTTGGCAACCTGAAATGGTGTGCTATCCCTCCTGCCTTGTTATTCTTGTGGGTGGAGCTCTTTAACACCTTCTCTCAGAATGGCAGAAACATCATTTTCTCTCTCTCATCTCTTCTTGTTTCCCCTTCATGTCTACTTATCCTTCGTCACTGAAATTATTCGGCTCTTCCACGCCCAGGCTTACAATACCCGACTGGGCTCCGAAGGTCACAGGCCCAAGATGAAACAATTCAGCTTTTCCCCGCCCCCCTAGAATGTTGGGACCTGAGAGAGATGGCAAAGGGCTAGAACTTGGCTAGATGGAAGCTTTGTATCACATGGGTTGTTTAAATATTCATGCAGCCTCTTCTGGCAGCTAACAAGGCTGCAAACTTTGCCCAGAAAAAGAAAAAGGAAGATAATTACTGAATTTCATAGCATTCTGAAATGGCTGCTGTGAAGGAAAAACTTAAGTGCTGATTTTTGGTTTAATCTCTCAGGCAAATGTATTTTTTTTTATTCAATGCAGGACAATAGGCAAGTGATTAAATGCATTTCTAAGTATTTTTTCTGAGCGTGTCATCAGTGTTAGATACCCACTGACATTAATACCATAAAAACGTATTGGACTGTCAAAGCCACCTCCTTTATAATTACTTTACTAATGACTTGAAATATTAACTGACACATCCCGTTGCAGTCAACAGCTTTGCTTATGTAGTAACACAGGTTGAAATGATCAGCAACTGAGCAATAGAATAAATCAGAGTGGAAAAAAGACCAAATTATTCTTGAGCCTGGTGGCTCACAATGTGAGGACATTTCATTTAGTGAAATCAATTGGCACTATCTGCTCTTCATTAGCATATGTGAAGACACCAAAAATGTAGGTGTCTATTCATTGTTTTGTTTGTTTTAAGGAGACATTTCCCCTGATTGTAATTAAGTTTTTTTGTTGTCCTAATTCTGGCTGATAAAATTTAATTAAAACAAAGTAATTTCACAATTTCTGAAACAACATAAAAGCAAACCTTGTCACTGCACTGAACCTCAAATTCTTTCTTCAAAGTACTGTCTATTCAGTGAAAATCAACTTTATTTTGTTTTTTATAACTACAGTCACAAGTTCTGACCTATCAATTATGTGTCCTCCCAATATGGCATACAAAAATGTAAGCATTAAAAACACCCCTTCATCAGTTTGCCCCTTCTAACAATAGTGATCTAAGATGTCAATTCAGATAAAACAATAGGTACTTTAATAGTTAAATATTAATAGTTTAATAGGTACATTAAAAGTTAAAAACGTCACTTGGAATGTCAGTGTTCAGTGTTTCTAGATGATTCATATTACATAAGAATTGGCCATTAGTAAATATCAGGTAAGTAAAATTAAATAATCACCATTCTTAAATTCTACTTCTAAGAAAATTCCTTCAAAAAATTCATAACTACAGTAAATTATTTGAACCCTGTAAGCATAGATATGTCTATAAATATGTATGTGTACATATATACAAATATATAGGATATATATTAAGAAAATACCTTCATGAAAAGTTGTATTTTTCATTTAATGTTTCAGATGTACATTACCAACACAATCAAAGCCAAAGGAACAAGACTTGCTAAGCCCGTTTTATGTTTGGGCTTAATGTGTTTGGCCTTTCTTACTGGACTCAACAGAGTAGCAGAATATCGAAATCATTGGTCAGATGTGATAGCAGGCTTTCTGGTTGGAATATCTATAGCAGTATTTCTGGTAAGTACAAATTTATTTGGATCTCACTGCATTTTTAATTAACTTCTATAATCACCTGCAAGAAAATACAAGTGTGAATCATCAGGTTTCTGTAAATGTGGTGTATCAAATGATAATATGTATATTTTAGATCATTCATTTCTTCCTCCTTCCTCATTTATTCAGCCTAAAGTCAAATTTGGGAATGAAAAATACATAAATTCTACACTCAAAGGTGAACAAAATATTTTCGCATAAAATGGAACAGGGCTAAAACGCTCAGTCCTCCCTGGATAGTTTTTAAGACTAGGTTACTTGGATATTTTTAAAGTGTCCTCAGGTCACTTTTCATCCCAGAGTATCTAGAGCATCCCAAAGTACCCCAGGGCCTCAGCATAGTATCCTCCATGAACTGCCATGTCACAGCGCTGGCTAACAGGTAAACCTCATTTGAGAGATGAATTGGTTCCCTTCAGTAACTAAAAATCCATGGATGCTTTCCAAGACAATACCACCTCAAGTCAGATTTTGCCAAGAGATGAAGAGCTTATGTAGTGATTTCTAATGAAGTAAGCATACCATCTCTATTCCTTTTATAAAATCTCCTTGGAATGTTACTACAGGTTTTGGTTGTTGGAAAATATATTTTAGTCTGGCTTTCGAAATAATCAATCCATTATAAGTTTGAGTCTATAACATTTAACCCAGATGGAAAATGTGTAGACTATAAATCAAAACATATTTTTGCATTGACACATTATAATAGGAAAAAACACTTTATTTCCATTTTGATTACATTTAAATTGCTTCTCACGCTTAGCTTCCTTTCTTCAGCTCCTTTCCCTAGTTCATAACCAGTAAGCAAAAACTTGTATGAACCTTTCCAGCTAACAATTTGTGTGCCAGGCATTTTAAATAGGCAACGTTCTGTAGAACCTCCTATGGTAGAGTGATGAGTATGACCTCATCCCTGCCCCACGCCCTGTACTGCTTTTCTTCCTGATGTCACTCCCTCTGATTCCCCAGGTGCCTGGGAGCCTAGGCCCACCCCCATCTCTCTCCCAGAGATATCATATGGCCCCAGGAAAACTGGGGCCCAGGCTTGGGCCAGAGCCTTTTCGTTTCTTTCACTCACCACAGGTGAAGCAGATTGAAACATTTAAAACAAAACAAGGCAAACACCTTACATAAACCCTAAGAAAAGAACTACCAAAAGTGAAAATTTCAAAGCACTAGTGTCAGATGTAACAGTGTTTCAGCTCTGTGGGTGCAGAACCTCTTCACTTGGCATCTATCTCATCAGTCTTCCTACTTATTTTCCCGTGGCCTTTGCCAACTTCTCTTCACTTCCAGTAAACATCCTGACCCCCTGCAAGACGGAATCTAGAACGCTAATCTCTTCCCAGTCACTTCCTCATCTGAGAACCTGGTGGTGAATGAGTTGGACTGTGGATCCCCCTTGGGCTCAAGCCCCTCTGATTGCACATATTCAGAACCTTCCACAATGGTCCTTCAGACATTCCCACACACCTGGAAAATGACCTTATGAAAAGGTCACGTGAAGATAATGCTTTCACTGTAATCACTAAACAAACATTTGTGCATTCATGCACAACCATTTCTGAGTATGAGTGCCTACAGGTGCCAGGCACTGTGCCAAGCACTGGGGATGCAAGGAGGCTCAGATAACCATGATCTGTCTCCTGTGGGAGTTACAGTCTGGTTCAGGGGTCAGACAATAATAGGTTATTTCCTCAACTATTCCCTTCCTCTCTTCCTTCAAAACAGAAACATTTACTGAGCCCCTGTTAAAATCCAGGCACTGTGCTTGGTGCTGGGGATTAAATACATGAAAAAGATACAGTCTACTTAAAGAGATCACAAGATAGACACCAAGAGTTTTATAGAAGGTTAAAGGTAATGATATTGGTTCATATACTCAGGAGATCTCTGTTGGGATTAGGGACAGTCAGAAAGGGGAGGGGATACATTAACTTGCAAAGTTTGTAAAGCAGGGAGGTCTAAGGAGGGGCATAAGGCATGAGAGCAAAGAGCACAGTGCGCAGAGACAATATAAAATGCTTCATAAAATAGGCATTTATGGAGCCCTTAGTCTATTGTGGGCCTGGACAGAGCATGCACACGAGGGGCAGTGGCATCATGGAATGGCACCAGTCATCCAGCGTGAGTGACAAGAGTGGGAAATAGAAGAACACAGGGGTAGTTATCCTGAATGGCCTTGTAGGTTACAATAATCTGGGCTTTTTCTCTTTGTAATGGAGGTGACTTGAGAGCCACAGTCAGAGTTCAAGTGAGTTAAAGCTGGTTGAATCTCAGCTTCCTTACTTACTCAGTTTGTGCCATTATGCAGTTTTCCTTATTTGTCCCATTACCAATGGACCTTTCCGAGCCTCAGGTTCTTCCTCATTAAATGAGGCCAATAACAGCCTCCTTAAAGCTTATAAAGACTTAAAAGTTTAAATGAAATAGTGTATGTTCAACGAATGGACACATGAATGACTGAAATCAGTTCCATAAATGATAGTTTGCTTCCTTTCAGCCCCTTTTACTCGATGATAAAATCCGTGCTTTGAAAGTAGGTTTGTTGGAAAGTAAAACTCCAGATGAGGATAGAGGAGGCAAGTTGTGCAGAACCAGGGAAATCAGATGGCCCAAATCAGGCCTCTGTGAGCACAGAGAGAAGGGAGACTATCTGGGAGGTCTGTGGAGATGGAAGGCTTGGAGCTTGATGGCACACTGGGGATGACGGAGGCGAAGAAGAGAGAGCAATCCGTGATAGTTCCCGGACTTCTCATTTGGGCAAGTAGAACATTTATTCTGAGCAGCGACTCCAGCTCTGGCTTGCAATATCCTGGGGTGTCTCCAATTATCTTGCAGTGTGTGCAGAACTCTAAAATGGTTCCAGAATAAAATGAGCACTAACCTACTCCAAGACTCTATGTCTCAGTTGAAGGCATCCACATCCCCCAGTCACCCAGACCCAATGTCTAGCATCTGTCTTTGACTCATTCTTCTCGTTCATCCCCCACACCCAGTGATTCATCTGGTCCCAGTTTATTTCCACTACAAAATGTCTCCTCCACATTTCATTTCTTGGCCATTGTGACCAAAATGTATACCGTGGGACTGTACTCGATTTTTGAGATTAGTGCTTTTTCCCTTTCTTCTTTCTCTGGGTTCCTAACTGCCTCCTCACTTCAGACTCTCCTCCAAATACTTTCCATTCTGCCTCTATTTTCTTTAGAACATAATCCGTTGCTAATAACAAGACAAAACAAACAAACAAAAAAACAAACCTCATTCCTGCTGCATTAAACCCAGATACTTCCACTGGGCTTCTGGGATTGTCCATAATCTAGCTGCCCTCTTCCCAGCCAAGTTTATTTTCCCTCCTTGCAGGGGAATCCTATACAATGTATCCACTCAGTTTCCTTACCCTCGCAGACAGGTTCTGTCCGGCCTTTATGTTTGCCCCAGCGAGAATGCCCATTCCTCTGTATATTTTAGAGAGCAAAACAGGTGTCTAGGAGCCACGTGAACCTAGGTTTGAATCCTGCTTTTGCCACATGCTGCGTGTGTGACCTTGAACAAGTCACTTGTCTCATTTTTTCTAACCTAGTGAGGCCTCCCTGACCTGTATTTAAAACGGCTTTCCGCCCCACAAGGAATCCTTTCCTCATTCCCTATTCACTTTTCTCCGTAGCATGTTTCAACTTCTAATATACCACATACAATATTTTTTTTTGCTGTCAAACCCACTAGGATGTAAGCTGTGCATGGAGAAGGCATTTGTTTTCTTTATCGTGAATTCTCAGTACGCAGTACAGGGTCTGGTAGTTAGGGGGTTCTCAGGAAATACTTGATGGATGAATGAATGAATGGGGAACTGGTTTATTTCTTCCCAGAGCTCTTTCAAGGGTTAAGTGAAATCCCATATGTAGTAAGTACAGGTGAGTGTGTGGTGCAGAGAAGGAGATGCAGATCATGGTCCTCACCTTTGATGACTGTTGAGATCCTTTTTGCGCTTGAGATTTTTCTCAGACAAGTCCCAACTTGCCCAAAAGGTGTCCCTGACTACCTCGTTCTCTCATTTTTCCTGAGTTTCCACTGCCCTCAAAGTCTGGCCTGTTATACTCTAATGAGGATTAATATCCTGTCCTGTTTATCACTCTCATCCCATGTGCATTTTCTTTAAAGTTAGAGAACAGGGGCACTTGGGTGGCTCAGTCGGTTAAGTATCTGCCTTCAGCTCAGGTCATGATCCCAGGGTCCTGGGATCAAGTCCCACATGCTCCCTGCTCAGTGGAGAGCCTGCTTCTCCCTCTCGCTCTGCCTGCTTGTACTCCGTCTCTCTCTGTCTCTCTGTCTGTCAAATAAATAAATAAAAATAAATAAAGTTAGAGAACAGAGTCCCCATGCTTAAGAAAATGCAAAACAAATACTAGTTGAACAATAGCTGTAGATTGGTTAATATTGTTTAACAAATATATGCTTAACAAATGTATGCTTCAGAGTGCTTCCAAAAAAGATGCCCAGGTCCAGTCGAGTAGTTCAAGTTTACTGAGGCACAGCAAGAACTTGTCATGTTATCATATGTAATATAATAATAACAATAAGAGTTATTTGTGCAGTCTTTACTACATTAACTCAATTAATCCTCACAACAGCACAGTGAGATGTAGTTATTATTGTTCTCATTTTGCAGGTAAAAAAAGAGCAGGTCTAGTTATATTGAGTTGTTTGCCCAGGCTCACAGTGAGTAAATCAGAGAGCCTGGCATTAAGGCCCAGTCCTTTTGACCCCCAGAGCCTATGCACCTACCCCCAAGCAATACAGATGTTTTACTTGCTACAAATGAAGAGGGAAAATGACCACAAATAGATCAAATTAATTTATTATCACCACTGGCAAAAGAACACAAAAATATATGTGTAATGGTGACTTATTAGTGTCATTTTTGTAGGACAGGGTAGAATTATACACGTGGAAGCCATTAATGTAAAGATAGAATGTTTCAGAGGAATGTCACTTTAAATTATATAGGAACATCAGAAAATTTGAGAATTCTTGGCCTTGGCTCATTCATTAGTCAATTCATTCACTGTGGCACTGGGAATACAATGGTGAGCAAAAAAAAAAAAAAGAGAGAGAGAGAGAGACAGCATCTCTGCTTTTGTAGCGCTTACAAGGAAGCTCTCTAAGGAAGAGATTCACATCAACCGAAGTATTATGTATTATGCTAACAGATGTATAATTTCACTAGAAATCGGTGCTTTGATGAAAGCATCAGGGATTGACTTGATCAAACAAATAAAAACAGCCTGAGGTCAGAGAAAGCCAGTGAAGAAGCGATACTGAGATGAGATACCACAGATGAGTAGGATATGGTGCCCAAAGAATGTGGAGTTGAGTATTCCAAACAAAAGGCAGTGAAAGGGAAGGACAAAGAAGGAAGGCTGCAAAGGTGGGCAAGGTTTACACTATAAGAGAAATGGATAACCCAGTCACATAGTTTGAAAAAGGCTGACATGATCCAATTTGCATTTTGGAAAGATCATTCTTATGTCACTATAGAAATGGATTGGAGGGAGCCAAGACTGGATTTAGGGAGACTTTAGAAAGCTACGCAGGAATCCAGGCAAGTGGTGGTGATGGCTTAGTCTTTGGAGTTGGTGGTGGAGATTGAAGAAAGCAGATATAAGAAATCAAAATTTTTAGGAAGGAAAATTGAGCAAATTGACTGGTTGTGTATAGGAGGTGTAAAGGATGAATCCAAGTTTTCAGCCTTATGCAATTAGGGGAGAGGGCATGTGGGGGTTGTTTTCCTGAGAAGATCCAGAAAAATATCAAGCTTTATAGTGGAGTCAGGAGATAGGCAGATCTTAGGTTTCACTTTGAACATTTGTTGAATTTTTCCTACCTTTGACAACCAAAGGAATGGACTAGCTTGGTAAGATATTGCAACCTCTTCCCTTACAAATTGAGAAAACTCAGACCCAGAGGACTGTCCAAGAACATACAGACTTGGGATCAAAAACCAAGCTTCTTGCTTTTACCTATAAGCATTTTTCTTTCTTATTTTTTTAAGATTTTATTTATTAATTTGACAGAGAGATTGAGAGAGAGAGAGAGAGGCAGGAGAAGAACAGAGGGAGAGGGACAAGCAGACTTCCACGCGGGGCTCAATCCCACGACCCTGAGATCATGACCTGAGCTGAAATCAAGAGTTGAATGCTTAACCGACTGAGTCACCCAGCCCCCACCATGAGCATTTTTCTGATAGGAGATCAGTTCCATACTTATGAATGTTAGCAGGCAAGACATGTTAAATATTTGAATATGGTTCTAAAGAAGATTTGGCATTTCCTCCCTTATAATTTAAATAATAACAGTAATGAAGAATAATCATTATGTTAATAGATGCTATTTAATGAATATCTACTATCTGTTAGGTGTTTAAATAGTTCACATATGAATTCTCAGCTGCTTCAGTGGTGTTGTCCTAACCCTCAATTACGGTGAAGAGATAACTGATACAACCTGTCAAAGAGTTTACCAAACCTAAATAATATAAAAGCAATTATACTAATCTCAAAAGCCCATATTAACTCTAGATGAACTGTTCTTCATCTCATGACTTCCGTACATCTATATACATAGTTATTTCATTTCAACAAATTTTACTTCACAAGAATTTGTAGCAATTTTTTTCATCTGCTTAATCTTTCATTAGTTTGTTTCTATTAATGAAAAGGGAAGTATATGTTTGTATATTTCATGAAGTGATTGTGGAAGCTTCTTGACTATTATGTTGCTATTGGCTAAAATTTTTGATTATATCCTTTGTACTCCAAGCTGTGGTCAGTTGGCAAACTATAGCCATTAGGTGAAATTTGGCCTGCTATTTTTTTTTTTTAAGTTACATTGGAACACTGACATGCCCATTCATTACGAATTGTCTATGGCTGTTTTCACACCAAAATATCAGAGTTGAATAGCTGCTGCAGAGATTATGTGCTAGCAAAGCCAAAAATATGTACTATTTGCCCCTTACAGCCAAAATTTACTGACATGATTTGATACTAGGCTTATCAAGTACCCATCTCTAAGCTTGTACCATCCCTTACATTAAAGATCTTGATGGCAATGATAAAGTTAATGAATCAAATTATCAGGCTTTGATCTGTGTTTCTGATCTGTAATTATTCATGGAAATGGAAGGATAATAAGTATTCCACAACTAGGGAAATATTTTCTCTAAGATAAAGTCTCATAGTATGTGTTATTATTTTGTAGATTTATAAATTTTATTTAAAAACTGGAGAATAACCAAGATCTAATTGGCCTTTGAAAATATTCAGTAATGAGCTCTACTAAAGAAAAGGCTTTCCAAAGGAGCATTTGTGAAAATCTACAATGTAAATGTGTAATTACATATTAAGCATTTATTCTTTTAAAAAATGAATGTTAGGTTACAACTGCAAGGAAGTTCTGTATTCTGGCTTGATAACAAGCTATAAACCCAGAAAAAGAAGGCTCAAGAATATCTTATCCACTGCTTAATATAAGCAAACAATAGCAAGTAATTTTCCTGTGTTGTTTAATTCACTATTTCTTAAAAGTATGATTCACCTGCATCAGAAGCTTCTGCAATGTATTTCAAAAAAGTGGCAACTCCTAGGCCCCATCCTTCATCTACAAAATCAGAATCTTTAGGAGAGGGCTTAGGAACGTGCATTTTTAACAGTGGTGGGCCTTTATTTTTATGTAACCTGAAGTATGAGAACCTCTGGCTTAGTTCAAATGCTGTCACCTATGGGATATAATCAGTTGAAACAAGGGTCAATTTCCTTTATGTAAAATGTCTTATATTTCACTGGTAGCCACAGTAAGCTATTGTTGAAATGCCAAGTATACATGGGATACAATAATAAACAATGAACTAGGTTAATTAAAGGGATGCTACTAAATTAGAAAGTGCCAATTGTAGAAGGTTTGTTATGAATGTAATGATCTTGAAGCAATGAGAAATAATTAGCATTTAAATTAAGTTGTAGGTTAGCTGCATTAGGGAAAGGTTAGCTTGCTATGAATTTTTATAAGGCTATGATGTTATTTATGGATTGATTTGAGCATTGACTATAACCTAATTTAATGAAAATTTTAGAATAATGAAATTGTCATTATTAACTGAGCTACACATTATTTGATACATTTTCTTGAACACATTTACACTGGAATAAAATTTATACTAGATAAACCTGGATCTAAAGTTATATATGTAATACTTAAGTAATTTTAATACTTTATTTCTATGATTAGATTTAGTAAGCTACTTAAAAGGTCATAGTCACAGGGAGTGTGGCTTTGCTTCAACTGCATTTTTTTCCTGAAATTTTAGGTTGTGTGTGTGGTAAATAATTTCAAAGGAAGACAACCAGAAAATGAACATATACACACGGATAATCTGGCACAGATGCCAATGATCAGCATTCCTCGAGTAGAAAGTCCTTTGGAAAAGGTAACATCTGTACACGTGATTCATAATTTAAATTCTCCAATGTGATTGTTATCTAGAGCAAATGAATAATCATTCCTGAGAGTTCTCCACAGTCATGTTTGATTTACTGAAGCAAATTTAGAATCTAATGTGGTGTTTAGCAAGAATTTAGTCACTGATAGCATCATCTTAGAAAAATGCATATCACATTGAAAATAATTCTTTGAATACCTCATGCTAAAAGCTGAGTATTTATGTATGGAATATGTTCTGTACTTTGCCATAACTTTGAGATAAGGAACACTGTGCAGTGATGGGTCTCATGCATGGGTGAAATGATAAGGTAGCCTCATTTGAGAATATATGCATTTTTTTCATAAAATACATTCCACTTTTCCCATCATCTATTTATGTGAGAGAAGGCTTAGGATAATGCCTAGGACATAATATGGCTCAATAAATTTTGTTGAATCTCATTATATAAAGATCTGGCAGCAAGAAAACACCAGTCATGCTCTCCTAATCAGGGAGGTCCTGAGGGTCAGGTTGGGCAGAATGGAGCCGGACCAGGTAGCACTTTGAATGGCAGGTCAAGGCTTCATTGGGCATGACAATGAACCAATAGCCAGGTATTTAACAAAACTTTTCTTGAGACTTTTTCTCTAAACTTATCTGGTGAACTATGGAGGGTAATATTACTTAAATGATGATGCAATTATGTACATTTGTAATTGGTTCAGTGATTACCCAGAGGGTTATTAAAGGCTTCTCATCAGTCCTGTCCATACCCACATTTTGATAGATATGTTAGATGAAGAGATCAATTACATGCTAATCAGGGGCTTAGATGGTATGAATCAGTGAGGGATAATTAATACATTGGTTGAAAAAATAAAAGTTCTTGAGAGATTAGATACAATTAACAACTTGAAATAAAGCAAATGTTTTGGATTTGGGTTTAAAAAGAAGTTCATGTAGGGTAGGGTACATCTAGGGTAACTACACAAACAAAAAAGCCTAAGAGGGTATAGTAGGTTACCATTTGGCATGTGTCAACAGCATGTTACAGCTGCCAAGACTTATATGATCTTAAGTTCCACTTAGTGAAAATAATATCCTGAATGAGGGGATTGATGGTTTGCTCTGCTCATACTAACTTGGAACACCAAAAACTGCCCTTATTGACATAGTCTTGAGGAGGGCATCAATAAAATAGAGTAGTCAGTACTCAAATATTTGTTAAATGCGTGAATGAATGTGTCCAGGACAGTGAGTGGACTCAAAGTCATGGATTAAGAAAGACTGTTGAAGGAATAAAAAGTGATAGAGAAGAAAGAAAACTCATGGAAGAAGTAATAACGTTCCATACATATCTGAAGGACTATTGTATGGCAGAGGGATGCAATTTGTTCCGCCAGCGCCTCAGAGGTCACGGTTAGGATGACAGAAATGAAAGTGTTAAGAAGACAAATAATGTCTAGAAAGAAGGAAAAACTTTCTCAAAATGGGATGTCTTCCTTAGGAAAAATGAAATTTCCTTTTTAAAAAAAAATTCCTTTTATTATAAGGATTCAAGAAGAGTTAAACTATCACTTATCCATGATACTGTGGAGGGAATTCAAGCATCACTGTGAGGATAGAGGTACTAGATCATCATCATAATAATAACAATATTAATAGCTATGTTTTAATAATCATTTGGTATGTGTCAAGTACTATGCAGATTGCTTATGTAAATTCCACAAATACACTTCTATGCTCTGAAAGTCTAACTTCATTCCTTACAACAATTTTTAAAGCTGGGTGTCATCTTAGTGGCAAACGCTGCTAATAGTCCACAGTATCCCTTCCCCCATTCTTCCTTTTAGTAACTGAATTCCCCAATCCAATTTTAGCTACATCTGCCACTGCCTAGCCTTAGTCTTTATCTCCCAGCTACCACTGCAGGTAGGCGTGACCATGCAGCTAAGTTTAGACCAACGGGATGTAAGTAGAAGTGGTCAGTGCAGTCTCTGGTTCATCGCTTGAGGACTCTTGTCTCTGTCTCTCCTCACCCTTTTCATCAAGTGGAAAAGGTATGACTGGAAGTTATCTTTAACTTTTTAAGATGACCGATCCACTTTGACAGCCTAAGCTCCTGGATGAGCTCAGGGAGCAGTCCACAGACACACTCTAGATGGTTCTGAAAAAGAAAGAAACTTCTTTCCTCTCTGAACCATTGGATTGTTTTCACCTCTTTCCCACAGTGGCTTAGCTGATGCCCGATTACAGTAAGTGTCTCCATTGTACAGTTAAGAAAACTAAACTCCCAAGTGTTAAGCAATTTGCAAAAGTCCACATCATCGATAAGCAAAGTTATACAATGTGGTATTTCCAGATACATGTGTTTTGTTTAAAACTGAATAATATATAAAAAATGATATCTTTTTTAACTCAAGAAATGAATATAGAAAGCAACAGAATTTAGGAAGAGATATTAGACATATTTTGAAGACAATGGTCAGGTTAATAATTAGTCTTCATTTTATATACCTCTGAAGTTAACTTGAAAAATAATCACTGTCTTCTGTTTTTTAACATATTTATTTGTGTAAAGGTTCTTTAGTAACCTCCTAGCATTGCCAAGTATCCTTATATATCATTACATCCTTTTATATATAAAATGATCATAAATTCCTGTTGTTGAATTTAAGCAAATTTATTTTTATTTAGTGAGTTTTAAAATACGAAAGCAAAGATATTCTATTAGAATCTGTAGATTTCAAGACATCAGTGTGTATTAACTTCTTTCATTAATTATTTTGTTTATGACAAATTCATGTGCTCTGTTTTTACTTTGGTAGTTAGGGAATAAAGGTGATTTAGTGATTTGAATCGTACTCGGTTCTCCCTTTTGCCCCCCGAAGGGCATTGGCACACACCTTGCTGAGTTCCAACTTTGCTCCCCACTCTTTTTATCCTGTTGCCAGGCAGAATGCTGCCTGCACGATGCAGGATCTGCTCCTGCATCACACAGACCACAGGAGGATCACGAATCAAGCTACTGGGGACGTATCTCAGGCTTCCTTGTGGAGCTCTGTTGCTGAGAGGACATGTATTTGTGCTCATCAGCCAAAAAGGGAGGAACGCCATCACTTAAGGAAAGCCCACAGTGGCTTTCTCTGTCTTTTGTGATACAGAATATTTAGAGTAAATATATTGCTTTTCATCATAGTTCGCGATGGGAAACAAGTGAATACAAAATTCTTCCCAGTATTTGATCTTAATAATTGATAGTTGGAGAGTGGCAATAGGTTCTTGAAACTGGCCCTCAGAGGACAAAAAGGGAGTCCAGTATGAAAGTTTGGTCTGCAGACCCCGCCAGTAGTTTGAGCACTGTGATGTATTATGCCAAGCCATCATTTTCAGCTTGCCAGTTTTGTGTGGAGAAGGCAAAGGGTTTCTTTTAGAAGTTATGTACTTACATAACCTCCTATGTTCAAAGTGCATGTTTGATAAACTGTAAGCTACAGAGTAATTACAACATGCCAGTGTTCTTTATTTTTATGCCAGCAATTTATCCCTTAATTATAGGGAGTTTCTCATATAGTTAATTACCATAGTTTATGAGGAAAAGTCATGATTTTTCTGAAAGCTAAGTAAATCTGAACATTCATTACATTTGGTTTTATGAAAAGAATTAATCATCTGTGGAAACTGGCCCCTCATATTTCATAGTCCACTAAATATTTAAGTTGCCAGTAACATCATTACAGCTGTTTGTAATATCAAATCATAAAAGTCTAACTGTGTATCAGGAGTGAATAAATGATTAAATCAGTGTTACGTTCCTATAATGGAATCCAGTACCTTATAATGCGGTGTTACAGCCACAGGTTCTGGAGGTAGACTGGCTGGGAATTTGGGACAATTTTGACCTTGGGCAGCTTATTCAAATACTCTGTGAATTTTCTCAATCATAGAATGGACGTTGTGAGAGTTCAGTAAGCTAAGAGTAAAGCACTCAGAACAGTATCTGGAACCTATAAAGCCCTTAATCACTGCCAGTTATTATTACCACTTAACAGTTGAAATGGATGGGGTAAATCAAGATGTGGAAAGTTTTCTGATACATATTGTAAAGGTTTTTTGTTTGTGTTAATTTTATTTATTTATTTATTTATTTATTTATTTATTTGAGAAAGAGAGGGAGAGTGTCCATGTGCCCCTGAGTCAGGGGATGGGATAGCAGAGGGGAAGGGAGAGGGCCACAAGCTGACTCTGCGCCTGCTAAGCCCTTGAGCTCTTGGATCAAGTTGCGGGGCTGGATCCCAGGTCCCTGAGATCCTGACCTGAGCCAAAACCAAGAATTACGTGCTTAAAAGCCTGAGCCACGCAGGAGCCCCATGGTGGTTGTTGTTATTTTTTTTAAGTTGATATATATATCGTGTGTGTGTGTATAATGAAGCTAGTTATGTAAATTACCACACAAGATAAATTCTTTCTAGTAAGATAGAAAAGAGCATGTAGATGAAAGAGAGGAGAAAAAAGAGAGAGAGAGAGAGAAACTAGATACCAATCTGAAAGCAATGCTTCAACCTAAGGAAGCAACTGAGATAGTGTACTAGATTTCTTTTCTTTCTTTTCCTTCTTTTTGTTCCTTTGTTCTTTTGTTTTTTCATTCTTTCTTTTTTTCCTTTCATCCTCCCTTCCTCCCTTTCCTCTTTCTTTTGTTCTCTTTCTCTTTCTTTTTCTTTCTATAATGAATAATTCATGAATAATTGTGTAACAAAAATAATTACAATTATGCTCTAAGGAGGTTCTGGTTATGCTTCCTCTTATTGACTACCGATATGTTCAGATTTACTGAAGTCCCTTGGAAAGATTCCCTCACAATAATTTAAATCCCCGTGCTCCTTCCTTATGTGTCACAGGGATTTAAAAGGATCCTTTTAAAAATGTTTGGTCTATTTTTCTCTGCTGAACTGAGCATGGAGACCTTGGTTGTGGCTCCCATGCCTTCATGCCTAGGGTCCAGGTTCCCTTGGCACACCTGCAACCATACTCATTCCAGGTCCCATCTGTCCTGAGAACCTGCACACAAGCCTTGTGCAGGTGCCTCTTACTTAAAGGATCCACAAAGTTCCCACTCCACCAAGGCCCCAGGGAACCAGCTTTCTTCATAGGTCACACCACTTCCTTTCAGACTCATCCTTTTCTGGCTCCTGCCTTCGAGGGCCCATGCATCCCAGACAAAAGCTTCGGTGGTGCCAGCTTCAGGATGGCTCCAAATACATGAAATTTCTATTAATTACTCTGGGAGTCCAGAAACTTCTGGGAAGTGGAGATGGAGACATTTACATATTCATTATCTTTAGCTCCTTATATTAGCAAGAGTAAAGTAAGAATTAATATCTTAATAGATGTGTCATGAAGAGTAAAAACTAGATAGAGTAAAATTTTAGTCATTTCTACTAAATATCATATATATTAATCCGATTTGAAGGATGTCACCAAAGGACGATTAAAGTGTTTCTTTGCCAATAAAGAAGTTCAAAATTGTGGAATTGGCTAAAATCCTATAGAATCTCAATAATACACCAAAATTTGAGAGAGTAAAGATAGAGATAGGAGCAATCTCTGGGAGAATGAGGAGTCTATTCTATTTAGAACACATTTCAGCACCTTGAACAAACACCATTTTGAGACTGGGTTAGCAAATAGGCAAATACATGACAAAAGAAAGCCTTCAGGCAAGAAATTTTCCCTCTGATCAAGCTTCTAATTAATATGGGTTCATAGTAAATGAGGGAGTTCTTTTCCTCAACTGAATGGGTGCTATAAAATGGAATGGAGAGTTACCTTCATTCAAAAACAAAAAAAAGGTGGCTCCAGAGACTGCATCTACCTGGAGTAGAGGTTACGCTGAAGAGATTAACAATCTTTCTGATGGTCCAACAACCATGTGGATGAAACTGTATAGGAACAAAGTGATGTTCCTATAGTCTCAGCTTCTTCTCCCACTCCACTCATCAAATCATCAAAATGATGTTATAAAACTACATTCACCATCTTTTCAGCTCAAGATTTGATGTAAAGATTCCTTGACTCTTCAGGAACAATTTGGGGATCTTTGATGAATCTTCTCCCTCCGTTTTAGGGAGACAAACTGAGCTAAATCTATTATGATTCAAGTATAAATAACTAGGACGATTATTTAAATCCTTTAAAATGATTTCATGACACAGATGAGAGAGATAGACACATTTCAAGAGTTAGAATATGTTTTTGGAAAAAAAGATTAACTACAAGAAATTTAATTGAATTTATTATAGAGAGCATCTTCTTTTCACTGTCAAGGAAATTAAAGAAAATATGTGAAATGAGAGATGAAAGTTAGGTGGCACAATGGCACAATTAGGAAACTAAGAAAACAAGTAATATTATGGCAGGATGGAAACCAGTAGTAGAAACCATAAAGAACAAAATCCACACTGGATAAAGTCATATCAGTTATATTAAGGACAGGTTTCAGCATATGTCGTAAAAGAACAAGAAAATAAAATTGATCTGAGAAAAGATAACAGATACAGAAGACATACGACAGTATGTCGTATGAATCATTGTAGATGATGAATCACTGTAGATCCAGAAGAAAAGGATAAATAGAACTAGAGCAATATTCAGAGATATATATGAAGGAGACTTTTCTTTCAAACAAATACCTTTAGTCTAGAAGGGTTAACTAGATACAAGGTAAAATTAAAATATATACTCAAACATAGATGATATTTCTCAGTGAAATTTTTGAGTTTCAATACTGAAGAAAGAGACCTATAAATTCTGTGGGAGATGTTATTATTGTTCCCAATTATTAACTACCACCTTCCTTTGGCAGAGTATCCTTCCTCCAGTTATTTTGGATTTGGTCAATAACATGTGAATGAACCTGATTTATGCCCCATCAATCAGAAACTTGTAGAGACATCAAGAGTTTTTGCCAACTTTATTGCGCCTCGGCTTTTTTTCTGGAAAAGTCCATGTTTCAGATAGGGACTGCTTCTTCAGCCTGTACCCCAGAATGGGAATACACAAGAAACAGAAGAGCATGCAAACACTAGGCTGAAGCAGATCTATAGAACCTGATCATCAACATGTGGTATGAGGGAGAAATACTTATTTGTTGTTGGAAGCCACTGTGCTTTTGAGGTTATAATATGGTATACCTAGTGAAAACTAACACACACACCAAGGCAGAAAAATTAGGTTACCGACCCAAGACTGACAGTATATTGGCCTCAGACCTCTCTCTCCATAACAGTAGATGCCAGAATAGAAAGGAGTAATGTCTTCAGAGATTTCAAAGACAAAGTTTGTGACATAGAATTTTATTCCCACCGAAAAGGTCATTTAAGTATTCAAGATAACCATAAAATACCAGATATGCAAGAATTCAGGAATTATATTACTCATGAAATATTACCAGAAGATGTTTACCAACTAACTGAGCAACACACCAATATCTGGAGCTTTCAAAGATTTTATTTATTTATTTGTCAGAGAGAGAGAGGCAGGAAGAGAGAGAAGCAGGCTTCCCACTGAGTAAGGAGCCCAGTGCAGGATTCAATCCCAGGACCCTGTGATCATGACCTGAGCCAAAGGCAAATGCTTAACTGACTGAGCCATCCAAGTATCCCAACCTGGAGCTTTCAAATTGGCAAAGTCATGATATGAATGAATTGGCAGAAAGAATGGAAACCATTTACATAAAGAATTAATTGGAATTGGCTATGGTAATTACAGAGAAAAGTTAAACAATTAATTTAAAGAGAAGATATATAAAAAAGAAAATAATATAACAATGACAAAACGAGACAGACATCCTAGATAATACCAACAAAAGTAAAATTACGATAATTTCCAGATTTTATAAAGGAGGGACTCAGTATCACTGTTTTGTTCTTGACATTGCTTACTAGAAAATTATAGGTTGAAGCATTTTTAAAAGTTATCAAAAGTAATTAAAAACAATCTATAAAAGTCCAGTAACAAACTATAATATATCAGCAACACATGTGTCAAAAGATTGATGTCTATAATATATGAAACATCCTAACTGAAAAATGAGCAACGTTCATAAATATGCAAATTATTAGAGATCAAATGCAAATGGGAAATAAATATATGGAAAGTATTCTCTGTCACCTTTTTTCCCTTTTCTTTCATTTTTTCTTTCTTTTATGGAGGTATAATTGACATATAACATTATAGTAGATTCAGGTGTACAACACAATGATTTGATATTTGTATATATCCCAAAATGATCACCACAATGAGTTAACACCCGTCACTGTGTAGTTACAATTTTTTTCTTATGATGAACACATTATTTATAGTTATCATACTGTATATTATGTCCTCATGACTTATTTTACAACTAGAAGTTTGTAACTTTTGACTCCCTTCACCCATTTTGCCCATCCACCACCCCTTGCCTCTGGCAATTACTGATATGTTCTCTGTATATATAAGTTTTGTTTTGGTTTTTCAGACCATGTATAAGTGAGATCATATAGTATTTGTCTTTCTTTCTATAACTTATGTTAACATAGTGCCCTCAAGGCCCATCCATATTGTTGCAAATGGCACGATTTCTTTCTTATTTATGGTTAAATAATAGTCTGTTGTATATATATTTACTACATCTTCTTTATCCATTCTCCCATCAATGGACACTTAGGTTGTTTCCATATCTTTGTAAATAATGCTGCAGTGAACATGGGAGTGCATATATCTTTTCAAGTTATAGTGTTCTCATTTCCTTCAGATAAATACCTAGAAGGGGAATTGCTGGATCATATGGTAGTTCAATTTTTAATTTTTTGAGGAACCTTCATACTGTTTTCCATAGTGGCTGCACCAATTTACATCCCCACCAACAGTGCACAAGTGTTTTCTTTTCTCCACATCTTTGTCAACACTTATTATTTCTTGTCTTTTGATAATAGCCATTTTAACAGATGTGAAGGGATAGCTCATTGTGGTTTTGATTAGAATTTCCCAGACACATAGTGATGTTGAGCATCTTTTCATGTACCTGTCAGTCATCTGTATGTCTTCTTTGAAAAAAATGAAATTTAGATTTTCTGCCCATTTTTTTCCATCAGATTGTTGTTTTTGCTGTTGAGTTGCATGATTTCTTTACATATTTTGGATATTAACCTCTTCTCTAATATATGATTTGCAAATATTTTCTCCCATTCACTAGGTTTCCTTTTTATTTTGTTGATGGCTCCTTTTGCTGTGCAGAACCTTTTTAGTTTAATGTCTTTCTACTTATTTATTTTTACTTTTGTTGGTTTTGTTCTTGGAGTCAGATCCAAAAAAATCATCACCAAGATCTGTGTCTAGGAGCTAACTGCCTATGTTTTCTTCTAGGAGTTTTATGGTTTCAGGTCTTACATTCAACTCTTACATCCATTTTGAGTTAATTTTTATGTATGGTGTAAGATATTGATCCAGTTTCATTCTTTTACATGTGGCTGTCCAGTTTTTACAACACTATTTCCTGAAGAGACTGTCCTTTCCTTATTGTATATTCTTGCCTCCTTTGTCATAAATGAATTGACCATATGTTCACGAGTTTATTTCTGGGCTCTCTGTACTGTTCTATTGCTATATGTATCCATTTTTATACCAAATACCATACTGTTTTGATTACTATAGTTTTTTAATATAGCTTGAAATCAGAGAGTGTGATACCTCCAGCTTTGTTCTTCTTTCTCGAGATTGCTTTGGCTATTCAGAATCTTGTGTTTCTATACAAATTTTGGGATTGTTTGTTCTGTTTCTGTGAAAAATGTCATTGCAATTTTGATAAGGGGGCACCTGGGTGTCTCAGTTGGTTAAGAGTCTGCCTTCAGCTCAGGTCATAATCTCAGGGTCCTGGGATTGAGCCCCATGTCAGGCTCCCTGCTCAGCAGGGAATCTGCTTCTCCCTCTCCTGCTGCCCCTCTTCTTCTACTTGTGCTTTCTGTCTCTCTCTTTCTCTCAAATAAATAAATAAAATCTTTTTAAAAAAGGAATTTTGATAAGGACTGCATTGAATCTGGAAATCACTTTGGGTAGAATGGGCATTTTAACAGTATTGATCTTCCAATCCATGAACATGGAATATCTTTCCATTTATTTATTTATTTATTTATTTATTTATTTATTTATTTATTTATTCATTCAATTTCTTTCATCAGTGTCTTACAGTTTTCAGTGTACAGGTCTTTCCCTCCTTGATTAATTTTAATCCCAGGTATTGTATTCTTTTTGATACAATTTTAAGTGTGATTGTTTCTTAATCTTTCTTTTTTTTATTATGTTATGTTAATCACCATACATTACATCATTAGTTTTTGATGTAGTGTTCCATGATTCATTGTTTGCGTATAACACCCAGTGCTCCATTCAGTACATGCCCTCTTTAATACCCATCACCAGGCTAACCCATCCTCCCACCCCCTCCCTGCTAGAACCTTCAGTTTGTTTCTCAGAGTCCATAGTCTCTCATGGTTCATCTCCCCCTCCGATTTCCCCCCCTTCATTTTTCCCTTCCTGCTATCTTCTTCCTTTTTTTTTTTTTAACATATAATGTATTATTTGTTTCAGAGGTACAGGTCTGTGATTCAACATTAATCTTTCTTTCTAATAGTTTGTTATTAGTGTATAGAAATGCAATGGATTTTTGTATCTTGCAATCTTACTGAACTTGTTTATTAGTCCTAAGAGGTTTTTCTGGAGGAGTCTTTAGGTTTTTCTATATATAACATTATGTCATCTGCAAATAGTGAAAGTTTTACTTATTCCTTTCCAATTTGAATGCCTTTTACTTTTTTTTTTCCTAATTGCTCTAGATAGAACTTCCAATACTGTGTTGAATGAAAGTGGTCACAGTGGCATCCTTGTCTTGTTCCTGATCTTAGATGAAAAGCTTTCAGCTTTTCTCCATTGAGTATGTTAGCTGTGGGCTTGTCATACATGGCCTTTATTATATTGAGATACATTCGCTCTATACCCACTTGGTTGAGAATTTTTACCATAAATTGATGTTGAATTTTGCCAAATGCTTTTTACTTATCTATTGAGATGATGATATGATTTTTATCCTTCATTTTGTTAATGTGGTATATCATACTAATTGACTTGTGGATGTTGAAAAATCCTGCATCCCTGGAATAAATCTTACTTGATTGTGCTGAATTATCCTTGTAATGTGTTGTTAAATTTGGTTTGCTAAGATTTTGTTGAGGATTTTTGCGTCTATGTTCATCAGGGATATTGACCTATAATTTTCTTTTCCTGTGGTATCCTTTTTGGTGTTGGTATCAGAGTGTAATACTGGCCTTGTAAAATATATTTGGAAGTATTCTTCCCTCTTATATTTTTTTTGGAGTTTGAGAAGAATTGGTATTAATTCTTTTTAAAATGTTGGTAGAATTCACCCGTGAAGCTTTCTCGCCCTAGACTTTTGTTTTGGGGGAGGTAAGAAGATTACTGATTTAATCTCCTTACTAGTAAGATTTTCTATTTCTTTGTCATTCAGTCTTGGAAGGCTGTATGTTTCTAGGAATTTATCCATTTGTTCTAGGTTGTTCAATTTATTGGTGTATAATTGTTCATAGGAGTCACTTATGATCCATTGTATTTTTGTGGTATCAGTTATAACATCTCTTTTACTTCTGATTTTATTTATTTGAGCCCTCTCCTTTTTTCTTGATGAGTCTAGCTAAAGGTTTGTCTATATTGTTTATCTTTTCAAAGTTTCTGTCACTTTTTTTTAAAGATTTTATTTATTTATTTGACAGAGACACAGCGAGAGAGGGAACACAAGCAGGGGGAGTGGGAGAGGGAGAATCAGGCTTCCCGCAGAGTAGGGAACACGATGTGGGGCTCGATCCCAGGACCCTGAGATCATGACCTGAGCTAAAGGCAAACACTTAACAGCTGAGCCACCCAGGCATCCTCAGTTTCTGTCACTTTTGATGAAAATTCATGAAGAGTCTTTTATGGGATGCTTACAAAGTTGGTTCTCACCCTGTAAGCAATGGGGAGCCGTTAAGGAGTTTAAGAAAGCAGAATGAATTAAAGGAGAATAGCAGTGGAGCAAAACAAAAGCCAATCTGGGAGGTTATTGTAAAAATCCAGATAAATGATAAAGATGACATAGACTAGATCTCAATACAGCCATGTCATGTCATTTTGACTGACCAGGCATCCTTTGGCAAAGTCTGATTTAGTCAGATGTTGATTCTGATCAAAGGAGTTGCCTTAGTTTGTTCAGGCTGCTATAACAAAGTGCCGTAGACTGCAGGGCTAATGAACAATAGAAATTTATTTCTCAAAGATCTAGCAGCTGGGAAGTTCAAGATCAAGATGTCAGCAAACTTAGTGCTTGGTGAGGGCCTGTTTCCAGTGTCTTCAAATGGCAGAAGGAGTAAGGGAGCTCTCTGGGGTCTTTTTTATAAGCGCACTAATCCCATTCATGAGGGCCCCACCCTCATGACCTAATCACCTCCCCCTCCAAAGACCCTACTTCCAAACACTATCACACTGGGGATTAGGTTTCAACATTGAATTTGGGGAGGACACAAACATTCAGTCTATAAGCAAGGGTTATCTAACTATCCCAATGATTTACAGTGGAAAAAGGCTAAACTGCTAGCCAGGCTGTCACAAACAGAACTGTCCCCCAAACCCCACCCCCAGAAACATGCTGACCTTTCATCTGTGTCATTTGCCTGTTATCTCCTAAGAGATTTCTTTTGTCTATAACTAATGAGTAAGGAGTACATTGACATCCATTCCAGGGATCCTCCTGGGCCAAGTTGCATTCATCACAGCAGCAAAGCACTGAACACTTTTGTCCTTTTCCTCTCTCTTTCCCTCTGCTTATTCTCACTCTAAGGCAAAACGCTGGCATTCAGATTTGCATAGGTAAGCATATGCAAATAATGTGTGCATATGCGTTATTGATTTTAACTGATGCTATACAGAAAATCTAAGGAAAGGAATACTTTAGCAAAAGAACAAAAAAAAATCTTAAATAAATATGAAGATAGATGGGATTTGATAGAAAAGGGTATATTTCTAATAGATCTAAGAATTCATATCTACATAGTTTTATTAAGGCAGTTAAGCCACTATAATCACTTATAGCTAATTTGGGATAATTATGAGAGTTAACTTAGTGAATGTAACCAGGTATAAAAGATGCTTTTTGAGAAAATAATTTTGTTTCCATCTAAACATAGGCATTATTTTTTCTTAGGTTTACATGATCTAATCAAGTGAATCGAAGGGAATTCCCTTCTGCAGGGGAACAGAAAAGGGAAGATAATGATAGGGATAATTTATAAGATTATAGTTTTGTATTTTAGGTAAGGGACTTTTCACCAACTTGTACCACCCAAGAAGCTCATAGTGTAAAAAGCACACCCTGATTAACAGAAGTATCACCTAATGAAAGTGGTAAGCAGTGATGACAGTTCCAAAAATCTAGAATTGTCATAATAAGTGTGTCTTATTACAGATGGAAATTACCATGCTTTTTGAGATTTAATTTAATTCCCATGGCTATTGCAAAGGAAAATAATATGAATAGGAAAATTCTAAGGGAATTCACAGTGCCCCAGAGAAGCATATGCATTGACCTTTACATTTACTGTTTTGCAGATTATAAAATCACAAAGGTCATAGAGAAGCCTGAGCTGAAATTAAGGTAGAGTGGGGCTGGGCGCAGATGGAGAGTCAGGCTTCTGCAGTTGGAAATCCTGAGTTTGAAGCCTTTTTTGGTGACATAATAAGTAGGTGGGATTAAACAAATTACCCCTCCTTACCTGAAAAACTGGTACAATAATGATTCCTTTGTTGGGTAACTGTTGGAAGTAACAGATCACAAATAAACTTCTTGGCACACTGTAGGTGGTTAACACAAGTTAGTTGCCTCCTGCAATAACATGATTCCCTTAATAGGATTTTCATCTTATCTCAGACTAGGAAACCCCAATAGATATATGTCATGGACTTAAAAGTTTATACAGATTGTCTATGTCATACATGGCACATGTGGCAGAAAATATAGTATAAAATGTTGCATACATCAGCGTCATAGCAATAGCAAAACAATCCTGTGGTTTCTTGCCAAGACAAATATGGTTATACATTACTGTGCTTTCTGTGATAAATTCCTTTGAGGTTTCAGAATGCTGGGCATGAATAACTACGGCAATCTATTTAAGATTTAGTTGCTTTTCTATGATGCAAATCTTTGTTTTACAGAACTGCTGAACTGTAATATAAATGTTATATAGGGCCTTGTCAAAACAAATTAATTAGTGATCAGATATTGGAATGGTTAGTGGAACTAAATATATTCATAATTTAGGCATTTTTTCCTCATCTAAGCTTTGAGCACTTATGAAAAGTATTTGAAGTAAATGAGTGTTTACATGCTGTACTCTGTTCTCATTTGTTAAATTTAATTTTGCTTAAAAAAAGTCAATTGAGAATGGAAGCTTAAAAATCTCAACAGGCATCAACATTTTAAGTTAGAAAAACTAGCACATTCTGTTATTGCTTTGCCATATGTCATTTTTCCTATTTATGCTCCCATATATTTAGTATTTATTTTTCCGCACTATTTATAAATCATAATATACTACAGAGAGAATAAAAGCCAGATTTTTTTTCAGTTATCTAAATGGCCTTTTATAAAAGCATCTTTTCAGTAAATTACTTTTGAATATAAACATGCTTCCTCATCTCATTTGTGTGAATAAATGCAGGGTTGATGACTGCATCTTTAAATTATGTGATTCTTGCAGTCATCAGTTAAGGAGAGAATAAAACAATGTTGGATAAAAAATCATTCCTGATGCACACACAATTAGTTATACATGGGAAACTTCTCCCACCCATTCATTCCCCTCTTGTCTCAGATTTGTTCCTGAATGGTGGGCTGTCTTAGAGACACTTACGGAGGCCTTCAAAGTCAATCAGGAGCACCATGACACTATGAACATTTTTTGTAGAGAAAATGTAAAATTTTATTTTACTAAAACTAAGAAAATTAACAATGAGCCCATTCACAGTCTAATGAAACAACCATAATTTTTCATTGTTTCTATTAAAAAAGCAAGTAATTTGTGTATATTGTTTATAATGTGAAAGTCTGGCAAGCAAAACAGAAATAGATGGATAGTATCCATATCCCACCACAGTAATCACTGGACAATTTTCTTTTTCTTCTTTTTTTAAAAAGATTTATTTATTTGAGAGAGAGGGGGCATGCTTATGCGCGGGCACAGGGTGTAAAATCTCAAGCAGACTCCTCGCTGTGCACAGAGCCCATTGCCCCAGCCCTATGCCAATTCTCCATCTTAGGAGAGATTATGACCTGACCCGAAATCAAGAGTCGGACACTCAACTGACGGAGCCACCCAGGTGCCCCTGGAAACACTTTCTTAAGTGGCCTTGAAGACCCCATGAGTGTATGTGTGGATTTGTGTATAGTATAGGATCTCCCTGGATGTTCTTTTCTGTAGCCTGCTTTTGTTCAGACAACAGTGTATCAAAGATATGGTTATAGATCAATAAATATAATACTCCTATCAAGCATAAGAGTAAAAGCTAATCTTTAGGAGGGTTTAACATTTCCCAGAATGTTGTATAAAGACTCATACAGTATGTAACCTTCCGAGTCTGACTTTTTCACCTGGTGTAATGCATTTGAGATTCATTCATGTTATAACCTACATCAGTAGGGTTTTTTTTCCTTTTTATTGCTGAGTAGTATTCTGTCGTATGTATGTACCACAATGTTTTAATCCATTCACCAATTGAAGGACATTGGAGTTTTTTACAATTATGAAAAAAAGCTGATATAAAAATTCAGGTACAGGTTTTTGTGTACATAATATTTTCCTAAATCTTGGATAAATACCAAGGAATAGGGATAGTGGTTTTGTGGTAAAGGTATATTTACCCTTACAGAAATTTTCCAAAGTATCTGTGTCATGGCTCATGGTACTTACGGTTTTGAATGGTTCTGAAATGAATCTTGATGTAGCTCATCTAGATTTTTACCTTCTGGTGAAAATAGGCAAGTTTTATTTATTTATTTGTTTATTTATTTATTTATTTAAAATTTTTATCTTTTTTTCAAATTTTCATTTAAATTCTAGTTAACATATAGTGTAATGTTGGTTTCAGGAGTAGAATTTAGTGATTCATCACTTACATGTAACACCCAGTGCTCAACACAACATGTGCCCTCGAAAAAGGGAAGTTTTATAAATGAGTTTTAATCAGCTCCTGGTTATACAAGAATTTGTCATGCACTTGATCCATTACCCACATCCTCTGATTCTTCTGTCAAGTAGCATTGGGGTGCTTAGTTAGCAAATCTAAAGCATTTAAAAAAGTTAAAGAGAAATGAAATAAATAGGAATCCAATTAGCTAGGTAGATTCAAATACCAGTATAAAACAAGTCCTGGGTACAATTTATGGAAGAGTTCCCTTTCTTATCATTTGTTATATATAGTTAAATATTATTTGTAATTAGATTTGTAATATATGAGATATGTAACCAATACCAAATAAAAAGCACTATGGTACATTTCCCAGGGTTCATGAGCTTACAGTCTAGTGGGGAGATCGATAATCTTATATAGGCCAATATAGAACGGGGTGGTGATGGCTATGCTGGAGGAGGGCATAAAGGGAGACCTACTCAAACTTAGCAATGCTTGCAGCAGCCTCTAAGGAGACATCCAAAGGACTGTTAGCCAAGTGAGGAGGAGAGAGGAGAATGTTTTAGACGGAGAAAGCAGCTTGCACGAAGATTTTGTTTGGCAGGTAGATAACACGGAGGCAAGAGACATGGGGGTGCCATTAAAGAGTGTTCAGGTGGGGTCCAGAATGAAGGTAAAAGAAATAGAATCAAGAAGGGGCAAGATGGGCTGGAGCAGGGTGCCTGGGTGGCTCAGTTGGTTAAGCGACTGCCTTCGGCTCAGGTCATGATCCTGGAGTCCCTGGATCGAGTCCCGCATCTGGCTCCCTGCTCGGCAGGGAGTCTGCTTCTCCCTCTGACCCTCCCCCCTCTCATGTGCTCTCATTCTCTCTGTCTCAAATAAATAAATAAAATCTTAAAAAAAAAAAAAAAAAAAGATGGGCTGGAGCAGATGAACAGATTAGTGGTTGGGAAATTTCAAAAATGGCCAAAGAAACTTTGTAGTACGAAGGAGGTAGGACAGGAGGTAAATTGGGGCTTTACGTTTCTGATGTGGTTGACAGTTGGGAATATAGTCATGAATGTGTGCTACAAGTGTGGCGGCCAGGTCCTTAGAGTTAGTGAGGTTAAAGAACTTCAGATAGAGAACATGGATACCCACATCCACCAAGTACGTAAGCCCATTAATATTAACAGACTCACATGGAGCTTCATGTCGTTGTGCTGGGAAACTTTGAGTTACAGTAAAACCGAGTCTTTGCTACAGATCTCAACACCATTATGCACAGTGATGTTCTAAGCAATGAATATAATGTGCAGTTATTCCCAGAAATTTTTGAACACAATGATTTTATTTTGGAGAGAGTCATTCAGGATTACAGCTTTTTAAGGCGGTGCTCTTTTTACCAGAGGAATGGTAGCATTTTTAAAAAGAATTTATTTTATATGCCTGACAGTGTTTACATTGCTAACCAATCACTTTACTACACCTTTAGGCAGTGGTTCTCAGATTGGTGTAAAAGGGAATCCTTCGCTTATAGCATTTGCGCAAAGGGCACATTTCTGGGATACACGCCCAGAGATTCTGATGCAGTAGGCCTGGGCAGCCTTGGGCCTGGGGATCTGTGGTATCAGCCACCTCAGGTGATGTGGATATGGAGCCAGCAATTGGCCTAGATCCAGTTGGGCCTGCAGACCTTCTGAAACAGTAGTTTTCAATATTGACTACACATTAGAGTCATCTGGAGAGCCTTTAAAACTACCATTGACCAGGACATGCCTCAGACCAATTAAATCCAAGTCTCTGGTGTGTCAGTATTTTTTTTAAAGCCCCCAGGTGATTCCGGCATGCGGCCAAGATTGAGAACTTGTGGTCCTAAACATCCATTGTGGAAAGCCTTAAATCCTCGGCTCCTTGGGACTCGGAGATACTTCATAAGATCTATAGCTGATGCTCCCTTAAAAGCCCGGCCTGCCTCTGGTTTATTTAGCTTATCAGTGAAAGCCACCTAGAGTTCTCCTTTCTCTGGAGACCAACGATTCTCTCAGAACGTAACTTTGAGCCCCTGTCTCCAAATAGTACAAAAAAGAAATTCGTGAATAGAAACAAAACTCTGAGCTAATGTAAAACTCTGAACTGAACAGAAAACCACGTTAAAGGAAGAAATGGTTCAAAACAATCTTCTTTCCCAAGAGAACTTTGGTTTTATCACATTTCAGCTTTTATGTCTTCATCTCCCCAGCTTCTTAAAACATGAAATTGTCGGACATGAATTTTTCAATCTGTTTCACAGCCTGAATTTGAAGTTCTCTAGGAATTTCTTCTCAGGTGGACCTAACATTGTTTTTCTTTCATTGAAAATACCAGCTTCACCATTTACCAGGAGGAAAACTGAATGTGACAACATAGGGTCCTAGAGCACACACTCCAAGCATGACTCTTTTTAATCCTTCTCTCTTTTGTCCACTTTGTCTTCCTCAAGGGACACAGTGAACAAACAAAGGAAGCAAATAGCAGAATATAAAAGGCCAATATTTAGGAGTATGGCCTTCATCTAGCCTCCCTGATAAAATGTAGGCTGCATCTCCACAGCATCAGAATTGTTGATCATTATAGGACCCTGATTCCTTCTCCTACACTGTGGTGCTAGGTTTTTTCAGGCTTCAAAATATTTTATATTTTAGGGGAAAATACTGTGTATTCTGTTACACAAGCAGGGTCTTGGGCAGCACTTTGTAATCAAAAATGGATATTTCTACAGCAAGGCATAGAGTATAAATAACCTCAGAGCAATTCAGGGTCAGTTTTACCACCAAATGAGTGTACCAATCTTACAAGAAACATTTGGTTTTAAAGTTTGTGCGGATATTAGAATATTAATACATATATTGATTTCTTTCTCTTTGTACTTTTTCCTTCTCTTTTTTCTTTTACTTTTTATCTTGTTGCCCTACCTTTATAGACAATTACAGATGTTTGACTAGAGATAAGGAATTTGGTGCATATAATCTCACTTAATCTTAACAAGAATCCATTCAAAGATATATTATTATTTCCATTTCACAGATGAGAAAGCCGGGTCTCTGAAAGATTAGATTGCTTGTGAACATTTCAATTGTTATGAAACCCACCTTCCACATTCCATATGAATGTTAAATTCATACTACTTGGCAGCAGTGTCTATTCTACCACACAGCTTCCTCACCAATAGAGACGAAGACAGAAATCACTGAATTAAAGTCATTTTATGCATAGATCTTTTTTTATGTTTAGTTTAAAAACCTAAGCTGATTGCTGGCAACCTCCTATTAAAACCCAAAAGCTGTTTATAGTCATGTTGAAAGAAAGAAACTGGAGCAGTATTTAACCTCAGCATTTGGTCTAATAATATAGCAACATAGAACTTGAAGTAAACTAGTTCTTTGTCCAAGTAAATAAGTCCGTATTAAATAAGCATTTAAATAATGAATAAAACACATTTTGTAGGTGTCCCGAATTCAACCTATTGAGAACAGTCAAGAAGAAAATTCACAGGGAAGGTCCTTTAAAGACTGTCTTGCAAGGCTCTTCAGCTGGATACTGGGAATAAGCCACTGCGAACATCTTCAATTAAGGCAATAAACGTATGTGCGCTAGAGCACACTGGTGTTGGAGTTGGGTTGCAAAGCTGAGGCAAATACAGAGAATGTCCTTCTGTGCAGGTTTCCATCCCATCCAAATCTATAAGTACTTGATTGGTGTTGTTATTGTTATTATTTTACCTTTCAAATGTTTTTATTTTTTTATTGGTTTTTCACTTAATGGGAATTTGGCAATCCTCAACCAAATAGCCCTTAATAATAATGGCTTTTTTGTTTTCCTAGCTGAAGTGCTCTTTTTGCATTTCCCACGTATTTTTTTAAAGGGAAATGGTGAGCGGACTGTCTTGTCAGGTGACAGGTCATCACTGCATTGTCATAAGCTGAGGTAGTTTTGTTTTAAATAACATTTTTTAAAATAACAGTATGATTTCTACAAAGGGAAGAATAGAATAAATAGTAAAATAGAGACTTTTATGTAGAACTTAGAGCTTTACAAATTGACATACGATATAGACTTTAGAATTTACCAAATTTAAGAATCCAAAACTACTTTTCAGAAACAAGTGCTCGTTTTTCCATGGGACCTCTGCACTCAAGGACTGGATTCAGTATTTTGCACACTGATTTGCTGTGGACTTGAATGAACACTTTCTAATGGACGTAACACATTTTAATCTTCAACTCTTTGGGCTTGAACTCTGCCATCTCTACTATAAGCCTCTGTATGTGTAGTTGCAAAAAGTAGTAATTGCACTGATCAATTATCTGACCCCTTTCTTTGTGTGACTCTGAATTAAACTTTTATGCATGAGTTTTTAGTTTGCCTACTACCTGTTTGCAGTATTATCTATTAATAGGATTTGTATTGGCAGATTAAGAATTCAGCCAGATTAAAAGGAGAAACCCCTTGTTACCTGGTTTGCCTCATAAGAAGTCCATTTCTCAAGATGGTTGACCTGAAAATAATAAATGCAACTCTGGCTTTTTATATTACTGAGAAAAATGCTGACGGGAAGTGAGGACTGCCATAACTTCCTGCATAGGAATGATGCCATTTGTATATTTCAAATTATGCATTTACATACTTTGCTAATCTAATTTTTATAACATAGAATCAGAGTGTTTTAGGAATGGTAAGGACCTTAAATAATTACCCTTGTTCTTTCTTTAGATTCCTTCAGGGAAAATCACCCTTATGCTAAAAGAGAATTAATCTTAGTTTTTAAATCTTCCTGAGATAAGTAATCCATCTCCTTCATTCTATGGTGTGGGTTCATTTGCTCTTAGACAGTGAAATTAATGAACAGATGGCCCCCATGCTCTCTGTATACTCCTTTCATGTACTTAAAACCTATTATTAAATTTCCCCTTAACTTTCTCTTCCCTATGTACAGTCACTTTAATGTTTTATTTTCATCTGTTTAATCTCTCTGCTAACGCCAACCTTAAATGATAAGCCCTTAGCAGAATCCTTCTAATTTCAATCAAACAAACAAACAAAAAATCATCTCAGAAGTTAAAACTTAAGTGTGATGTGAAACTAAAATTTTGCTAATTGGAAAAATGGGGGAGACTTGGGATCTAAAAATGGAGTCAGTCTGGAAACTGTAGTTTAACTTGGTAATGACTTAGTGTAATGAAAGGGGTGATATTGTTTGGACTCAACCGGCAATGAAAGGAAAATTTAGTGGCCATCGAAACATGACTTTAAACGCCCAGACTGGCCCCAGTGTTTCCTAGTTCTCCATAGCACACTTTGAGTTCTACACCGGATGCCTTATTTCTAAATTGTCCTTATGCCCCTATTTGGGAAAGTCCCAGTTTCAGTCTGTTGTCCCCAGTGTATCATTAGCAACCCTTTTTCCAGGGTTTAGATGATAACTTACAGCTCGCCCTCCAGTCACTGCACTTTCTTAGTCACTCTCTTCAGCTTGCACTTGTCCCTTGGCTTTTCCTCTGCTTCTGTCCTGCTTTGCATCGATTATTAGTGATTTGTTTTTGATACTTACCCTGTTCTAGTAAGGTCTTTTAATATTTCAATTCTACCTTCCAACGTAATGGTTGTCTCTTTCACTTAGGCTCATCTTCAGCAAATTTAATGAGCCATGTGGACACTTGATTATCTAGGTCAAGGGAACACTGACACTTAGGTCAGTGGCCTTCAGAACACCACCTATTTTCTCTCTTTTGTCTCCTTTCCTGTATGTCTGTTGTCACTTTCTCGCTCCTTCCCTACCCCTGCCGTCACTGACTGGTTAATCGTCAGTTGACTGATATCTTAACATCTTTCCAGCAATCACTATGTGCTAGGTCCTGTCCAGAGGTATGACATTCCTGCCAGGTTTGTACTGAAACACTGTGTATCAGATTGTATTCTCTTAGTCCACAGGTTTCAAGTCCCCATGGGGCCACTGGAAATAAAATTATGATGTATTGTTTCCACAGTTCTGATGGCTTTTATTCCATCAAAGTGCATTATAAAACTCTGACAGTCTTTTTGTCCTAAAATTACGCTTGTGCTTTTGTAAGAGAAAATCAGGAAAACTCGGAGATGAGTTGCCGAGTTCCCTAACATTTTCATCATGCATTTTTAAAGTGAGAAATTACACTTTCTAAGGTGTTCTTAGTAGTTAGTGGAAAAGGTGGCGTGTTCTGCTCACTACTGATTCCTTCTGATACTGTTTTTCTCTAGGTTTAAGTGGGTCAGACCTGGAAAATAATGCCATAAGCACTAGTCAATGATGTTCTCCTACTTCTGGTTTAATATGCCTAAATTCAGTGAAAATGAGTTTTAATTTCTTCACACACATTTTGTAAATGTTTTAACTAGTTAAAACACTTTAACTTGAAAAGACCTACATATATATGGAAGAAAGCTCATGGCATGCACTCATTACATGAAATTCTGTTCATGATGTCTTTTTGACTTATGAAGAGTCAATACAGAAACTACTATGAAAAACACTTAGGGCAGGTAATATGATGGTAAAATCCTTTTGTAATGCTTGCAGTTATCAGTTGGGGCTGTCAAGTATGTTACATCTTGACATAACCCTATACGTAGCATGATTAATTATGTCATATCAGTTTTCCACAGCAATATTTCAGCAGCCATGATTTGGTCTGCTGCATGTCTAAATCCATTTAAATATTAGCCCTTCCAGAGGGTTTTTTTGTACATAGCTCTGTTGCTTTAAAGGAGGTGGAGGAGGAGGAGGTGGAGGAGGAGGAGGAGAAAGTCCTATAAGGAATCCTCTGATTGAAGTAAACAACAGAGATTGCAGTCTGTAGTCTGGATTCATGAATTCAAACCTGAAGTGTTTGTGGAGTGACGTCACCATGATGACATCCTGACTTTGCTCCCCTCCACAAGAACAACTAAGAACTGTTTAAGAACAAGACGCCACTGAGAGAATTCCGGAACACGGGAGTGAGGCTGAAGCACCCCCCACCCCCCCACCCCCCCATGCCATTAGAGACTGAGACAGACTGCATTACAAGTGTAAGAGAAGCAGCTACATGTTGGCCCATTGTCCCTTTTGAACAGCTGCACAGCACCACCTGGAGAGGTTCCCCCTGAGCCTTCAGTTCCCCCAGTGAACAAAGAGAACCCAAAAGGGGGACCGGCTCCCCCTAGCATTGTGGGTTGTTTGTAGGGGTCTCTATTCTGATCTCACACCATGGAAATTGCAGGGAAATCTGCAGGTTCAACAACTGGGAATCTGTGTGTGATGGAGAAGCAGGGAGGGGCTCACAACAACGAGCACACGGATCTTGGCAGACCAAATTCATACCTGCGATGCGCTAGTAGTCATCCCAACCAGCAGTTTTACAAATCTACAGGACCAAACTGAGGGTGCCCTCTGACTAGGGAACTCAACAGGGTGAGGATCTGCCTAATCCAGATCCTCAAATGAAGAGTTTTGCCAGCCCTGGAGCCTGATTTCCCCACACCCAGGTGAGGAGCTAAGTCACAGCCTTACCTAGAGAGTGTCTCCCAGCCCCTTGAGTCTAGAAGGGCTGGTGACAACTCCTGTAAGCAGTGTGGCCCAGCGGTGCTTGAGAGGTGGGCAGGCAGAGCAGATAGAAAGCCAATACTGGGCATGGAGAGTTCCTATGCTCTGCCCAGGCAGGGGGATTAATTTATAGTTAAGACTGAGGGTAGCTCTGTCCCTCCCAACCAGAGAGCATGTTCGGGAAATTGAGAGTAGCCTGCAGTGCCCCTCCCCATCCTGCCCAGGCAAGGAAGCAGCAACATAACTTCACCTGCTGTGGAGAGTGTCTTGTGACCCCATCTAACCAGAAGGACTAGAGACAACTGGAAGCTATGCAGCGCAGTAGCCTCAGAGAGATAAAAGGCAGGCGGGCAGAACTAATAGTCTGCAGAACAAAGCCATTGGCATGTTAGGTCAGGGAACTTGGGGTACAGGTCAGCTTAAGTTAAGATAACAAATAGAGCTTTACCAACTTTAGAGCTACTTCTGCTGTGTCCAGGCAGGGAACCTAATTCATACCCCAGTCATCACTGAATACAGGCTTCAGCCTGTCCAACCAGGGAATAATAGCAGGCTCCACCTGCCCAAGGACTTTATTAGCAGACACAACCAGAAACCTAAACTGAGCTGACTGGTGAAGAACTGTCTCTGCCAAAGCAAACTTGTAAAGTCTGGAAGACGAGCCCAATTATTCAAATGCACAGATACCAACATAAGGAATCAAGGATCACAAAAAATCAGATAAATATGGCACCACCAAAGGAAACTAATAAAGTTCCAATAAATATCTCTAAACAAATAGAGATCTAGTTGCTGTCAAAGAATTCAGAATAATCCTCTTAAGGATGTTTAGTGAACTACACATTATAATTAAATATAGTCATAGTTAGATTCTGCAATATGGTAATAGTGGTATATAATTCACTTAAAACTCTAGTTTAAAAAGAACATAGTAAAAATAACCATAACTACAATAATCTGTTATTACACAACATAAAACATATAACTTGTAATAGTGGTAACCTAAAATGTGAAGGAGAGGAAAAATAAAAATGTAAAGCTTATAAATTCTATTCAAGTTAAGTTGTTACCAGTTTAAAATAAGTTTTAAGTTTAAACTATTTTTTGTGTGCCTCAAGGTAACCACAAGGGAAAATTCTGTAGAAATTACACAAAGGAACACAATAAAGAAGTTAAAGTATACTGGTATCAAAAGGCATCAAAACACAAAAATGACAGCAAGAAAAAAACAAGGAACAATGGATCTATTAAAACAACAACAACAACAAAATGACAATAGTAAGTTTTTACCTATCAACAATTACTTTAAAAATAAATGGATTAAGTTCTACAATTAAAAGACATAGAATGGCTGAGTGGATTTTTTAAAAAATAGATCCAAATAGATGCTGTCTATAAGAGTTTCACTTTAACCTTAAAGACATTCATAGATTGAGAGTGAAAGGATGGGAAAAGACATTTCAAGCAAATGGTAAAAAGAGCAGAGGTAGCTCTGCTTATATCAGACAAAATAGAGTTTACGCTAAAAATGGTAAAAAGAGACAAAAAAGGTCATTATATAACAATAAAGGGGTCAATACATCAATAAGCTACAACAATTATAAGTATTTATACTTGGAGCACCTAAATATATAAAGCAAAACCTAACAGAGCTAAAAATAGAAATAAAGAGCAATACAATAATATTTGGGGACTTTAATACTCCACTCTCAACAATGGATAGGTCTTCCAGACAGAGAATCAATAAAGAAATAGCAGATTGTAATACTATAGACCAAAAGGACCTCACAGATATATACAGAGCATTTTATCTTACAACAGCAAAATGCATATTCTTGTCAAGCACACATGGAACATTTTCTAGGGCAGACTATATGCTTGACCACAAAACAAGTCTTAGCAAATTCAAGAAGATTGAAATCATACCAAGTGTCTTCTTTGACCACAATGGCATGTAACCAGAAATCAATAACAAGAAGAAAACTGGAATTCACAAACACATGGAAATTAAATAACACTTCTCAGAACAACCAATGGATCAAAGAAGAAGTTAAAAAAGTAAAAAATTTCTTGAGACAAAAGAAAATGGAAATGCAATATACCAGAACTTGTGGGATGCAGCAAAAGCAGTTCTTAGAGGGAAGTTCACAGCAACAAATGCCTACATTAAGAGACAAGAAAAATCCCAAATAAACAACCTAACTCTCACTTTAAAGGAGAAAAAGAAGAATGAACTGAGCCCAAAGTTACAGAAGATTGGAAATAATAAAGATTAGAGCAGAAATAAATGAAATAAAGAACGGAAAAAAAATAGAAAATACAAGCCAGATTAAGAGTTGGTTCTTTGAAAAGATAAACAAAATTGACAACCCTTAGCTAAACTAACTGAGGAAAAAAGAGAAAGGACTTAAATCAACAAAATTATAAATGAAGACATTACAATAGATACCACAGAAACTTAAAGAATCATAAGAGCTACTGTGAATAACTATATGAACTTACTAAGACTGAATCAGGGAAAAATAGACAATCTGAACAGACCAGTTATTTGAAAGGAGATTGACTCAGTAATCAAAAATCTCCCAATGGTGAAAAGCCCAGGACCAGATGGTTTCACGGGTGAATTTTACCAAACATTTAAAGAATTAACACCAATCCTCAAATTCTTCCAGAACATCAAAGAGAACGAAACAGTCTCAAACTCGTTTTATAAGGTGAACATTACCCTGATACTAAAATAAAAAAAAAAAGATTTGCTAGAAAAGAAAAACAAAGGCCAATATTCCTGATGTCTATATGTGCTAAAATTCTCAATGAAACACAGGCTTACCTCATTTTATTGTGCTTCTCTTTATTGCAGTTCACAGATACTGTGATTTTTACAAATTAAAGGTTTGTGGCAACCCTGCATCAAGCAAGTCTATCAGAGTTGTTTTTCCAACAGCATTTGCTAACTTCATGTCTCTGTCTCACATTTTAATAATTCTCACACTATTCCAAACTTTTTCATTATGATTATATTTGTTATGGTGATCTGTAGTCACGATTATGACTCACTGAAAGCTCAGATGATGGCTAGCATTTTTTGACAATAAAGTATTTCTTAATTAAGGTATGTGCATTGTTTTTTTTAGACATAATGCTATTGCACACTTAATAGACTACAGTATAGTATAAATATAACTTTTATATGTACTGGGAAACCAAAAGCATCATTTAACTTGCTTTATTGTGGTATTTGTTTTGTTGTGGTTGTCTGAAACCAAACCTTCAGTAGCTCTAAGGTATGCTTGTCCTAGTAAACGAAATTCAGCAGTGCATTAAAAGGATCATGCACCATGAACAAGTGGGATTTATCCCTGGGATGCAAGGATGGTTCAACATATGTGAATCAATCAGTATGATACATCATATTAATAGAATGAAAAAAAATCATATGATTATTTTAATAGACACAGAAAAACATTTGACAAAATTCAACATTCATTCATGATAAAACTCTTAACACATTAGGCATAGAAGGAACATATCTCAACATAAAAAAGGCCATATATGCCAAGCCCACAGCTAACATCATACTCAATGGTGAAAGGTTGAACACTTTCTCTAAGATCAGGAGCAAGACGAGGATGCCTACTCTCACCACTCCCGTTCAACATAGTCCTTGGGAGTCCTAGCTAGAGCAATTAGGCAAGAAAAAGAAATAAAAGATATCAGTATTAGAAAGGAAGAAGTAGTAAAATTGACTATATTTGCAGATAACATGATTTTATATAGAGAAAACCCTAAAGATGCAACCAAAAACTGTTAGATCAAAACAATGAGTTCAGTAAAGTTGCAGAATACAAAATTAACATACAAAAATCAGTAGCATTTCTATACACTAACAATGAATTTTCTAAAAAAGAAATGAAATCAATCCTATTTATAATAGCATCAAAAACAATAAAATACTTAAAGAATAAATTTAACTAAGGAGGTGAAAGATCTCTACTCTGAAAACTATGAGACACTGATGAAAGAAATCAAAGAAGACACAAATAAATGGGTAAGAATCTCATGTTCATGGATTGGAAGAATTAATATTACTAAAATGTGACTACTACCTACCAGAAGCCATCTATAGATTCAATGCAACCCCTATCAAGATTCCAAAGGCATTTTTTACAGAACTAAAAAAAATAAATAAAAACACTCGTAAAATTTATATGGAATCACAAAGACCCTGAGTAGCCAAAGAAATCCTGAGAAAGAAGAAGAAAACATGAGGCATCATACATCCTGATGCTATACTATAAAGCAATAGTTATCAAAACTGTATGGTACTGGCATAAAAACAGACAAATAGACAGAAAGAACAGAATCAAGAGCTGAGAAATAAACCCAAGCATATTCAGTCAACTAATATTTGACAAGGGAGCCAAGAATACTCAATGGAGAAAAGATAGTTTTTTGTTTTTGTTTTTTTAATAAATGATGTTGCTGTAATTGGATATTTGCATGTAAAAGAATGAAACTGGACCTATATTTATACCACTTACAAAAATTAACTCAAAATGGATTAAATACTTAAATGTAAGGCCTGAAGCCATGAAAATCCTAGAAGAAAACATAGGAATAAAGTTCCTTGAGGGGTCTTGGTAATGATTTTTTTAATATGACACCTAAAGTATAAGCAATAAAATAAAAAATAAGTAAGTGGGACTACATCAAACTAAAAAGCTTCTGCACAGCAAAAGGAACCATCAACAAGGTGAAACCCAACCTATGGAATTGGAAAAAAATATTTTCAAACCATATATCTGATAAGAGGTTATATAAAGAACTCCTACAACTTAATAGCAAAGCACAAATAACCTAATTTAGAAATGGGCAAAGGACATGAATAGACATTTCTCCAAAGAAGATACATGAAAGGCCAATAGGTATATGAAAAGATGCTCAACATCGCTAGTCATTAGGGTGATGCAAATTAAAACCACAATGAGATATCACCTCATGCCTGTTAGAATGGCCAACATAAAAAAGACAAGACATAACAGATGCTGGTGTACATGTGGAGAAAAGGGACCCCTTGTGCACCACTGGTAGGATTGTAAATTGTTGCAGCCTTTATGGAAAACAGTATGGAGAATCCTCAAAAAATTAAAAATAGAACTATCACATGATCCACCAATTCACTTTTGAGAATATATCCAAAGGAAACAAAAACACTAACTCAAAAAGGTCTCTGTACCTTATGTTGATAGCAACATTATTTACAATAGCCAAGACATGGAAACAACCTAAGTGTCCACTGATGGATGGATGTATAAAGAAGCTGTTGGACGGGGCGCCTGGGTGGCTCAGTTGGTTAAGCAACTGCCTTCGGCTCAGGTCATGATCCTGGAGTCCCGGGATCGAGTCCCACATCAGGCTTCCTGCTCAGCAAGGAGTCTGCTTCTCCCTCTGACCCTCCTCCCTCTCGTGCTCTCTGTCACTCATTCTCTCTCTCTCAAAATAAAAATAAAATCTTAAAAAAAAAAAAAAAAGAAGCTGTTGGATATATATATATATACACACACACACAATGGAATATTATTCAGCCATAAAAATGAAGAAATCCTACCATTTATGACAACATGGAAGGATCTTGAAGGCATTATGCTAAATGAAATAAGTCAGATAGGGAAAGAGAAATACCATATGATCTCAATTATATGTAGACTCTTCTTTTTTTAAGATTTTATTTATTTATTTGACAGAGAGAGAGACAGCGAGAGAGGGAATACAAGCAGGGGGAGTGGGAGAGGGAGAAGTAGGCTCGGAGCAGGGAGCCCGATGAGGGGCTCGATCCCAGGACCCTGGGACCATGACCTGAGCCGAAGGCAGACGCTTAACGACTGAGCCACCCAGGAGCCCTCAATTATATGTAGATTCTAAAAACAAAAACAAAAACCCTAAACTCATGCACAGAAAAAAAAAAAAAAAAGATTAGATTTGGGTTATCTGATGTGAAGAGTGTGGGGAGTGGGGATTGGAAGAAGGTGGTAAAGAGATACAAACTTCCAGCTCTAAAGTAACTAAGTCCCAGGACTGTAATGAACAACATGATGAAGATAGCTATAGGGAAGTTCTTTAGAGAGTAAACCTGAAGAGTTCTCAGCACAAGGGAAAATTTTTTTCCCTTTTTTTCTTTCTTTCAGTTGTGTCTATACCAGAAGATAGATGTTAACTAAACCTATTGTGGTCATCATCTCATAACATGTAAATCAAACCACTGTGCTGTATGCCTTAAACTTATACAGTGATGTATGTCAATTATTTCTCAATAAAACTGGAAACAAATGAAGTGTTTTAGGAGATCTTTGTTAACCAGCAAATGCTTTTCAGTCTGAGCATTTCACCAAGTTGTTTTATGCCATCTGTCTCACAGGAAACAATTCATCTGAACCTCTAACATGCAGCATTAAAATTCCATTAACAACAGTGAGCAGAATATTAACGTGTGTGGGATTGCCATTTTCATCTCTCCAAATTTCAGTGTTAATTGTGAATATTACACCTTAATCTATTTGGTGAATTAAGAATATTGAACAAAATATATAATTAGCAGTTAAATGTATATAATAATACATAGAACTTAAGTGTATTTTCTGCAACTTAAACACAGATGGGCTACAGATTTCTATTAAGCTAATGATCATTTGTAAAAGCACTAAATACCTCCCAAAGCCAATTTTCCCAGGACTCTGATGTTTTCATTCCTTTCTCTTTTTCAGAACCATATCACCGCCTTTGCAGAAGTCACATGATATTGAAGCAGATGGTTTGTCACTGCATTGGACATCGTCCCTTTTCACCACCCGCTCATAACCCCCAAAGTTTGTTTGATTACAACAGAAGTTTATAAAGTTGTCTAATAATTTTTATAATTTTAAAATCAGTGTCAACTTATCTGTTTCCCCCACTAGACTGTGAGCTCCTCAAGGGCAGGACTGTGTCTTCTCTGTATCCCCAGCACCTACAACAAAACCTCGCACAAAGTAGGTGTTAAATAAAATGTAACGACCCAATGAAAAGATTAATTCATAAATAAAACATTCAAGTTAGTTTCTCACAGAATCACCGATACTATGTGAAAAGGAACCTCTACACAAGTCATCTTGTATAAGAAATCCCTCCATCTGGGGCTAGTTAAGCTTTTTAGTTTTTCATAGATCTATTCAGCAGTATATCACATTTCATTTGAAGTGGACTTTGAAAGTCATGGGGGTTTTATGTTATTATTCAGCATGACATTATTTCCATTCTAACAGATTTCAGTGTGTGAAATTACTTTTAGAAAGTATGTTCTATACTAAAATAATGTTTGCACATAATATTATGCTATATTTCACTTAAAATACCATTCATACTCTACATTCTAAGACTGGTGCTTCTGCTTTTGAAGGGGGAAAATGCCAATTTTTACTGTAATAAGTAATGTATCATAATTAAAAATTATTTATTTGGACTTTTGTTCCTGACAATTGTGGTTTAATTGTTGACTTGTAGCTTTCGAATGCAGCTAGTGCTTAGGATATTTTAAGACAAAATCTAGCAATGGTGCCTATGTGTGAGCAATTTTCCACTGATAAAAGTCTCTCAAGAGGGGGGAAAGCCTCCATTCTTAGGCTTTTTACTAGTCAAGATTCCACATAATTTAAACAGGAAAGAACTACACTCTGACATATAAGTTAAAAATCTATAAATGCCAGAAATGTGGTTAACGCATTTTACTTTGCATTTGTATAGTTTTATAGTTTACAAGGTACATTTTCATTTATAATTTTACTTAATCCTTACAGTAACCCTGTGCAATCATTGAAAATGGCTTTAGTTTATAAATGGGAAAAATAAAGCCAAGGCAAGGTAAATAATGTGCCCAATTCCATACAACTAGTAGGAGGCAGTTAAAATTTAAATTCAGGTTTTTTGACCCTGAACCAGTATTCTTTTCTAATACACCAGAGCTATGGTATAATTTTGGACACACTGAAACCTTTTGGAGGTCAGGAGAGTCCTGGACAACTACCTATGGTTTTAAAAAAAATGAAGAAATACCAAAATAGAATTATAAGAGCTATGTTGTATTTTAAATACGTTTTAAGAAGGAACACTTTTTAAATATGCAACTATATGGTAACCTATTTTTAATTTTCTTCAAAAATAATGTCAAGAGTCTAGATGTGAGGTCTTTTGTAAAGTGGAAACCTAAATCAGGTATCTGTCCTGCAGCCCTCACCCCAATGCTCTAAACCCCACCCCTCAAGAGAGGCCCCAAAGGACGTACCTCACACTGAGCATATGAAACTAAGGATGAAACCATGTCAATATAAGGAAGATGAACTGGGCTATGATTACACCATTAAATGTACTCTTCTACCATAATGTCACAATTTTTAAAGCCACCCTGAGTAGCTTTGTCTTATATGAGCAGTAGTTAATTGACTGAAATGAATCTTCCTCACCTTGACAGTAATAAAAAAAAAAAAAGAAACTTTAAATTTTCTCTGTAATTTCAACAGAAATCAGCAAATGAATATAACCAAAGACTTGTTCATTATTCCCCAAATAGATTTTACTTGTTCTTTTCCATCACTATGGGAGTTAAAACACTTTTTGTAGGGCCAAAAGCAGAAAATCCATATTTCTACCAAATTCAGACTTCTATAGCAATTCAACTCTGTTGGAAATTTAAAACACGAGAAAGGTTAGAATGCTTTGATCCTCTTTAATGATCTTTTTAGGCAATAACAGTAATAGGGAGTTCACTTACAAGGAATGGAAGTGAAAAGGATGATTATAATGTCTTTGGAGTCAGGATTACCAGTAAGACTTCTGAAGTTAAATCAGTTTAAAGGTTCTAGAATCAGTTTTCCAAGGAACCAATTTGGAATGCTTTTCCTGTTGGAAGCCTTAGCTATATATTCATGTGTAAATGTTGTGTCTTTGCACCATGTTAAACCAGGTCCAAATGCAGGAGTTATATACATTCCTCAGAAATCCAGATTTTATCCAGGATTGGAGTAAGGTCATCTCTAATATTAAATGTCATGGGCCCAAGATTGTGTACTGAATGACCCTGTCATGACGGAAATTCAGAAGAATAAAAAAATACACATGCATAAGGCAAAAAGCCAGCAAAGAGTCCTGAACCATGATGCTATAACTACGAATAATGAAAAACACGTTTAAGAAAATATGAATCTGTAAATATGTACATATATAGTCTAGTAAAAGCAGGCAAACACCTACTTTTCTGATAAAGACATCTTTTTATTCTACTTACTCGGGGCCCAGGTCAGTCTAAATTGGTCAGCGTGAAAATTTTAGTAGTCTCTGTTTGCATGGCAGAAATTCTGCACATGTTTTATCTGATTCCTAAGATTATTTAAAAGGCTCTTTTATGTTAAAAGAGAGGTGAACCTTCTTTGACAGACTTGGTCTTTTCCAATTCTAACTGGGCCTCTCTTTTCTCAGGATCTATCCTAGCCAAATATCACAGTTACATTTACCATACAGTTTCCTTTGTGAAAGAGCAGTAGGGGAGGACATAATTCTCTGCTGTGTATTGTATTTTTCAAATAAAATCTTAAAAATTTAAAAAATTAAGTTTGATTTTTTTTTTTTTTTATAAATCCTTTCTTGGGGTAGACGAATAAAGAACACTTGTGTGACGCAAGTCGCATTGTCAGAGTGACTGGAGAATGTTTGCAAAGGGATCACAATGGTTGACATTAGACCAGTTCTCTGGGCAGCTCTATCCCATGGGCCATCCTGGGATCTTAGCAACCTCTTTATTTGCAATTCAGAAGCCCCTGAAACTATCTGGGACGCTGAGCAGGTGTATGATCTACTACATAATCTGTCTCCTCTGGGTATGGAAGGTACTAAAGAATGGATGTAAATGATCTTGTTCTTGCCTCTAGGGCACCATTTATTAAATTTTGATTGCATGTTTAAAAAAGTTTCCCTGGACATATACCAAATGGTTCTATTTATGCCTTAGAAACACAAATCTTTTCACTATTTGCCAGACATGGACTTTGAAATGAAGTTTGTGACCTTGGATTCTTTTAAAATTTCAGTTAAGGACATTTCTTCCAGATTTTAAGTGAGTGATTTTCTTATAAAAAGAAAAAAATAAGAGTATTTATATTCTGCTTCACTATCCCCTTTGCTTTAGATTATAGCTGGTTCTTAGGCTGATAAACCTTGGGACATGGTCGAGGTTTAATAAGAAAAAATATGTCTCCCCCCCCGCCCACCCACCAGGCTTTGTGAGCCATGGATTACAGGATCTAAATTCTAGACTGATATTTTCAAATCTGTGGCCTTGCTCACAAGGAGCTCCAAATAAGAAAATATACAGGAGTGGACATACAACCACCTTTAGCATTCAGCTGAAAACACAAAGTTCACATCTCGAAGATGCCATCCTCAACAAGGGTGATCCTAACAAACACCATCCTGTGTCCTGTTTATCTTCATATTATTAATAGCATTTATACATGTGAGTCCATTCTTCACTTTGCCCTGAAACACTATCACTTGTACAAAAGAGGAAAATTGTTCTCTTCTCAAGAGGAAAAAAAGGTATATTTTTAAATCAATATTAGAAAAAGAAAGAAAAATCTTTCCAAACTAGTGAGACACATTGAGTATTAATCAGGCTTCTCTGGAGGTATTGCTCCTACTCAAGAAGGCCCTTCAGCCTTCTTTCATTCAGCAAATATTTACTGACTGGTTTTGCATACCAGATACTTGGCAATGTGCCAACTAAACAGTGGCTAGAAAGACAGACACAGTCCTTGCCCTTTCAGATTGGACAGTTCAGCTGCCCCAACACTGATGGTTCCCTAAGAGGTCTATTTAAGTTAGGGTGGGAGAATTGTCTTGGGGTTAGCCAGGTATCTACTCTTGAGACAAAACAAAGGACACTTTTGTAGATTACAGCAACAGCTACGGTTAACAAAAAAACATTGCCTCCATAAACAACATAGTATAATTTGGCTATTGCTGAATTTAAAAAGCCCTAACGTGCTATAATAATCCTCACAAATCTGTGGGTCAGTGGAGCCCCTTCTGTAGTCTCAGCTGGGCTCAGTCATGCACTTGTAATCAGGCTGGTAGCTCTGCTGATTTGGTTAGACGTTCTCACATACATGGGGGTCATCTGGCTGTAGGCTGATCTAAGGTGGCTTCACTTGGGACAACTGAACTTTTCTCTATATGGTCTCTCAACATCCCCGGGGCTAGCCAAGGTCCTTCCTGTGTGGGGGGCGAAGACAGAGCAGAATCAGGCCGGCACTGGCACACTGTCATTTCTATCTCATTTAATTGGCAAAGGCCAAGTCTCAAGGCCAGCCCAGACACAGTATTGTAGGAGCAGCTGGAAAGTCATTGGCAAAGAGGTGGACACAAAGATGGGTGGAGAATAAGGGCTACTTTGCATTCAATGTACCATAAACTTTTACTGCACCTAAACCTTAAAAATGTTTAAGGAGTGCCCCCCTGAATTGAGTTCCTCAACTTATTGAGTACAGATTTTTTCTGATAAGCACAAGATACCCACGAATGACAATAGAAAGCAAGCTCATTGTATCTGAACAAAAATGGCCACCCCACCAATCATCAACTACATCCCAAAAATGTCTTTGTGATAACTGGCTGGAGAACAGCCCATCCAGCTCTTAACTGAAAGCAATGGGGAGCTTGCTGAAGCTTTTCTAGGTTTTCCCAGAAAGTCTTCCTAGGTCTTCTCCTATAGTAATAAAGGAAGCAGTCATATTTTATAAGAAAATGAAGAGACAGAGAATGAGAAAAGCATCTGAACAGAAAGAATAGGAAAAAAGTTGAAGCAAAAAAAAATAATAATAATAAGTAAAACCTGAAGAAGGCAAAGGAATAACTGAAATAGAAAACCAGGTTATGATTCATTGATTGATCGTGTGCATGTATGTGTGTTGTGTATGTGCCTACTTTGTGAAATTTTTATTTTCACGAATTTCAGTTACCATAGTGCTAGGAACTGAATATTTGTGTCCCCCAAAATTCATATGTTGAAGCTTGAATCCCCAAAGTGATGGTATGTTGAGATGGGGGAATTTGGATCATGAGGTCATAGGTCATGAGGGTGGGTCCTCTTGATGTCAATGCCCTTATAATAAGAGACACAAGAAGACTGTCTTCCTCTCTCTCTGCTCTCTGCCATGTGATATATGAGAAGACAGCTGCCTGCACACCAGAAAGATGGCTTTCCTCAAGCACCAGACCTCCAGCACCTTGATCTTGGACTTCACAGCTTCTAGAACAATAAATGATTGTTGTTTAAGCCACCCAGCCCAAACTGACTAAGGCATGGTTTAGTTAAATAACACCACTCCCCCAGCAACATTGTTCACATTTGAGTTACCATGGTATAATAACTATGAGTTATTGCATGAAGTACAGACATTGCTGCTAATTCATCTGTTCTCAAGTCACTATGTAAATAACACATGTGGGTTATGACCAGCGACCTATTTTGTCACAGTTTTAGAGTCTGTCAGTGGTCACTGCACATTTGTTGTTTGGTTCATGCACAGACAGCAAAGCGTGCAATTGTGTTAACTCTGTGTCTCCCTGTGATAACGCCATGTGACTTTTTTCTAAATGCATCATGAAAAGAGGGAACTAGCCAACAAAGATGGAAGTGCAGCAAAGAAGAAAAGGTGATAATGCTGAAAATGAAATTCAAATCGAACATACATGTGGTTGTAGAAGACTTAGCTGACCGTGAGAATGTTGGTAGTGAATGAAACCTCCACCATCAACAGACACCATGTCCCTACCATTTCAGAAGCCTTGAAATTCAATCTGAATACTTGGTTTCAATCTCGAAATGCTAAAGACACACAGACATACCAGCCGGGCCACCATCAACTGAGACCAAACACTGTTCACTTGAACAGCTAGAGAAGTTGAGGGAAAGTGGGTTTATTAATGAAAAGGAAAAGAATTTGTGATGAAAAAGATGAAGATGTCTCAAAGGAAGTGATGTGGACCAAAAAACCCAACTCCATGCTAAAGGCACTCTTAGAGGTATTTCACAACATTGAGAGGCATGGAGGATAAAATGTTCGTAGCTGATCCAAACAAAGAAAGGAATATGACATGGGGCGCCTGGGTGGCTCAGTCGTTAAGCGTCTGCCTTTGGCTCAGGTCATGATCCCAGGGTCCTGGGATCGAGCCCCGCATCGGGCTCCCTGCTCGGCGGGAAGCTTGCTTTCCCTCTCTCACTCCCCCTGCTTGTGTTGCCTCTCTCGCTGTGTCTCTCTGTCAAATAAATAAATAAAATCTTTAAAAAAAAAAAAAAAGAAAGGAATATGACAATTAACCAAGGCACAGAAAATAATACTTCGGGTCAGAAGTTAATATGATAGGAAGAAGGCAAGCACTGTTCAAACTGCTCTGAATAAACATTTTTTATAAAGAAATCAAGCATTTATTTTCAATGTTTCTAATGTTTTAAATTACAGTGTATTAACCAATATTAGTTTTGCCACTTTTATTTCTTATACATTTAAAATTTTGGCAGTAAGAAAGTTTTTAATGTTTTGACAAAAAAATTTAAAGGTAAAAGATAAATTATAACTTTCCCCATTGCTTATTATGATCTCTTTGCACAGATTTAGTTTGCACGGTTATTATGTATGGTACACCGTACAAAGTAAGACTGCTTGTCTACATGTATATGTATACATATGTGTATATGTATATATACTGTTTATTACATATAGAAGCATATAAAGACATTTAGAGGGATATATATGTTTTTTATATATATATAAATTATATAAATATATATATATAAAATCCCTAATATATATAATATATAAAAGCTTTCTTTTTAAAAGAAATGTTCCATGCTTTAGTTAATGCACAATATACTTGTAGTCTCATATTTGTTCATTATTATATAGATCTCTTTTTATTGCAATTATTTGGTCACATATTTTCTATGGCCAAATTAAGAAATATTGGTCCTGTGAATGTATAGAAATGTCTTTGTATCAGAGTGCCATCTCCGCTATGCAAACTATTCATTAGAAGGAGTAGAAAGGAGATCAGGAAAAGTGATTTTTTTTTTCCAAATAACTCAAACTTAATACTGTATGTAATCTTTCTAAATTATCTTGCACATATTCTGGCTTAGTACATAAATATGCATAATTTAACCCACTCTGCCTTTTGAGCATGAATCATTTTTTGGTGCTCTAATAAGTAAAGCTCTTGGGAGTTATAATGAGTTATGAAGTTATACAGGGGGTTTGTTTCCTTGATCTAAGGATTATTTATTTGATTTTTTTTTTTTCCTGTTTACCTTCTTAGAGCTTTCTCTGCCCTCTGCTGTTAATTCTCATTGTTTCTTGTCTTGAAATCTCTTTTAGCAAACTTTTGACCTGCTTCCAGGATGTTACTGTATTCGTCAGCCCAGGCTGCCACAACACAGTACCACAGGCTGGGTGGCTTAAACCACAGATATTTATTTTCTCACAGTTCTGAGGCCTGAAAGCCTAAGATCAAGGTGGAGTTTGGTGAGGATTCTCTCCTCGGGTTGGAGACTGCTGCCTTCTCTCTGTGTCTTCACATGGCCTTTCCTTTGTGTACCTGCAGAAAAAAACAGCTCTGGTGTCTCTTCCTCTTGTCACAAAGACACCAGTTATCTCAGAATATAGCCCCCTCTTATGACCTCATTGAACCTTAGTTATCTCCCAAAAGGCTCTGCTGCAAAATAGTCACACTCAGGGTCAAGCCTTCAACATATGAATCTGGGAGGGGGATGCAATTCGGTCCAAAACAGCTATGCACTCATTTCCTTAAAATGTTATCTTCTTAAAAAATAAATAAATAAAATAAAATAAAATAAAATAAAATTTCATCTTCTATAGTGACAATGTCCTACCCAGTAACTGAAGGATGCCAGTGGAACACAGGTGAGTGGGTGTTATTATACATAAAACTCAGTCAATTAGGATAAGGGGGGGCTCTACTCTCTCATGAAATAAAATGTATGGGCTTTGTGATAGATGTTTTCACTGCTGCTACTCTGACTTATTCGCTGGGCTACTGATTTCAGGTGGCCTTCAGTGGTTCAAATTAAAGTTATCTGATCATCAAAAGTGGAGCCATGATTATCTTTGTTGTGGGTAAGTATATTGAAGGTAGGGTCTTTTTTTTTTTTCCTGAAAATAAGAAAGTGTAACATGAGATTTCCAGGTGTTATCTTAAGGCATGATCTGCAAGAACTCAAATAGATGTCAAATAATTATGTTTGCTCTCTAAGAAAATGCTTTTCGCCTATGGTGCAACGTTAGTACAATTTTATTATAAATGAAGTGTAAACTTTTGAGATCCTAAATTGCAATGACCGCATGTAAAACTTCAGTGCTATGAAAGTTTTAGCTATTTTAGCTAGACTGTTTTCATTGTGATTTGATGCTTTGTGTTAAGGAAGATCATCGTGTATATTAGACTAGATAAGCCAAATAATATAGACCTGGTATTTTTTAAGTGAGAATGGTGACAGCATCTGGGATCATAGCCATACCATTTTAGATGCTTTTATATTTATTCTGAATACTTGGTCTTAATCTCAAAATACTAAAGACATATGAACATACCAGCTGGGCCACCATCAATTGAAACTCTAACATTGTTCACTTTAACAATATATATTTTATTTTTTTTTATTTTTATTTTTTTTAAAGATTTTTCATTTATTTATCTGAGAGAGAGAATGGGAGACAGAGAGCATGAGAGGGGGAGGATCAGAGGGAGAAGCAGACTCCCTGCCGAGCGGGGAGTCCGATGCAGGACTCGATCCCGGGACTCCAGGATCATGACCTGAGCCGAAGGCAGTTGCTTAACCAACTGAGCCACCCAGGCACCCCACAATATATATTTTAAAAAGATAGCATTGCTATTTTTCAACTCCATATTCCCCTCCACTATTGCTGCCTCTTTCTAATTCAACAGATTTCCAGGAACACTGTAAGGATATCAGAAGCAATAGTAAGCTAAATTCTCTTCTATCCAGGTTAATCTAGATGTAGGTACAGAAATGTTACACACTGTTTATACCCTGATATATAAATGGGTGATGGGTATTAAGGAGGGCACTTGTTGTGATGAGCACTGGGTGTTGTATGTGTGATGAATCACTAAATTCTACACCTGAAACTAATATTATACTGTATGCTAACTAACTGGAATTTAAATAAAAATTTGGAGAAAGAAAAAAATAAAATGTATGCATTCCTAAATAAATAAACAAATAAATAAACTCCTGGTATATTTATAATGGCATATATTATATATATCATATATTACATATATAGTTTATATACATATAAATTATAGAAATATATAAAATATTAACTTTAATAATATTAAATATTATATAACATATTATAAATTTATATTACATACAAATTATATAAATATATAAAACATTAACTTTAATAATATTAACTATTAAAATAAACACTAATGTTTGCATGTAAATATATAAAAATTATATATATATAATATATCTGTATATATTATATATATATAATTTCATTTTGGGTAATAGACCAAGCAAGCACTTCTTTTCCTATTGTTATGGATTGAATTGTGTCCGTCTAAATTTATTATGCTGAAGCCCTAACCCCAAGTAGCTCAGAAGGGAACCTTATTTGGAAATAGAGTAGTTGCAGATACAAGTAATGAAGATGAGGTCATCCTGGCGTAGAATGTGCCTCCACTCCGACATGATGGGTGTCCGCGAGAAACGGGAAATTTGGACACAAACACACACATGTGAAGACGAAGGCAGAAACTGGGTGATGCTTCTACAGGCCCGGGAACTCCAAACTTGCCACCAAACTGGCAGAAGCTGGGCGGGAGGCATGGAAAAGACTCTCCCTCACCACCTTTAGAAAGAACCAAGACTTGACATCTTGATTTGGATTTCTAGCCGCTAGAATGGCGAGATAATAAATTTCTCTGAATTATACCACCCAGTTTGTAGCACACAGCCCTAACAAGTTCATAGAACTATTTACTGCCTGTGGTACTCTGCAATAGTGGGCAAGGCAAAGACAGAAAGGCTTGAATTTTCGCTTTTCCGTTGCCAGTTCTGTGATTTAGACCATGATATTTAAACCTACTCATCTCTGTATCGTCAGGTTACACTAAATTTTACTACAGAAACAGTCAACCCCCAAATCTCAGCCCAAAGTAATTATTGTTTACTTCTGCTTCACACATGCCCACCCAGGGTCACCTGGAGGCTCTGATCTATTTAATAACCACCCTAAAATGAGACCCAGGCTGGTAGAGGAGATGCTGTTTGGAACATAGGCATTAATTCTGACAGAGGGGAAAGAGACCAGTGGTAAGTGTGCCTGGGTTTTAAATAGTCTACCCCCAAAAGACGCACATCACTTCTACTCACTTTTCATTGGCCAAAGCAAATCAACCATTGCTTGAATGCAAGAGAGTGGAGCAGTACTTAGAAAGGAGAAACAGCACCAAAAATCTGTAAACAGTCCCAATGGCCATCTGTGAGCATTGATATGATCATAAATTGAGATTAACTAATTTAATCATTCATATTTTCATTCACCAATATTTATCCAGGCCCTACTCTGTGCTAGCTACTATCCCAGAGAGCTACTCTCAAGACAAATCCCCACCCTCAACAAGTTTTTATTTTATTGGAGGAGTTTATAGTAAAAATAAAGAAGAATGTAAATGTATAATACAATTTCAGATACTTATAAGTGTTATGAAGAAAAGTGAAGCAGGGCAAGGTTACTGAGAGACACTGGAGTGAGAAGGTGTAAGGTCGATATTTTAGCAACAAGTACAAATTCCCTAGCATGGTCCATAGCAAGTGTAGGCACCCAAGAAATGTTTTTTTTTTTTCCTTTCCCCCAACACCCTAGATCATTGGCATCAACAACAGAAGACTCAAAGTGATTTTTGTGACTATTAAATTATAAAACATAGAAAAAGGATTAAAATGCCCAATTCTGGCAAGGATGTAATGTAACTGAGACAAGCATGTATTTCTGCTGGCAGTGAAAATCCTTTTAGAAAGCAATTTGGCAATACATTTCATGATCCACTAAAATGCTCATAACCCTGACTCAGTAATTTCATTCCTGTGAATCTGTCTCCGAAAGTAATATAATTTAATAATCACAAAGATGAGTATTGCAGTGTTATTTGTGATATCAAAAACAACATGAATATGCAGCAATAGGGAAATGGTTAAATGGATTATGGCTTACCAACTATATAGAATATTATGTAGTAATTAAAATGATAATTATGCACATTATGTAGCAACAGGAAAAATGTTTATGATATAATTTTAATTTTAAAAAGGATGCAAATTATACCCTATAATTATGTGATGTAAAAATCATAATTGTAAATGCATAAAATTAAAAGAGAACATGGAAAAGTGAAATCTAGAATGTACAAATTTGTAGTAATTAAAAATATATTTTATTCATTTTGTTACCTTTATCATATGTTTAACAAGTACTCCCTCACTATTGTTTATATAATGGATTCAAAATTATAGTTAAAAGAGCCATGGAGAACAATGATTTCCTACTCAGTGGATTTGATCTTGACCGAAATCTTACTATGTGCTCTAATCTGACCGAACCTTATCCTATCTTAAATTTATAATCCTCAAGTTACCACTTTTGTGATTTCTATATTAAATTGATATTGTAAGTGATGTATTATATCTTAAATAAATAAATCCAGAAATTTAGTAAATGATGTAATCAGCCAGAACTTACTTCTGAGACATTGCAATAGAATGTGGATTTTCAATTTTCAGACCTTTGGTATCTTACTTGCTGGAATTTTGAGTGGGAAGTAGTATCTGTGCCTTCATTGTTACAAAGCAGATTATGAACTAAGTCCAGTAGTTTTTTAAGAGGGCTTAATTTTGTCCCCCAGGGGACATGTAGCAATAATTAGAAACCTTGTTACAACTTGGGGGAAGGAATTGTGCTGCTGACATCGGGTGGGTAGAGGCCAGGGATGTGGCTAAACATCTTACAACATACATGACAGCTACAGGACAGCTCCCACAACAAAGAATGATCTGGCCCAAAATGCTATTAGTACCCAGGTTGAGAAATCCTAGAATAGGCAGTGGGAAGAATACAAGCTTGACAGTAAAGAAAACCAACTTTTAATTTTATTTTCACTGCTAAAATGTTGGCCTTGAGCTAGCCACTTAAATTCTATCCTTCAATTTATTTATTAGCAAAATGAAGGTAAATAATATTTATCCTACCTCAGGGGACGGTTCTGAGAGTAAAATAGAGACAATGCACTAGTGCTTTAAGAAGTTAAAGTAAATACCATACAAATATTATCATTATATATATACTGCAAAAATCTCTTTAAGTTGATTACCAAAAAAACAATGAAGGTAGAAACAACTATTCAATAGCATATGAGTAACTGCTTCTGAAAGTTTTAATTTGCTGTGTTTCCCTGGAGAATATTAATGAAAACCATAACAAAATAATACCACTTTATTATATTTTCCAAATAAAATAATCTAGTTTCCTTAATCAATTGTCTGCCCCCATCCTGTGTCTTGAATTTCTCCACGGTCACTGGGTTCTTGCCTTTAGCTACAAATATGCTCAGGATCCTTTGGGGGACCACCCAGTTCCACTTCAGGCTATACCACTTCCATTCTACCATTTATTACTTGTTACTACCAATTTCTCACCTCCGTTTCACTCCAGTGCTAACTGGTATATAACCCAAACATTTCTTCATTGCAACTGCTCAGATTAACCTCAACCAAGCTAAAGAGAATGCCTAGAAGCAATGACATCCCAGTAGCAGAAGGACACTCAATGCCTACATCTTGGTTTTAATACTATTCTCCAATAAGAGGAACCAGGACTCCTCAGAGAAACAGCTGATTCGAGAACTGGGACAGGAAATATGCGAGATGGGCCTGGGACATCTTGTAGTCCCAGAAAGAAAGGAAGTGATAAAAGACACACACACACACACACACACACACACACACACACTCGGTGATGGGGTACGTTGAAGGAACATAAGGACCAACTAAAAGAGCTCCCAATGGCCAAAGCCAGAACAATTCAAGTAACAAAATGAATAAAGTCCCATTGGATTATAATCCAAAGTATAAAATGAATATGCCAATGATCCCATACTGATATAAATAAATGATTGAATAAATAAATGGAGGAGAATAGACAATTCTGTGCAGCATAAGTGTAAATAATTTAGATAGATACTTCACCTCAGGGATAGAGCATGACGCCTCACCCCTTAAGTGGGGACTGAGTTGGGTGACTTTCATCCAAAGAGGACAGTATGGAGAGAGGAAAAAGAGTGACTTTCCTGGGAAGAAATTTGACAAATACTACCTCAGGCACATGAGCAAAATTAGTATCAACAGTCATAAATCATGTTTATGGTGTGTACCTTTGATTTGATGTCATGAAAGTGGCACTTTACCTCTGTGGGCTTCCCAAAACCCATTAACCCAATCTAACCAATCAACAGATTTCCATTGAGGGACATTCAACAAAATACCTAATCGGTACTCCTCAAAGCTGTCAAGATCATCAAAACAAAATAAGTCTGGAAAACAGTCATAGCCAAGAGTAGTCTAAGGAGGTATGACAATTCAATGCAGTATGGTATTCTGGATGGGATCTGGAACAGAACAAGGACATTAGGTGAGACCTAAGAAAATCAGAATAAAGTATGGACTTTGGTTAACAATGCATTACTATTGGCTCATTAACTGCAAAAATGTGCCATACTAATGAAAGATATTAATAATAGGGGAAATTGGGTGTGGGTATATGGGAACAGTTCTTGTACCATCTTCACAGCTCTTCTGTAAGCCTAAATATCCTGAAATACAGTTTAAGCTTAAAAATAATGGTGTTTTTTTTTTTTTATGGGGCGCCTGGGTGGCTCAGTCGTTAAGCGTCTGCCTTCGGCTTAGGTCATGATCCCAGGGTCCTGGGATCGAGCCCCGCATCGGGCTCCCTGCTCTGCGGGGAGCCTGCTTCTCCCTCTCCCACTGCCCCCGCTTTGTTCCCTCTCTCGCTGTCTCTCTCTCTGTCAAATAAGCAAATACAAATCTTTAAAAAAAAAAACAATGGTTTTTTTAAATTGTTCTCAGAGATTAGTCAGTGCAATATTCTTTGCTGAACTACCCAAAAGTTACAGACAGAAGATGAAGTCCACATTTGTTACTATTTAGACTTTGATTTCATCTATTTCCTATTACTAGTTATTCATGGTATAGCTAATGTTTACTTGGCAGCCTCTGTATGTATAATAGTTTACATATCAATTAAGAGCTAGAGATATTTGGTTTAAAAAAAAAAAAAAAGAGGCATATTGAAGGGAAACAAGCCTCATGCTCCTGTAAAGGAACAGAACTTATTGGGTGGGCTGCAATGAGGTAGATCTGACTGTGGTATGGAGGCTGGGAGAGCAGGCATGATGGCCGCTGCTTGTCTAAGACAGAAGGTCATTCTGGTGGGTAATAATACAGTAACCCCCCAAAAGCAGGGAAGTAGAAAACAAAAGGTAATCTAGTATGTTGGTCTGTCTCAGAAGAACCCAATGTGGAGCAACATGGTTTGAAGAGGTATAGAACAGGATCCAAGAGTAGTTGCTATTGCAGATATGAACAGTCAGTTGCCATTGAATGAATCAGGGCAATGGTTCAGAAACCACTGAACGAGGTGGGATATTGGGGCTGTGCCTCTGATTACCTTCTCCTTCCCCCTGCCCTGCCTCCAAAGAAAAACGTAAGGCAAACCTTAGTCCTGAAACATGTTTAGTAGGCTTGTTATCATACAGGCTTGAAAACATGAGTATCAAGATAAGACTTTGATTATCAGTGGAAATGCAAGATTAGGATCAGACAGGGGGAATGAAGCAGAAACTCAGGTTTATTGAACAAACACTTAAAGAACACTTATGTGTCAGACTATTCTAAAGCACTTTGAAAGTATTAATTCATTATATCTTTATAAGAGAAGATAACTTTTCATTACCACTTTATTCTCAAAGCCTATGACAGAACATGGTTCATAATGGGCCTTTAGTAAATGTTTTTCATAAAGAAGAAAAGAAAGAAGGAGGGAGGGAAAGGAAACAGAGGAAGGGAGGAGGGGGAGAAAAGGGGGTAAGAGAGAGGGGAGGGAGAAGAAGGAGGGATAGAAGGGAAGGGGGTGGAGGGAGAGAAGGGAAAGAGAGAGGGAAGAAGGAATAGATTACTACCCCTCAAAGTCTGGGTTGAATATACTGAAATATCTGCTGTCCAGATGAGGATTGGTTCTAGGGAATGAAATGGAGCAGAGAATGGAGCTGGTGGCGGGATTAAGAAGATTATGGTATCATGGAGGTGGGATGGAGAAGACAATAACAACAAAATGGCCAACATTTATTGATCACTTGCTATGGGCCAGCATTATGTATGCATGATTCCTACAAATCACTTTTATTATTAATATTATTATCGCCCATTTTATGTATAAGGAAAGTAACACATATTTAATAACTTTCTCTAGGTAACACAGATACTAAGGTACAACGCTGAAACTGAAACCTTAGATTCCCTGCTCTGTGTAAAATCTAGGCTAGGAGCAGGCAGATCCTCACAAAGTAGATCAAAATATGGGCCCAGTTTTGAAGCAATGTGGTACCTGTTCTAAGCAATCAGGTCCATTTGTAAGTGTAAGAAACACGTTCTACAAAGTCAATATAGTCAGCATTTGTGAAAATGAGTCAGAAGGGTGGACAGGGACATGGCGAGTGGAAAGGAGATGTCGGACGGTGGGGAGGAAAAGATAAAAGGCCTTGGCATTTACATCATATACAGCAATATCTGCTTTAAAATCCCGCTGATGACTCTGAAAGACAGAGAGTATTAAACTCTGTTATGTAAGTCAGATATATACAACAGCAAGTTAAATAGCCTTATTTAAAAAGTCAATTTAGGGGCGCCTGGGTGGCTCAGTTGGTTAAGCGTCTGCCTTCAGCTCAGGTCATGATCCCAGGCTCCTGGGATCAAGCCCCACAAACAGGCTCTCTGCTCAGCAGGGAGCCTGCTTCTCCCTCTCCCTCTGCTGCTCCCCCTGCTTGTACTCTTTCTCTGTCGAATAAACAAATAAAACCTTAAAAAAAAAAAAAAAGTCAATTTATATGGCAGGAATTTTGAAAACCATTCAAACACAATCTTACACTTGTACACAAATTATTCTTTAGTCAAAAAAGATTTTTTTTTTTGTCCTCAAGTAATACATTCACCTGAAAAGGGGGAACATTTTAAAAGCAAAATACTAAGAGGAGCTCAAAATGTCAGATAGTATGAAGTCTCCTTTAGCCCAGAACCAAAAGCATCCTCATTTTTAGGAACTTTATTCAGAGCATTCCATCTTTAAGAGTCTCCAGATGCCTTAATGGGAACCGAATCATGAAGCTCAGGAGATAGTCTGTGCTCTGACTTCTTGTAACCTTGTTCTTGAACTTCAGCTCTTCTTCAATCTCTGTTTCAGTCCCACAGCCGGGTCATTAGCCTCACTCTTTTGAACTTGGTGTGAAAATTGTGCTATCTCAGAATCTGGTCTCAGACCAGATATGTCAAACGAGTTTCCAATCAAATCCAGCCTGATATATTAGTAATCGTTGCCTGCGTTGTTAGATGAAGAGTGTGAAGCAATATCCAGGCGCAGGGGGACAGAATCCAGTGATCGATGAGCAACGTCGGCCAGGGGGACACTAAGGGGACAACTGGGGGACTGTGTGCTGTATTTGGCCTCTATGTCTCCTTGGGGTTTCTATTTCTAGCACAGCCTAGATAGGACTTATTTGTGTGCTTCTCATTCACCTACACTGAAAACAATGGATGAGTTAACCAACGCTCTGGCAGCCCTAAAAACTTGCTCTTCTGTAGAGACTGGGAGTTCTAGTCACAGCTGTTGGGTGAGTGGGTGGAGCCCCGACCCCTCTGCCCCTCCCCGCCCCCAAGGTCTGCCGACTCAGTCCCATTTGCTTTCCTGCATGACGTAAGTCTACTCCAAGATCTACCAAGTGTCTTCGGACGTTGGCCTGGAAACTCGCCTGGCTCTTGCTATTCTTGCTCAAAACGTACAGGTCAGTTAAAGATAACTTTAAAGGTAGCATTATGATAAATCACTTGTGCTCCATTTTGCCAAACTTTATCTCCCACTGTCCGTTGCCCCTCCCCCAACAACCACTTTTTCACGGCAGACATTGTTAATCCATCACTGAATACATTTTCCCTGAGCTTGGATGCAGCTTTAGAATCAGGCTTAACCTGGCAACCCAGAGTGCATTGGGAGGGCGCCATCTAGTCAGGGCTAGGAATCCGGTGCATCTATGCTCCTCACCACCACAGGAGCAAGAATCTGTGAGAAGTGGGATCTACTCTGCTGGATTACATCCGCTATGGGAGGGGAAAATTTAATTTTAAGCCAGTATATCCCAAGCCATAGTCAGGACTGAACTCAGACAAAATTACCAAGGAGACTAAAATTCAAGTTTATTCTCACATGTCTCCCTTTCAGTTTCTTCACAACCAGGCTGCCTAGAGTCCCTCACCAGTTCCTCCCTGGTAATTTTGTTTTTCTTCGAACGACTTCCTCCACCTCAAAACTTAGTAATTCATTGTCTCATTCCTTCAAAACTAAGCTCTTAGCCTGAGTACATTTTAGGTATTTATGAAATACTGGCCGGCTGGCTGCCTGGCGGGGAGACGGAGGGGTCAAGAAAAAATACCCATTAGATAAAAGGGGTTCTTCCCAATAGGTAATGAATTATAGTGAATCTCGTGAAGTTTTGTAGAGCAACACAGGGCAGATGGTGACTGCTTGGAGCAATCTTACATGCAAAATGGGAATGAAATAGTTAAATAGCAAATCCCAGCTAGGTGGCACTGTGTTTTAAGTAAATAATGTTTAACCCAACTGCAATAAGCCTGCTGGGGAGTTTGCTACACAGATAATGGCTTCCAAATAGTGAGGGGCAATTATTCAAGCTGTAGTACCTCATAAAAACAAACAGAGCTTTATGGGCATAAGGTTACCAGATTTAGCAAACGAAAATACAGATGTCCAGCTAGCTTGGAATGTCAGACAGAGGATGAATACATTTTAGTGTAAGTATGCCCTATGTCGTATTTGGGGCATACTTACAGAAAAAAAAAATATTTATTGTTTATCTGAAATTCAAAGCAAATTATGCTTCTCGTATTTTATCTGGCATCTCTATAGGGACATCTCTTGTATATCTGGCATAGCGTGAGGCATTACACATTTTCCTGTCTCTCGTGCCCTTATTCAGATCCCCAGCCCTTTACTCTCCAACTCCCAAGCTTCTCTGGAAATCTCCAGCGTTCATTTCCTGTGTGCTAACAGTTAGTTACTCTGTCACACTGTGTTCTCTCTCTCTTTCTCTCCCTCTCTCTTTCTCTCATTGCTTTTCTCTTTTGCCAGAATAGTCTGGCCACAACATCAAGGCAGTAATACTAATACTCCACTCCTGTCTGGTGCCACCACATCTCCTGGGTCCCACCCTGGTCCTTAAGTGGCTCTGGCATCAACAGGTACCCGCTGAGCCACATCCACCAGGAACCATCTCATCCACCTGACTTTGCTCCTTCTCTGGGGTGTGCCATCTCCTGCCGGGTGTGTTGCCACTTAAGTCAAAGCATCGAAGCTGGCAGTGTTCTCTACAGGTATTTATGAAATACATGGAAAGACTCTCCAGACCTGTTAGATCTCTATTTTCTCACAGGGAACCCCCCCGCCAAAAAAACTGTTGCTTGTGTTCTAATATCTTAAAGAGCTGTGAGTGGAAGGAAAGAGCACTTTAAACTTGTTGCTTCCAGTTCACCCTCTTCTATTGCCCACCACCACCATCATTCCTTGTGCTTCACAGTAATCAGATATGAGTTCGATACTGGACTGAACTTGACTTACTCCCACTCTGCGCTCAGACATCTCTCCCCTCTCCTATGCAGGAGGTATTTGTTCCTGGGGGAAGCATGTGTACTTCTTCCTTCCCCCGTAATGAATTTTCTCCCAGGAAGTTCCACAATCGCGCAGAAATGTGGACTATTTCTAGAGGTGAATATTTTGTCCTTGATTATATTTAATCCTCATACAACCCAGCGAGAGAGCTGGTATGTCCTTTATTTTACAATAGGAAATTTGAGATCAGAAGGAACTTACAGATGTGAGAAATGCACCTCAGTCATAATCACCTGCCGCTCTCCCCCACTTTCATTCGGCTTTTAGAACATATCAAGGTCTTTCTTGCTTTTCTATTTGCTGTTTGCATTGTCCGGAAAATGACAAGCCCCAGGCTGACTCCTCACCATTCAGTTTTGGTCCAATGTCACCCTCCCAGGAGGTCTTCCATGACCTGCCTTTCTACAGTGACTTTTCAGCCATTACTCACCCCCCTCTCCCCATCACCCTTGGATGCTTCATAGCTCTTATCAATATGCAATATCATCTATTTTGCTTATTTTTGTTATTTATCTTTTATTTGTCTTCTCCACTAGAATTTAAGCTCCAGGAAAGAAAGAACCTCAAACCTGTTTTATCTCCAGGAGCTAAATAAATATGTGGTGAACGAATAAATTAATCTAAACCCCAAGCCTTAGACGGTACCCCATAATTAAAGCCCATAATAATTATAAAATCCCATTCTTCTTAGCTACTGAGAAGATATTTTATAAATATAAATATGTAAATACACACATATGCAAATTTTACAGAAGGCATTATAAAGACCCAGCGATCTGATGATATAGTCCAATGTTGAAGAGAAAGAATTTTCTCCATTTTATTTTGGCCCCAAATAAAATGTAGGTCACTTGATAATTTTGCCTTAATATAGGTCCTCAATCAGAAAATCTACTTAATCTAATGTAATTGAGAGCCTCTTTTCTACATGAAAGCCTTCATGCTGAAGACATTTCTAGAAATATTTCATTGTACTTTTCAAAATAAATAATCCCAACTCCTTTAGCTTTCCCTTAGGGGTCCCATTGCTTTTCCTTTATTAGATCCAGATATGAAATACTCTGGCACTTGTGACTTTACTTGAAACTTAAATCAAGTACTGCAAACTCAAATGCCTACAAGGCCAGGAAGATAATAAAAATGAATGATCCTTTGGTCTTTATGTCCCCATGTTTACATTGTATAAATAAGGGGTGCATGCCTAGATAAAGGGTTGGTGGCTGCAATGTGCAGCTCCTGTCAGTTATTGCCATTGACCTTGAGTCACTGGATCTTCCAATATTTCAAGAGAAGCCAGAAATCTGGATTTTTATAAGGCAACTTTTAATTTGGGGTTTATAAACCACTTTAGGCTATATATGTGTGTCTGGTATCCAACGTTAGGAGTTGGTCTGTGACTCTAAGGTAATGATTCTCTAGTTGTTTTTCTCCAGACACATGCAGCCTTTGGCTCTCTAAGACCTTTGGCTATCTATGTTAGGACACATTATTCTACCAGACTGTGGGGGGAAGCTACATGTCATATGGCACCCTTGATTAATAAGGATTACGGGCTTTTCTCCGAACTCATGTAAATGCCTAGGGCAGTCCTGGCTATTGACAGTACTGAATAATATTAGAATAACCTTGCCTTTTTCTGGGTTATACATTCACTTGTTTTTATATTGGGGTTTTTTTTGTGTGTGTTTATTCTTTATTACAGACCTCCCTGCTTGCTTTTTAGCTTATTGAGCCACCAATATAGCTTAGTTTGAGCCACCAATATAGCTCAGTCATATCATCAAATAATGATTCTCAATAACCTAATGTATGGAGTGTATTTTTTTTTCCTTCAGGGTTCTCCCTTTACTGATAATCTAGTGTATTATGTTTACTTTGGCTCATTCAGTGTACTTGAACAGCATGCTATATATTCAATACCTGAACTATGGATTAGATGTTAAAATTATCTCATAAATCTGGCTCTTCCCTTTCACCAAATCAATTCTTGTTAGTTTAATTCCTCTTCTTCCATTACAGTAGGCTTTCAATTATTTCCTGACTTCAAGTTTCATGCCCATTTTGCCAATCATTCACACTGCTGTGCAAATAAATATTCTAAGACTGGGGTTTTACCATAATCAGATAAATATTCATACCTAATTATCTATCTTTTGGTATTCTCTCAAACAATCTAATATTTAGTCTCAATTCTGCAAAGACCACTTGCTTTCAACCCTCTCTAGCTTCGCCAGACCCCTTGCACCTTTCAGACTCGGATCAAATATCTACTGATTTCATGCAAAAAAACTGAATATAATATATTATGAGGGTCAGAATGATATCTGTGGTCAGGCAACCAAGGAAAAGAAACTAGCCTCTAGAGGAACTAAGGGTAGCTCTATCTTATAACCAACTTAGCTACTCAGCCCTCTGGCCATATACTCTGCTGGAGACCAATCCACATAGCAAGCTTGTGAAAAATGCCCTTAGCCACGTACCCAGGTGAGGAAGAGAGAGAAAGGAAAAGGAAGAGAGAAAATAAAATTCACTACTCTATAGAAAAAAGATGGAAAAAAACACAAGTTTACCATTTTATTCAAAGAGTATACCTTCAAGGAGAGCATAAAATAGCAGATATGAATCTGATGTTGCTTCAGTCAGCATCCGTCTCCCCATACAGTGTGAGCACTAAGTAGGATCCAGTGTTTAAAGATGTAAGTTTCCTTACAACAGCTCACTTCCTCATCTGGTGCTCAAAGAGGTTGTCTATCTGTTGGGTTTTCTGAAAGATGGTATGTACGTCTCCATTCTAAGGAGTCTTCAATGATAATTTGGAAGATAGGTGGTGATGTCTTATGTGCCAACATTTTTTTTTAATTTTATTTATTTATTTGATAGAGAGAGCAAGAGAGCACAAGCAGAGGGAGCGGCAGAAGGAGAGGGAGAAGCAAGCTCCCTGCTGAGCAGGGAGCCAGAAGTGGGGCTCCATCCCAGGACCCTGGGATCATGACCTGAGCCGAAGGCAGACGCTTAACCGACTGAGCCACCCAGGCGCCCCATTACATGCCAACTTTAGAACTTACCTTCTACACACACACGCACACACCAACACTACCACCACCATCAACACTTAAAATGTGATTCACTGTATTAATTACTCATAATTTCTGCAGCACATTTTTCTTTTTTTTAAAGATTTTATTTATTTATTTGGGAGAGAGAAATAGAGAGAGAGAGCATGAGCAGGGAGGAGAGGGAGAAGCAGGCTCCCCGCTGAGCGCTGAGTGAGGCGCTGGATGTGGGATTCCATCCAAGGACCCTGGGATCATGACCTGAGCAGAAGGCAGAAGCTTAACAGACGGAGCTACCCAGGTGCCCCCTGCAGCACATTTTTCGGAGACTGAAAAAAAGTATGCCATTTAAAAACTTTTTCCTTAGGGAAAAAATTAAAACTCTATTGAAAATGTTTAAAAATAACAATATCATGATTCAGTTCATGATCAAGGGGCTAGTATTAGATTTACACTCATGTAATAGAAAACTATGAAACTGGAGAAAACAATTTTTAAAAACTGATTTCGGACACTGAAACATGGACAGTACAAAGCTGTGATCCTTGAAAGAAGGAAAGCTCATGAGGCCAATTTTCCACTCATGCTGGCTTTCTGTCTGGGAGAGATTTCCAAGTCATTTCTCAGAAAACTGAAGAAGGAAAGAAGAGTTATATGACTGGATGGAGGAAAAAGTTAAGTGGGTAAAAGAAATGGATATTTGGCTTTGGGGATTCAAAGGCATGTGTAATTGTTAGGGCAGGGCCCTGGAGAGAGGAAAGCACTGAGAGGAAGCCTGAGAAATTAGGATAGAGCTTCCCCTCGAGCCGTTGGCCAGCTTCTAAGTTGTGCCTGTGCAGGGCAAGAGTCTGTGAGGATAAGCAAAGAACAGCTGCTGGGGGACTGAGAGGTGAACAGAGATTTCAGAGCCTCAGAGTGTGGGGGAAACATTGGCATGCCCATCCAGCCAGATGGAGAGATGCTGATGAACTACTTGAGCATTCGGTTGAGAACTAAGAAAACCTACGCCTTAGGATTTAGGACTGTAGCCTAAGATCCTTCCACTTAAAACGTGCTAGGACTAACAGCAAATGAGAACAAAGTAACCTGATATGAATTTAACTGTTTGTCAGGACAAAACCCCCTCTTTACAGGAAAATGACATCATCCAGAAACTCTACGAGATACCATTTATTATGTTCAGTGTACAATTAAAGTACCAGATATGCAAAAAGCAAGATGATGCATGACACCCATGTCCACAGAAAATTGGCCAATAAAAGATTTCCTAAATGATTCAAATGTTGAAATAAGCAGTGAAGGACTTAGAAGAACTATTGTAAATATGTTAAAGAATTTAGTAGAAAATATGAGCAAAAGGTATGAACAGATAGAGAATTTCAGCAAACAGTTGAAACTCCAGAAGAGGACTGGGTGGAAATTTTAGAAATGAAACGAAAGTCTCTCCAAGACAAAGAATTTATTGGAATATTTAATGGAGCTGAGAAGCTGCAAGGAGTTTTAGTAATCCCAAAGTCAGTGATCTCAATCAATCTATCTATCTAATCTGACCTCCAGAGAGGAAATATAAGACTGAAAACTGCAGGCCACAGTTTCCATACATGTGGGCTAATGTCGAATAGTTTAACAAAAATAAATGCAACTAGAGTCCAGATGGAGTTAGAGACAGAAAATGGAGCAGAATAGAAAATACGTGAAAAGATAGGGGCCAAAAATTTTCCAAATTTGATTAAAAATATTGATCCACAGATGCAAGAAATACAGCAAATTCCAAGAGAATGAAAAAATGTAAAGACCACACCAGGGCACATCAAAGTGAAACTGAAGATGCAGGGAGGGCCTGGGTTGCTTAGTAGGTTAAGCGGTTGACTCTTGACTTTGGCTCAGGTCACGATCTCAGGGTGGTGGGATCAGCCCCACATCGGGCTCCATGCTGGGCAAGGAGCCTCCTTAAGATTCTTTCTCTCCCTCTCCCTCCGCTCCTCCCACCCTGCTCTCTTTCTCTCTCTCTCTAAAACAAACAAAAAACAAACCACCACCACCACAGCAAAAAACCAAAGTGAAAATGAAGCACACCAAAGACAAAGAGAAAAATCTTAAAACCAGCAAGAGGCAAAAAACACATTAAATTCATCAGAACAACGATAAAAATGATACTGTCTTCTCATCAGAAAGAAATGGAAATGAAAAGAGAATGTAAAAACATCTTTACTGACATATCCAAGGACCTAGAATCATATATCCAGCAAAAATAGGTATCCAAAAACAGAAGCAAAATAAATACCTTTCAGATAAACAAGTGCTTAATGCGTTCGACGCCAGCAAACCCATGCCAAACAAACACAAAGGAAGTTCTAAAGTTAAAGAGAAATGTTCCTAGATGAAGGTCTGGACCTATAGGACTTAATGAAGATCACTGAAAATGGTAAATATGAGGGCAAATATAAAAGGTTATTTATTTATTTTTTTTAAGATTTAATTTATTTGACAGAGAGACACAGCGAGAGAGGGAACACAAGCAGGGGGAGTGGGAGAGGGAGAAGCAGGCTTCCCGCGGAGCAGGGAGCCCGATGCGGGGCTCGGTCCCAGGACCCTGGGGCCATGACCTGAGCCGAAGGCAGATGCTTAACAACTGAGCCACCCAGGTGCCCTATAAAAGGTTATTTTAAAATTTTTTTTCGAAAGAACACCTAACAGATGGGATGTATATAAAAAGCAAAGAGCAAAATACTAAGCTTGAACCCAACTATATCAGTAATCATAATAAATCTAAGTAGATTCAACCACTCTATTTAAAAGGCTTGCCAGTTTGGAAAGAAAGACTCAACTAAATAATGTTTATAAGGAATCTATTTTGGGTATAAGGACACAGATGTGCTTAAAGAAAACATGCTGTATGATTCAAAGTCAATGAGTATTAACTTAGGGAGAATTCCTAATGATAAAAGTGTCAATTCATTAGGAAGATACAATGATCTTAAATATATTTAACTGAATAACAGTTTCAACGTACCTGAAAAAAATGAGGAAAAAGGGAAAAGAAAAAAAATAGGTAAGTCCACAATCCTACTCAGAGATTTTCACATTTTTCTCCCAGGAACTAATACATGAAGCAGACAAGAAATTCAGGAAGGATATAGAAGACTGGAAGAACACGACTAACTAACTTGACCTAATTGACATTTACAGTTCACTATGCCCAAAAGCTACAGAAAATATATTACTTTCAAGTGTACATGGTCCCGTTCATCCAAACAGATCATAAGCTGGGCTATAAAAATGAGTCTTAATAAATTTAAAAGATTGAGATCACACAGAGTATGTTCCTTAAAAAACAATGGGATTTAAACTAGAAATAGATTTGGGAAAGTAGAAAATCTCCTGATGTATGAAAACTGAATGACACACTTCCAAATAACCTATGGATCAAAGAATTAATTGTATTGGAAATTGTATTGGAAAATCATAAAATATTTTGAATTCATCTGACTACTGTGTAAGAAGAGACAAGGGGGAGAAGGCAAAACCAGAAACAAGGAGAGCAGTTAGGTGGTTATTACATGTATCCGCGTGAAGAGACAATGACACGATGTGGGTGGTAAGAGAGTGTGAGAATTGGTCAGGTTCTGAATACGGTTGAAGATATAAAACAATAGAATTTGTGGATTGATAAATAAATATAAAGCATGTATGTATTCATATTCATTTAGGATTAATGTATTAGTGTTTTTAGTATTATTAGTGTTTATTTAGTATTAAGTAAATAGAGGTAGCTATGGAGAGAAAGAGAGAAGTCGAGGATTAACGTGAGATTTTAGCCTGAGGAGGCAAAAAGATGGAGCTGCCATTAACTGAAATGAGGAAGATTGAAAGAGAAATGAGTTTTGAGAGGAAATGGCATGAGCTAAGTTTTGATCACAGATACTAGTTTTAGATGCCTATTATCAATTTTGAGATGTCCAGTAGACAGTTGGGTACCTGAGTCTGTTATTCAAGGGAAAGGTTGGAACTAGAATATACATTTTAGAAACATATAACATAATTTATATCTGAAATACATTCGATACTGTATGCTTGCATACTAAGATCACTAGTAGCGTTAAGACTTATCCCTGAGGCACCCCAACATTAAGTGTCCAGAGAGATGAGAAAGAAAGAATCATCAAAGGAAACCAAGGGGTGGCCAATGAGGTGGCAGGAAAACCAAGAGCGTGATGTTCTGGAAGCCAAGGGAAAGTGTTTCAAGGAGAGAATGATCAAATTTGTTAACTTGTAGGTCAAGTAAGATGAGAACTGTGAATTGATCTTTCATTTAGAACGTGCAAGTCAGCTGGTGACCTGGAAAAGACTAGCTGAGGGGGGTTGGTGTGGGTGAAAGACTGACTGATGAATTCAAGAGGAAATGGACACAGAATAAAATATGGACATAGAGTAATACAGAGTATGCAGAAATGGCAAGAACTGGGAGATTCTCTTTTGACTGCTTCATCAGGAAGATGAGGAAGGTGTTGGCAATCAGAAGTGGGAGGAGAGAAGAGGAGATATGAATTAGTTATTTGGGAGAATGGGAAAATAAATGGAACAGGAAATGTGGTATTATTGTTGAGCGCATTAACAGCCAGTTAAAGTAATTGATTATGAACTTAAGTGAAATCAGTCAACATGGCGTGTGTTTTTCTCCAGACATTTTCACCTGAACAGGTACAGGGATAAGGTAGACCGAGATTTAGTTTTAATGAGGATTGGGATTTTGCCAAGTAAATACAAGATATGTAAAGGTGTATTCAAGGAAATGATTATAATGATTGACAATGGAATCTAAAAAGGGGAGGTAGGACATGAGAATAAGTAAAAAGCCCATAGAATCAAAGAATTTTAACTATGAAGGGACTGAAAGAGTATCAGAACAGTAGTATGAGTGAGCAGAAAGGCTAAGAGATGTTGTTCATAGACCTCAGTGCTTGGCTTTAAGATTATGGAGGGATTTCACGATTGGTGCTGTCAGTGGGAATGAAAAAAGAGGAAAAAAAGTCATTGAATGACAGCAACTAAAGAAACTGAAATTTTAGGGGTTTGGGAGAATAAACCAAGTGCATATTGAAATCACCCACTGTTATGACAAGGGTAGTGCTGGAGAGCATGACAGCAAGCCAGGAGCTAACATCTTCAAGGAATAAGGGGATGTTGGTTGGCAGATGGGTTGGTAGTCGGGCTGCATATGGGCACAGTCTGTTGGCTTAGAAAGGAAAGAGAACAGTCTAGAAGGTACAATAGGAGCAAGAAGGATTCCTGCCTCACCCCTAGTGCCTGAAGTACTATAAGTACAGGAGGGAAGACAGATACCCTAAAAGATATCCACCCCCAAAAATATTGTCCTCAGTGGAGAATCTGGTTTCAAATTTGTTCTTAATGACAGAACAATCCTGGTTTCTAGAAATAGCCCAGGAGAAAGTGGCTGTCACTAAAACTGCTTTTCGGGCTGCTGGAGTGTCTGCTCCATCTTGACACTTCTTTTGGTGCCATAAAGAAGTGTTACTGCTCTATCTCTGGCAGTTTAACCACCCTCAAACCACTCACAACTTTGAAGATCTCACACCTTTTGACAAAACTAGTTTCCATGTGATGAGACAGAGGTTCTCTCTCTCTGTCTCTCTCTCTCTCTGTCTGTCTCTCTCTCATCTTTTGCAGGGGGAGCATAAGCGAAGAGATAATGGGATAGTTGGGATAGTTTAAAGCACATTTGGCAACTGTTAGAAGCAGAAGGTAGGAAAACTATACCATCAGAAAACACTAAATATAAAACTGAAGTATGCAATTTGTCAATACTCCGTAACACACTAAGTGGGATGTGATGGATCCTGAAAACAACCAGCGAGAGTTCTGAAAGGTGAACCTTCACAAGCTGGGAAAATATCAGACAGAAAGCTGTATGAAAGAAGAAAAACAATCAATGGCCAGATGCTCATCTCTCTCATAATGCTGCATACATTTCTTCTTTTTTAAGTTGCTTTCTCAGCAGAGGGAAACTGTTCTTATGGGTTAACTTACTACATAATTAGACTACGGTCAGGAATCAATTCCTAACATCTGATGAATCACAAGAGTGCTTATGAGGGGGAGGAGAGTCAAACGAGCCGTGGGAGATGTGACCACGGAGGCTGAGATTGGAGTGCTGACAAGAAAAGACTCAAGGAATGAAGGCAGACTCTAGCAGCTGGGAAAAAAAAAAAAGGCAAGGAAATTGATTCCCCAGTGAAGCCTCCAGAAGCAAAGCTGTCTGGTGACCCCTTGCTTTCATTCTGACCTCCAGTTCTGTATGAGGATACATTTGTGTTGTAACAACTTTGTGGCAACTTGTTCCAGCAGCAGTAGGAATCTGAAACTGTAAACTGATACTATGCCGCAAGGAAAGAAAAACAAAAAGGACTCAAAACAGTGGTTGATTTCAGGACTTTATCTTACAAAAAGCCTCCCTGAGCCTAGTGGAAAATAAAGAGATTCAAATGATTTTCATCACTTAATTAGGAAACGCATTTGACAATGCCAAACCTTCTGCACTTTCACCCAAAATGCAAATGAAAGAACTGCTGTCTCTAGCATGAATTCCATAAATATTTGTTGGCCATGATATAGAGCAAAATTTACAAAGAGTGGTTTTGGCAATAAAGTACATTTGGGGATCTTTGGGTACTTGTTCTTTCCATAAGTGAGTTTTATGCAATCTGACTAATGGCACTGATTTCTTTCTTTCTTCATTTTTTTTTTTTTTTTTTTGGAGTACTTATATGGCCTTTCACAAAATGTTTTGCATACGTCTCAGGTGATCATCACCATGTTCCTAGGAATTGATTGAGACTTTTATTGTTTTTTTTAAAAATCTTATGCATGAAGAGCTGAAGTTTCAAGCAAGGTTGACTTCTCAAATGTCATCGAACTATAAATGACAGAGCAACAATAGAAAATCCCTCATTTAATTATAAACACTGTATATCCACATGCCTCTTCATTTCATACTGTGCTTTTCTAGTGTAAATTTAAAAAAAAAAAATGAAATGTTCTTAGCAAAATAATTGGATAAAATGTTTATCGTTCTTTCTCTTTTGACAAATATATATGGCCAGGCCCCAGGTCTACCACTGTGAAAAAGATGAAATCCCCATCTTCAAGTTCATTGTGTAGTAGAAGAGATACATTGGTAGATTGGTATTTGCCCTTAAGGCTCGGTGGGGGCCATGATAGGGGTATGTACTGTGTCAAAGGAACAGAGAGCAAGGGACACTAATATGGGATTGGGGACATCAGGGAAGATTTCTCAAAAGCATAAAATCAAATTTGTCAAGCTGAGAAAATTAGCCCAGCAAATGGGAGATGGGAGTGTGGGAAGATGTTCCAGGAAGAATAAATAAAGCAGGACTGAGAATAGGCTTCCAAGAATGTTTCAATACAGCAGAACTTCCTTCTCCCCCAACACTGGGTGACACACAGTTCAACAAATGTCATTACCCAGAGGCCGGGGACACAGTGCTGGGTCCTGCTGGTCCATCCAGGAGGCCACCTGAATACAAAGATTTTTTTTTTTTCCCTTATTTTTCTTTTCTTGAGAAATTAGTAGAACTGTCTGATATCAAAATGTTAATTTGTGCAGTGCATATCTAAAATGGCTGTTTCCTGATTTCTTCTAGGAGAACTGCTAAAACACACTTATCTTTTCAGACTGTGCATCAATTCTTAGCTCCTTCTTGTCCATGAGGATATCCTTCCCTGAATCCTGCCAGTTTGCCTTTCCTGGAAAGAACAGATGTGGTAAGACCATCTTAACATGTCATTACTACACCACTTTGCAAACTGCTTAGCTCCAGAAGTATCAGGCCTAGAGTGTATAAGGCATTTTAACAGCTTAGAAATGCAAAATTAATGCAAAGCAATGTTGTGTTACCTAACAGTTAATTGGCTTACCATGTTGTACGTTATATCATTCAACAAACAGCCCAGATTAATCCACTAAGGTTCATGCTGAGGACCTAAGAAAAGAAAAACTCAATAGGTTTTCTAACATCCCAAATTTACCCCTAGGTGGTATACATTAATTTGTTAAATATACCCAAAGAATTTATTTTTTATACAGGGTTTGGAAAATGGGAGACATGTATACTCTGTTAGCTGTTTAAAATATGGGATTAAAATGTTAAAATAATTTATCAAGAAAATTCATAAGGGGGGCGCCTGGGTGGCTCAGTCGTTAAGCGTCTGCCTTCGGCTAGGGTCTTGGGATCGAGCCCCACATCGTGCTCCCTGCTCAACAGGAAGCCTGCTTCTCCCTCTCCCCCTCCCCCTGCTTGTGTTCCCTCTCTGGCTGTCTCTCTCTCTGTCAAATAAATAAATAAAATCTTTAAAAAAAAAAAAAGAAAATTCATAAGGAGTCCAGTGGGGTGCAGCACACAGCACTTTGGAGGAGGTAGGTACAGGTGAGAAGCGTGCCATTCGAGCCAGACCTTATTGCTCCATTCATTGCTTACTCCCCCGCCACCTACAGCAGTGCCTGGCACCCAGTAGATGCATAGTATTTACATATTCATTAAGTGAACACATGAATACCTGTTATAGTTTGAATTATGTGTCCTCCCACCCAAATCCATGTGTTGAAGTCCTAACTCCAAGTACCTCAGAGTGTGACCTTATTTGATGACAGGCTCTTTAGAAAGGTAATCAAGTTATAATAAGGTCATTAGGGTAGGCTCTAATCCAATATGACAGGAATCTTGATTTTTTTTTTTAAAAGGTAAATTAGGAGGAAAGATAAACACACAAGGAGAACACCATGTGTTGATGAAGGTGGAGATCAAGGTGATGTTTCTACCAGCCGAGGAAGAGCAAAAATTGCCAGCCAGCCACCAGAAGCTGGGCAAGAGGCACGGAACAGATTTTCTCTCCAAGCCCTCAGAGGAAAGCAACCCGGCTGACATCTTAATCTCAGATTCATAGCTTCCAGAACTGTGAGACAATAGATTTCTGTTGTTTAAGCCACCCTGTTGTCTAAGCCCCAACAAACAAATATAATATCTTTCTAGTTAAGTCTTGCATATCCAAGTTACAGGCTATCTTGATTTTAATCTTCCACCCTGACTTGTGTGAGTTCTTCAGTTGTGTTGATGTCAACATTTGATCAACTAACTACTCTGTAAAATAGTCAATAAACCTACGAGTTTTGTATTTCACATATCATAAAACTGCTCACAGTGCAAGTGCTAAAAAAAAAATGCTTAAGCTATAAAACTCTTGTCTCTTCTGTTAAGTGGCTTCCTCATAGGCTTGAAGATTAAATGAGATGATTTTTGCAACATACATAGATGGCCCAGAGAAAGTCCTCAGTAGATGAAATTTGCAAAGATAACAGATTAATTTAGTGTTAAAGAAATATGTGTTAAACTTAGATATTACGGATTTGAACCTTTACTAACTGTGTGACCTTGAGCTAGCTATCCAATCTGTGTTCTTGGAGAGGTTACATTTCTTTGTGCTCTCTTGTAATGATTTTGCGATAGGATGTAAAGATGATTGTGTTAATATATGAAAATCTCTTAGCATAGTGATGACCACATAGCAAGAACTCAGTAAGAGATAGTTTTATTGCTACCCATTGAATATAAAAACACTGTGCTAGAAACTGAGTAGGAGTTGGGAATATAAGAAGTTTCAAAAGTGAACAAGTCAGTTTTACTTCTTAGTAAATTCAAAAGAGCATATGAAACAATTATAGTTAGAAAATACCAGCTGCTGTAACAAGTGAACCACCAAATTCCCATGGCTCACCCCCATAGAAGTTTCTGTCCTACTCATGCAAAAGTCCAAGGTGGCTCTTCCTGTTTGGCAGGTGTGTCTTTCCTTTAGGCAGTGATTCAGGGAACTAGACTCCGTCGGCCTGGGGCTCTGGATTCACTTAGGACCTCAATGTCATCTGTCTCCAGCCACCCGAAAGGAAAAGGGAAAGAGTATAAGAGATTAGAGAAGAGTAACTACTCTTCAAAAACCCAGGTCCAAAAAGGACCATCCTGCTTCAGCTCATGTCTCATTGATGAAAATCATTTGGCTTGGATGCAAAAAGTCTGGAAAATATAGTTTCTGGCCCAGAAGAACTCCCAGCAATAATTCATACTATGAAAGTGGGAAATGTAGCTTTGCTTTTTCTGGCACAGAGATATATCTATCTGTCTATATACATATATAGAGTGACAAAATGGAGTGAGCCCAGGATGAGGAGGAAGTATAGAGTATAGTCTGGGTGTGAAACCAGCCATTCTCAAGGCTCCAAATTAGAACTCTGGAGTTCTGAGCACTTTTATTTATTTATTTATTTTTTAAAAATTTTTATTTTATTATGTTATGTTAATCACCATACATCATTAGTTTTTTTTATTATGTTATGTTAATCACCATACATTACATCATTACTTTTTGATGTAGTGTTCCATGACTCATTGCGTATAACACCCAGTGCTCCATTCAATACATGCCCTCTTTAATACCCATCACC
>NC_138372.1:76460852-76557742 GCF_054177405.1 Leptonychotes weddellii | reverse complement strand
CCAATTATTCTAATATTGTTTTGCTTTATGGTATCACTTATCTCTTGAATTCTCCCCTCTTGATCCAGTAGTTGTTTCTCTCTCTTTTTCTCAGCTTCTTTTTTCTCCATCATTTGGTCTTCTATATCATGAATTCTCTCTTCTGCCTCATTTATCCTAGCAGTTAGAGCCTCCATTTTTGATTGCACCTCATTAATGGCCTTTCTGATTTCAACTTGGTTAGATTTTAGTTCTTTTATTTCTCCAGAAAGGGATTCTCTAGTATCTTCTATGCTTTTTTCAAGCCCAGCTAGTATCTTTATAATCATCATTCTGAACTCTAGTTCTGACATCTTACTAATGTCTGTATTGATTAGGTCCCTGGCAGTTGGTATTGCTTCTTCTTTTTTTTTTTTTTTTTTGAGGTGAGTTTTTCCATCTTGTCATTTTGTCCGGAGGAGAATAGATGAATGAGAGGACCAAATGTTTAAAAAATGCTAAAAGGGTAACAACAACCCCAGAAAAATATACACTAAACATACCAGAAGAGACCTAAAACCTGGAGGAAAAGAAAGGGAAAAAAAAAAAATATGATCAGGCTGGTGAAAATAACAGAGCCACACACTAGATTTTGGGTGTATTTTGGTCTGTTAGAAGAAATTGCCTCCGAAAATTTTAAAGAAAGAAAAACTTATATATATATAAAAATAAGGGTAAATACGATGAAGGGATGGAATATGACTGTAAAGATGAAAATTTAAAAGGATTTTAAAATAGGAATTGAGGGGCGCCTGGGTGGCTCAGTCGGTTAAGCATCTGCCTTCGGCTCAGGTCATGATCCCAGAGTTCTGGGATCAAGCCCCACGTTGGGCGCCCTGCTTGGCAGGGAACCTGACTCTCCCTTTCCCTCTGACTGCTGCTCTGCCTACTTGTGCTCTGTTTCTATCTCTCAGTCAAATAAATGAATAAAATCTTAAAAAAAATTTTAAAATAAATAAATAAATAAATAAATAAATAAATAAATAAATAAAGGAGTTGATAAGATAAGGAGTTGGTTGAAAAAAGAATGAAAAAAAAATTTTAAAAAGAGAGAGAATGTGATCAGGCGGGAGACTAAGACAATGTCATACACTAGATTTAGGGTATATTTTGGTCTCTTAGAAGAAACTGTATCCCAAAATTTTAAAGAAAAACTTATATATAGATACAAAAAGTAAGGTTAAATACAATGAAGAGGTAGAATATGACAGTAAAAATGAAAAATTAAAAAATATTTTTAAAAAGGAATTGATAAGATGTTGGTTGAAAAAGGAAAGAAGAAAAATTCGACTAAAAAAATAGAAAAAGAAAAAAATTTAAAAAAATAACTTTGAAAGACTAAAGCATCGTGGGAAAAAAGCCATGAATTCTATGTGCTATATTCCCCTGGCGCTGGAATTCTGCCATTCTCATTGATCGGTAAACTTGGTCTTGGCTGGCTGTTCTTGCTGATCTTCTGGGGGAGGGGCCTGTTGCCGTGGTTCCAAATGTCTTTGCTGGAGGCGGAATTGCCCCGCCCTTGCCAGTCCAGGCTAAGTAATCTCCTCGGGTTTGCTCTCGGGAGATTCTGTTCCCTGAAAGTTTTCCATACAGCTTCAGAGGCCGAGAGTGAAAATGGCAGCCTCCCAATCTCTGTCCTGGAGGAGCCGAGAACTTGGGGCCCCACTCCTCAGTGAGCCCCCAGAGAAAAGCAATCACTCCTGTCTCCCCGGTCTCCGGCCACACCCCGTGCTCACCCCGCCTATGACCGAGTGTTTCTATCTCTGGCACCCGACCCCTTGTGGAGTCTCCAAACCCAGCAGATCCCTGCGGTGTGCTCCTGCGCTGCTCCTCCCGGGGGAGGAAGGGGAGTCTCCCCAGATCTGCCACTTGTTGGGTCCCTGATGGAAGAGCAGTGACCCGACTGTGCCACAGATCACAGTTTATGTCAACCCCGAGCTGAGAGCCCATGCCTCGGCTCCGTCTTTGCAGCCGGCTTTCCCGCTCCGATACCTGGGAGCTCTGCCACACTCAGGCACCCCCAGTCTTTCTGTGACCCCGAGGGTCCTGAGACCACACTGTCCCAGCAAGGGTTCCACCCCCCGCTTAGCCACTGGAGCGACGTCCCTCAGCGGAGCAGACTTCTAAAAGTTCGATTTTGTGCTTCACTGCTCTATCACTTGCCGGTAGCTGGCTGATGGTGGCTCCCTCCCCCTCCAGTCTAACTTCCCAAATATTGCGTCGGATTCACGTCTCCGCACATCCTACCTTCCAGAAAGTGGTCGCTTTTCTGTTCATAGAATTGCTGCTTTTCTTTTCTTCACTCTCCTGTTGAGTTTGTAGGTGTTCAGAATGGTTTGATAACTAGCTGAATTCCTGGGACCGACGAACTTTAGGTCTCCTACTCCTCCTCCATCTTGTTCCTCCCCCAAGACTTGCATTTCTTTTGTTAAAGTTATCCCTATGTATTCTACATTGTTAGATAGTATTGAAAACAGTGTTCTTACAGTTCATTTTCTCATTGATTACTGCTAGCATACAGGAATAAAATGTATTTTTGTAAACTGACCACATTTATTGGTCCGTGTGTGTGTGAAATGCAGTTTAAGATTGTTTATATATAACCAATCAGATTGCCTGTGAATAAAGACAGCATTACTTACTTGTTTCCAATCTTTACAGTTGTATTTCTTTTTGGTGCCATATTGCATTGGCTAGGAACCTCCAGTACAATGCTGAATGAAAGTGCATTGTTCCCAATTTTAGGGGGAAAGCATTTTATAAGTTCTTCATTAAATACAGTGTTAATTATAGAGTGTTTGTGGATGACCTTTATCAGATTGAGAAAATTCCCTTCTATTCCTGGCTTGCTGAGAACTTTTGAAATGATCATAAGATTTTTCTCATTTATTCTGTTAATATAAAAATTACACTGATTGGCTTTTGAATGTAATCTAACCTTATATTCCTGGAATAAACTTCACTTTTTCATGACATATCACCTCTTATAAACTTTGATGAATTTAATTTGCTAATTAAGAATTTTTGTATATATTTCAATAAGGAATCTTAAAATAGTTAACTCATAAATTATTTAGAAATTAGTGTTTCAATTTCTAAATATTTAGGGGCTTTCTAGATGTCTTACCATTATTGATTTTAATTTAATTCTATTGAAGTCAGAAAACACATCTAGTAATAATTAAATCATTTGAACTTTATTTAGACTTATTTTATACTCCAGCAGATTATCTATCCTGGTACACATTCCATGTGCATTAGACAAGTTGGTTTTCTGCAGTTTGCTATAATGTTCTACAAATATTAATTGGTCAAGTTGCTAAAGTCTTCTATGTCCTTACTGATTTTTTGGTCTACTTGATCTATTAGTTATTGTTAGAAGAGTGTTAAGTCTCCATTTGTAATTGTGGATTTGTCTACTTCCAATTTGATCGGCTTTGTTTCATGTATTTTGAGGTTTTATTATTGGGTGCTCTGAAATCCTAGTCCCTCAGACCCAAAATTGGAGGTTGTCCTGGGCTAATATCACTACCACATGCCACACATCTGCCAACCCAAATAAAGAGGTAAACTGAGGCTAGCTCAAAAAGATGAGCTTTTTTGGGATAACAGAGAAATTGCAATTTGGGACATGCAAAGTGTAGCAAGGTACAGGGAGTCTGCTAAAGTTTGGGGTGAGGCTGTATTTATGGGCAGGGAATGTAAGGAGGGGAGAGATCAGTAAGGTCTGCTAAAATCAAAGGAAATGAGACCAGCTTTAAGAATTTCCCAAGCAGACAAAACCAGTCCAGTCATAGGAACAAAAGTTCAGTTCAGCTGGTTTTGTGAGACCCACCCAACCTGGGTTGCTTCTTGCTCTTGCCTCTATAAACCATAACCCAAACTTTCCAAGGCTGATATGAGGCAACCCCTGACCAGTTCTCTATCATTTAAGAAACTTCCAAATATTATCAGTTTTCTATAAATCAGGCATTTATGGGACATCAGTTTTTCAGTCCTTAAGTCTTGCTTTTCTGAGAGCACCTCAGAGTGAAATTTTCCATTTTCCATCCTCTGATTCCATTTTAAATTGGAATTCTTTATACATCCAAAAATTATCAATTCTGTTATTCTAACCTTAAAATATATTCAGAATCCAATTGTTTCTCACCCCCTTCACTGTAATCGCTGTGGTTTAAATCATGGTATCCCTCACTTGGATCATTGCAGAGCCTCCTATTGGGCCCTCATTTCTGTCTGGCCACCTTACCATTTTTTTCTAAACACAGAGATCTTCTTAAAATGAAAATCAGCCCTTGTTACTCCCCTGCTCAAAATACTCCATTGGCTTTCCATCTTTTTTATATAAAATCCAAATTTCTTACAACGACCCACAAAGTCCTACATGAGCTGTTCCCTATTCCTACTTCATCTTTTTATACTTTTCCCTTCACTAAATCAGTTCCTACTGACAACTCCTTGCTGTTCCTAGAGTACACCAGGCATGATCCAGCCTCAAAGCTTTTGTATTTGATTTTTTTCTGTCCAGAAGTCTCTATTCAAAAATATCAGCATGATGTACTCCCTCTCCGTCTCCCTCCCATCTCCTTCAGGTCTTTGTTCTAATGCTACCCTATTTAAAATGGCAATATTTATCTCCTTTTCTATTCCCCTCCCTTGATTTTGTTTTGTTTTTCCAGTTTCACTTATCACCAAATTCATTATTATATTTGTTTTATTATTTGTCTCTCCTACCAGCATGTAAATACAATGAGGACAGAGATTTTTGTGATATTTACTGTGGCATGTTTAGCACTTAGAACAATTCTTGACACATATTAACCATATAATAAAGAGTTGTTGAATGAACAAACATAATTTTTTCTTATAGTACAGTGGTTCTCAATCTGGTTCCACATAGAATCCTCTAGAGACCTTTCTAAAAATATTGATTTTCAAACTAAATCTGACTCTGTGGTTAAGGTATGGATAAGCTTTAAACCTCCTCAGGTGATTCTGATATGTAGCAGGGAGTGAGACTACTTCTGTAATGCCATGCCTGGTCCATGTTAATTGCTCAGTAGACAAATTAAATATGGACCTGAGCCTATGCACTGAATCTCCCAGTAAATTTGTTTATAAAGAATCTGAGCTTCACTTTCTCTGTAAAATAAAAACAATACCTCCTTCCTACCTCAAAGGATTACATAAGATAAAATAAAAAATATCTTGTAACTTTAAGGCATCCCCAAAAGGCAAATTATTTGATTAACTATCATTTTATTTTTTTTAACAAATTTGAAGTGGATGTCAAGCGAGACCAAGATTCTACTCCTGGTTTTCTGGGTATAAGACTTTAGCCAAATCATTCATTTCTCTGGGTCTCTGTTTCTTCATTGGAAAAGATAAGAAGACTGAAGATCTAGAAGATATTTCTGGTTTGGTTACTCTATGATTCTATAATATATCAGGTGAGTATTATAGTATTCTATTCTTACATCTCTCAGTTTGGTTGATAAGACTTTGCTTAGAATTTTCTAACACACATCTGTAAAATCCATGCTGACTCAGAGAGTATGAGCAATCTGAGGATGGGTAAAGCAGGGAGAAGCAAGACATCCATGACTCTTTACCCAAAATCATCTGCATGTATTTAAACATGGTAGTGAGAATCTGTCATTTGTTTTCTTATAAAAGTCATGCACTATATTATTTCAGTAACAATTTCGTCTTTCCACTCTCCTTGTAGGCATACCACATTGGACAAAACAAAACCAAAAACAACAACAACAACAACACACACACACACAAAACAGAAAAAAAAGTGGATAAAGGGAGAGAATAAAGTCCTCAGTTACAAACCTTCAAGTTGGTATGCATAGTATTATTAAAATACTACTCAAAAATGTTTATAGTCCTTTCAGTATAATGTTGCAATGATGTGTCTTTCTTCTTATGTCATGTAAAAATATACAGCTCTTGTATATAAGTTACGCCAAATATTTGTTTTGGCAGATCATATTCTCTTCCAGGCACCATGAAGAGGAGATCCAATTAGAAGCTGAGAAACATTTGCTCTCATTGATTTCCAAGTCCACAAATTCCAGGTGGAACTCAATTTTGATTAGTAAAGGTCAAAATTTTTGAATACTGGTTTTTGTCAACAGAACACATCCTTTGCCATGACCTCATTCTCTGAGTGAAAGTGCCAGATAGTGTCCAGCTAATATGCTTCTCACCTAGAACCAGGACACATGTTCTTTTATAAATTACCATGATTCTTGATTCTCAATTAAAAAATAATGCTGCAGTTTTATCCAGATTTTTACTTTGCAACACACCCTCTCATTTGACCTTGGAGGATATTTTAATGATAGTTTTTCATAGCTATGGATTTTGGTCTCCACCTTGCCAAATTCAAAGTTCCAATTTATTATATATGTACCTTTTAATGTGTTAATGCACACTTGTGTTTTTAATCCTATTTATTTCTCCTCTTTTCTGGTCTTAACTGTTTCATACTCATAAACATTAGTATTCATGATATTCCAGTCAAGCTTTTGCACAAGAGAAACAATTTTTAAAGATTTTTATGAGAGAAAGAGAGCACAAGCAGAGGGAGTGGCAGAGGGAAAGGGAGAAGCAGGCTCCCTGATGAGCAGGGAGCCTGATGCAGGACTTGATCCCAGGACCCTGGGATCATGACCTGATCCGAAGGCAGATGCTTAACTGACTGAGCCAACCAGGTGCCCCAAGAGAAACAACTTTTAAAAATACTGTCTTTTTAGTATTTAATGATTTTTTTTGGTCGTTAATAAAATAAACATACTATTATTTTAGAAAAATTTGAGGACATAGAGGCATAGAAAAAAGTAAATAAAAAATAATGATCTTATGGAGGCTCACTTTATACACTGTTAGGGAGGAACTATTTTAGTTTTGCCCTTAATCTTATGAGAATCCCTTAGTTCTAGTTATGTTCTTTTCTTCTAATCTGTGCGCTCTCTGTAGTTTCAGTGGAAACCCCAAGGTGTTTAACAAGCCTGTCAGGAATCCAGGCACAGCTTAGCAGGTTACATCAGGCTCATGGTCTCTAATGAGGTGGCCGTTGGCGAGAGTTGTGGTCTCAGCTGAAGTTTCAACTGGGTGGGTGCAGGAATGTCATCCATTTCCAAACTCATTTTTATGATTATTGTTGACCTTGGCCCCCCCAGCATGGTCCTTTTCCCAGAGTTGCCTCATCACATGGCAGCTCGCTTCCCCCAGGGTCATGAATCCAAGGAAGAGTGGGAGTGAGAACTGGCCCCCAATAGAGAAGACCCAGTTGTTTTATCACTTAATTTTGGAAATGATATATCAGAATCTCTGCCATATTCTACCTTAACAATGGAGTCATTAAAGTCCAGGCCATATTTAAGGAGAAGAGGATTACACAAGGGAGTGAATACCAGGAGGTAGGAATCCCTAGGAGCCATCTTAAAGATTGCCTACCACACCATGTAAGGTTTTATAATTAATAAAATGTATAACAACATTTTGTCATTGTGTACCCGTTTTTTTTAAAAAAGATTTTATTCATTTATTTGACAGAGAGAGACACAGCGAGAGAGGGAACACAAGCAGGGGGAGTGGGAGAGGGAGAAGCAGGCTTCCCACAGAGCAGGGAGCCCGATGCGGGGCTCCATCCCAGGACCCTGGGATCATGACCTGAGCTGAAGGTAGCTGCTTAACGACTGAGCCACCCAGGTGCCCCTGTGTATCCATTTTTATTTAGTTAGCTTGACACATTCTTCTCCTCACAATAACCCAATCAGATTGGCAAAACTAGTCTCAGAGAAGGGACAATCAAGATACAGACAGCCTAAGTGACTTGCCAGCTAAAATCGCAACTTTGATCTTCTAAATTCTTTCTTGTATAATCAAAGGGTAGCACATTCAGAAGGCAAACTCCATCACCTTTTTCAGGTCTCAGCTGAATCATCATTTCCTCCAGAAAGATTCCCCAATTCTCCAAGACTAAATTTGGTATACACTTCAGGTGTTATGTTAAGTCTCTGTTGTTGACTTATTACAGTAGTTAATACCCTGTACCGTAACTACAACATACTTGTCTGAATAGTAACTACAATATAAGCTCTTTGAGGGCAGATATGGTGCCTTACTCACTGTTGCATGTCTTTCTTTCTTTTTTTTTTTTTTCCCCTAGAAATCTACGAAGAAGAATTCACCTCAGGGTCAGTCAATAGTGTTGATTTCTATATGCCTCAGAGGGTATCCTATTTACTTCTTTTTTTTTTTTTTTTAAGATTTTATTTATTTATTTGGCAGAGAGAGACAGAGCGAGAGAGGGAACACAAGCAGGGGGAGTGGGAGAGGGAGAAGCAGGCTTCCCATGGAGCAGGAAGCCCAATGCGGGGCCCGATCCCAGGACCCTGGGATCATGACCTGAGCTGAAGGCAGACGCTTAACGACTGAGCCACCCAGGCGCCCCCTATTTACTTCTTTAATGTGAAAATAAAAATTATACTGATGTTTGATGAGAAAAGAAGAGAACAACAGCCAATGAGTGGTATAAAAAGATGAGAGAAAAGACTAGAAAAGAATTTTCTAAAAGACAGTTTTCTTCTTTGTAACACTCTTGTTAGCAGATTTGCTCACTCGCTGGCCTGAGGATTATTTAGTCTTAAAATATATTTCCAAAATGAGATGGAAATAAGAATGTTAAGAACAGGTTGCACATTAGCGGGGCAGTGAATCAGCGCACTGTGGCCTCTCCTCAGGTACTGGGCCTTCCCGCTGGGCTAATTTGAGAAGTCATGACAGGCATTGTTTGACAATGCAGGAAGGTCATTTTTGACAGTCAGTAGTTAATTTTCTGACTTATAGCACTTGCTTTTTTTTTTTTTTTCCTTTCTAAATCTGGAGATGATGATTCTTTTGTATACTTTGGCTTTTCACTCATTAGATTCTCTAGGATTGCCAGAGAGGATTGTCAAGAGTTTTTTGAATGACAACATTTCAGCACTTTTTCTGAACATTGAGGAATATTGTTGCTGGGGCTTTTGGAGGATGGATTATTTTCTTGGCAGGTAGTATGGCCTCCACAGGGCTCATTAGGCTTTCTGTTGGGAAGATCTAAAGTGCACAGTTGAATACTGTCATAAAAAAAGAAGTGGTTTGGGTCTAATTCCTAACGGAGCTGCAAAGAGTACAGCTCCTTTTTGATCTCTGAATTCCAAAGTAAGCCTTTTATAGTTGTCATATTATTGACTGCTCATTCCAGAGCCATGGTTCTTTTTCTTTCTAAATCTTTTATGCTCAGAATGTTATTTTGATGCTTAGTATACATGAGCAGATTTGGCACCCTTGTGTATTTAATAATATCAACATTTCCTTCTAACTGGTGTGTGTGTATTTCTCACAAAAGGGCTTTTCTTGGCAGGACCTGGTTTCTCCAGGTTAAACAGTCATACATCAAACTCAGTTTCTCTTCTCTCTATTCCTTCTGTAAGCATTAAGTTACAATATCCCTCATTTGATCATTGACATTGAAATTTTCATGAATGATGGTCTTTTGGTGGTGTGGATGGTAGGAATGATTTCTCTTTTTTGGTATAAAAGTTAATTTGCAAATTTTCTTGAGAATGAAAGTTCGGTACAATTGCATGTTCTAGATGATGACAGGGCTGCCGAGAAAATGACAAGGTCACTATACATGTAAAGCTTTCATTTCTTTCCCATTTACAACTCTTTCACATTTTTTTAGAAAAGATATGATTTCAAGAAAAAATAGTTTTATTCCACTCATGAAATAAATCATGTATCCATTATTAGTTTTTCCTCTCTGTTGCAAATAACCAATCAGTATGCATTGAACCACACAGCATGAGTTCAAGGTTTATAATCACAAAACAGTATTATTTATATCCATGTCACAAATTAATAAGTATACGATGAGGGATAGCATTTTAAAATGTTGGATTTTAAAATGAAAAATATGGTGTAGGGAAGGTTTTTTAAATAATATCAAAACATTCAGTATTTACTTGGATTAATAGATCCGATTGTGACTATTTCTTTCTCCTTTTTGTTAATAATTATTTCTCTTTTAGTCAATCCCAGCCTTGTAGTATATCTGAATATCTATAACTTATAGCCCATTTTTGTTTATAATTGTTAAAAATTAGACTTGCTTGGATTTAACAGTTTGTCATAACATGAATGAATGAGGAATTTTTTTTAACAAGAAGATAAAAGTAGTATGAAATTAATGCCTATACAAGGAACACAGAATAGTGTAGCAATTCCAAAGACATCATAGCCACTCTTGTAAAGTAATCCCAAGCTATGTGTTCACATTTCCAGGATAATCTTTTTGTCTTATAATGGCACCAGACTGTATTATCTATCTTCCCTATTTAAAATAGGGAAACAATAATGCTATGCCAGTTTTGAATGTCATTTTGTAAAAGGAAAAATAGTCACCTAAAACCCTAAACCCTAACTAGCTATTCTATTTTTTGCATGTTAGTTTCTAATCTTTATCTATTTCCATCCGTATTTTCTACATAACATATATTCCACTTAACATCAGATCCTACACACTTCTTCATGTTTTTGAATAATCTCCATACTTAATTTCATATGAGTATAACTTTTCAAAGGAGACTACTTATGTTGATAGCTAAGGAGTTCGTGTTTCTTTTTCTTAAAGAAAACAGAGAAAGGTACAAATACCAATTAGCTACGAAATCACTGGTGTGGAACTGCTGGCGTGATGAAGATTTGGGCGGACAGAATTTCAAATGCTGAGTTGGCTGTGCTGAATTGGGACTTCTCTCCAATCAGTACCTGTAACTACAAATGCCACATGCCTGTCCTTGCAGGTTCCTAAAAGTAAATATTGCAGTGCAAGCTCAGACTCTGTGAAGATCAAAGGAGAATCTATTACCTGAAGTCTCTTTATTATCTTTAAAAATCTCTGGACATGTTTTGAATTATGATGATTATTAGGATTATTATTTTGTCACTAGCTAAAGTATGAATCAGTCACAACAACAAGAAAAAAACAAACAACATTTTCCTTCAACATATTTCCTTAAAACATGAAGTGAAGAGTCACTTTGAATGATTTAACATTATTAAAAGTGTATCTATGCACTCGTTGCGATGAGCACTGGGTGTTGTATGAAGTGTTGAATCACTGTCCCCTACACTTGCAACTAGTATAACACTGTACGTTAACTAACTGGAATTTATTTATTTTTTTAAAGACTTTATTTATTTATTTATTTGAGAGATAGAGACAGAGAGAGATAGCTAGAGAGAAAACTAGCAAACAGGAGCATGGGGGAAAGGGAGAGGGAGAGGTAGACTCCCTGCTGAGAAGTCCTACACTGGGCTCAATCCCAGGCCCCTGAGATCATGACCTGAGCCGAAGGCAGACGCTTAACCGACTGAGCTACCCAGGTGCCCCAACTAACTGGAATTTAAATAAAAACTTAAATAAATAAAAATGAGGAGCACAGCATAAAGTATAGAGATGAAGAATCACTATATTGTACACCTGAAATTAATGTAACATTGTGTGTCAACTATACTCAAATGAAGAATTTTTAAAAATTTATCTATTCGAAAATTTATAGTTTTGTGACTTCATAATTATTTCTTTTTTTTAAAGATTTATTTATTTATTTATTTGACAGAGAGACACAGCAAGAGAGGGAACACAAGCAGAGGGAGTGGGAGAGGGAGAAGCAGGCCTCCTGCTGAGCAGGGAGCCCGACACGGGGCTCGATCCCAGGACCCTGGGATCATGACCTGAGCCAAAGGCAGACGCTTAACGACTGAGCCACCCAGGCGCCCCTATTATTATTTTACAAGTAAAATAATTTCTTGTACTCTATTGGTAATGAAACATGATGCTTACTTTATAGACCTAGTCCTAATTAGAATAAAAGCCTCATAAAATTAGCTGTAGAGCTGTCTAGGAGACAAACAAATAAAATGAAATTAATGTAAATCATTCATTCATGTGTTCACTCCATGAATATTTACTGAACCCCTTTTTCGTGTGTAGTAAGAATATAACAAAGACCAAAACTATGTCGATCCTTGCCTTCATAAACTGAAATATTCAAAGTGAAACACTTTCGAAATTGAAACCTGTTAGGAATCACATAGTTCTGTTATTTATTATATGATTGAACAGAAAAAAAGAAAAGAATGGACTAAATATTTAATTTCCTTGTTTTCTTGTGCAGAGGATAGTCTTTCTTCTTAAGGCCTGTCTAGAAAATTAAGAGCTCGGGGTGTAAATATGTAAATGGATTATCTTCCTCAGTGGGGTTGGATAATCTTAATTTAACAAGAATTTCGACTCTGTGGTGGTGCTCAGCTCCCACTGAGATGTTCATTTCGTTGCCAGAATGATAATCTCTAACTATGCCAGCACAACGTGGCTCTGTTTTGGGCAGATGGTGAATATACCTCATCTGCAGGTATGTGTGTAAAGAGGCTACTTTGCTAACATGCCACATGCATTTGCAGTTTTAACAAATATCCCCCTACATATGTATCAACACTGATACTCCGACTATGGGCAAGAAAGCTCCATATCTGCAGTAAAGGTGGAGTGAATAATATCTTCTCTTTAGATGTTGGCATCTTATACAATAAGGTCTAAGGATCAGAATAAAGCTTTGCTCTTTTTCTGTATTCATGTGAAAAAGACACTGTACTATCTGCAGTGTTTCCTACAATAAATGTGCTTCACTAACTTTCGAGTATGGATATCATTAATCTATCTTTAAAGGATGAGCCTAATTATTTTGACTATTTTTCCTGCCAGATTAATAGCTTAAAGAGAAAATCACATGGAAATCCTCCTCCAATCAAAATCACTGTCGGGGGCCCCTTCATCCACTTAATCCATATTTTTGTTATTTTTCTTCCCCCTGGTAAGTAAAGACATTCAAATGTAAATATATTCCAAAGCTGCTTTGTAAGATCAGGGAATTACTAAAAAGATAACCTGAGAGATAGTAGATGTGCTTGTTAATAATGATTTCAAAATTTGTTTTATTTTATATGTTATGTTGTACCTAGTTTTTTAATTAAGATATTTATTGTGTACCTAGAACTCCAGATAGAAATAAAAGGAAGTACAAAATGTGATTCCCCAAATAAATTCAAATTTTAGCTGAAAGAAAGATAAATACACATCTCTCCAGGTGTCTTATTTAAACCCAAACAGGAAATTTGGTAATTTGTAACATTGGTGGGTTGGAAACACCTAGTTGGATATGGCTCCTTTGTTGAGTCAGAAACTCCAGTGGAAACAAGTTCTAGACGGAGCAGGTTGAAAAAATCTTGAAAATCCATCTTCTAAGCTTTTTAATACTTCTGATATTACCCTCTGGCAGAGTACTATACATTCCTATTGAGTTTATCATGATAGTCACCTGATTTCTGCCTCTGACTTCATCCCATTTCCATCTGAATCTGATCTTTCACACTGAAGCCAAAATAGTCTTTCTAAAATGTGTCTCCGGGTGCCTGGGTGGCTCAGACGGTTAAATGTCTGCCTTCAGCTCGGGTCATGATCTCAGGGGCCTGGGATTGAGCCCGGTGTCTGGCTCCCTGCTCAGCAGGGAGTCTGCTTCTCCCTCACCCTCTGCTTTCTGCTCCCTGCTCATGCTCTCTCTCTCTCTCTCAAATAAATAAAATCTTAATAAAATAACTGTCTGATTCTTAAATCGCTCTGCTTAAAAACTTTGATGAATCCCATTGTTCTTATAATAAGTCAAAACCATGAGTATATTTTCGAGACCACTGCCTGTATCTCAACTCATCCTTGCCCAGGGCCCCTTCACATTCCAGCCTCCAGGAGAAATGGATTCCTGAGAGTTCTTTGAAAGCATCACTCTCCAGGTTGTACTTGAGCCTCCGGCTTCTCCCACGCCCTGACCCATCCGCCCTCAGTTCTCCTCCCACCTCGTGGACCCGATTAATTCCTCAGACCTGAGATTTAGATACGATCTCACAAAAGAAGGATTTGGGTTGGCTTGTCTTTCTCCGTGTGGCTACAAGGTCTGTACCAGCATGAGCAGCACATTTCTAATGTCCTATTTTAATTTCCAATTTACCCGCCCGCTAGTCTTTCAGCTTTGTGGGGAAAGGTGCCTTCATGCAATGGCGAACCGGGGAAAATAACTGTGCGGGCAGCGTAGCGCGGTTAATGAACTATGTGGCGGCATTAAAGGTTTGGGACGATGAGGGTACTTGGAATTCTGTCCTAAAAGAGCTAATTGAAAGAACAGAAAAGCAAAGCAACGAATCAAAGGTTCTGGGAAATTCAGCCAGTTGCAAAAATAATTCCACGCGCTCTCCTCTCTCCCCTCAATTTCGCAGAGTCCCCTGCGGGCAGGTTACGGTCACATGACTAATTCTGGCCAGTGGATCGAGCAATGTGTGTGGCTTCAAGGACGGGGCAGTTAAGAGTTGGTCTGCTGTTTCCATCTCTTTTTTTTCCTCCGTCAAAGTGATCCTGAAGGCCACATATGGCAGGGAGCCTAGTTTACAAGACTCAGAAAGGCATCCTGACCCGCATGAGAAAGAAAGAAGCCTCGATATGGATAAGCCACTGAGATTTCAGGGTTTCTCTGATTTGGTCACTAGAGTTAATTACCCTGATTAACACAGGGAATAATGAGTGTCTTCAAGCAGTTTGAGAAGCTAGTCATGAAGAAGTAACAAATCCCTGAGGAATAGAATTAAAACCCAAGATAAAACCTATGCAAACAAATATTTTTAAAAGACAAATCATTTTGTAATCATCCGAACTCTACAAAGATGAATTTAACTCTGTTAAGAAGTAAGCATTGCCGCTGTTTGGACACAGTGGAAACACTGCAGAAGGGATTGAAGCCTGTCACAGATGAGTGGACCAGCATTCCAACAGAGAACTGCAATCCTCTGGAAGAAGCAGTAGGTTTTTTGTTTTTTTTTTAAAGATTTTATTTATTTATTTGTCAGAGAGAGAGACAGAGAGAGAGCACAAGCAAGGGGAGCAGCAGAGGGAGAGGGTGAAGTAGGCTCCCCACCGAGCGAGGAGTCCCATGTGGGACTCGATCCCAGGATCCTGGGATCATGACCCAAGCTGAAGGCAGATGCCCAACCGACTGAGCCACCCAGGCATCCCAAAGCAGTAGTTTTTAAGAAGAGGAAGGATCCCTAGCAAGGCTGCCTGGGAAGGCCCATGTTACTACTTTCTCATGGTGGCAGGAATATATATACTAGCCTCCCCTCTGGAAGCTGCTGCCACCCAGCAATTTACCTCTCACCCCACTGTGGCCTTTGATGAGCTTGGAAGCTACCTCAGGATGCAGATTGTCCCTCCAATCATCCCTTCGCCAGTGCTCATGGCTTCTGACTCTGGCCTCTCTAATCAGCATCTTTTCTGCATTTCTCTTCATACGTGCACCACTACTTTCTGGAGCCCCATATCCATTATCCTGGAATTTCTTTTTTTTTTTTTTTTAAAGATTTTATTCATTTATTTGAGAGAGAATGAGATAGAGAGAGCATGAGACGGGGGAGGGTCAGCGGGAGAAGCAGACCCCCCTGCCGAGCAGGGAGCCCGATGCGGGACTCGATCCAGGGACTCCAGGACCATGACCTGAGCCGAAGGCAGTCGCTTAACCGACTGAGCCACCCAGGCGCCCTATCCTGGAATTTCTAGTCATGAACATGGGACCTTAAAGCAATGTGATCTTGCACCTCCCATCCTAAAACTCTAATTACCTTCAGTGCTACCTGCCAGAAACAGGAAATGAGATGGTTCAGTGCTCTGATTTGTCCATTTTTAACTCACTATATACTACAGTAACAAGGGAAGAACTGCTCTGAGGCAAATTTGCAACTGCACTTCCAGGTAACATCCTGTTAGGAAGGTAAATTCAGTTGTCACCCATTTTATTGATTCTTAACTCAATACACTCTAAAATGGCTGGACTCAGTAGGCAGCAAGATGATAATCACTCAATTATTCAAAATGTATTTATTGAGCACCTACTCTGTACCAGGTATGCCGGAAGTATACTTGCACGGAGGTATTACGGAGTTCCTACCTTCTTAGAACTTGCATTCTAATGGGACTGTAGAAAATAAATAAGGGTGGGGTGGGAATAAAAGATAAGTATTGATGAGCAATATGAAGATGTGCACAATGCTATCGTAGAATCTGACTGAAGTACCTAATTTATTCTGGGTGGGTTGCTAATATACCAGTAGGACTGTTGGATTTAGCCAGGGATCTTAAAAATTAAACTCTTCATATTGTCCTCAGTCTATCTCACAAGCTGCCATATTTTATCAGACAATTACCACCAAAACCTCAAACAGAGGGATGCATATTGTTGGATCACAATCAACTAGGGTAGCAGTCTGGAAAGGACGAGAAGATGCAGCATCTCTCTGGAAAGAGGAATGAAACAGAACTCTTGCCAATGCAACAGCCAAGATTCAAAATTCAAGAAATTTTCAGAAAAAGGACAAAACAGAGCTGTTCAACCATAACAGCTTATCCCAGGCAGAGAAAGGACACAGATGGACAAGGGATTACTGCCATGTGCAGCCCAATGCCACTACCTACCGGGTCAGGGCTCAGCAGTGCTTTGAGCCACCACGCAGGACGACACCCAAACGCCATACGCCATAGGCAGCCATATGCAAACTCCACTGAAAGGCCGGCTGGTTGTCTCTCTACTTTTTAAAACTGGCATTTAAAATCACTCTGGCAGATGGAAGAAAAGTATGTAATAAAAGTTGACATTTCATTTTATTCTGTATGTTTGTTAAGTTAATTCTGTTATCATTCACTGGGAGATCAGTACCAAATGGTAATCAGGCTGTGACAGCCAGAGCTAATGTAAAGACTATACAGTTTGGAAGGGCCAAATTGATATTAAATGATAGGCAACAAGTAATCAGAAGCATGTCATTACCTTAAGAAGTTCCAGGGTGACATAAAAGGTAAAGACAAAGGTATTATGGGCTAAATCTATGTTTGGTCATGTGTATTTTACAGCAGCATTTCCTTTGAGTTGCACATTTGAAGAAAGGAAGGAAGGGAGAGGGAGGGACTGAAGGAGGGATGATGAACTTCCATTTTTTCATTTGGCCAGAACTCTCATATCTCTCTTTCTGTGGTAAAGCAGCATTCTCTTTTCTAGTACCTTGTCTCTTTCATTCAAAAGGCAGCTTTTAAGCAGAGAACCCTTAGCCAAAGTCTGTTACTTCTAACTCAGAAATATACCACTTCACACATTCAACTCAGATAATTAAGTATGAAATGATTTAAAGTTTTAAATTATATTACTTGACCCCAAAAGTTATGGTAAATGTAGTTGGTTTTACATCATTCTTAGGAGTTGTGGGAGAATTAATTTTCCCTCCGTAAATGGATTTTCTTTTTTTTCTTGCTCCATTTATGTTATTCCGTCTTTCTAGTTTTGTTTTTTTTTTCTTTTTTCCCTTCATCCAGTGTGTCACTGTAGTAGATGCTGCCAGAACCCTGCCTCTACACCCGTACCCACCACGGAGGTATGCAGTTCCTGTACATGCCGGTGGCTTTTTAAATCAAGCACTTGCATTCAAGGAAGGCTGGAAATGCCAGAGTGTTGATGCTCCCAGGAATAACACTCATCCCTGAGGGGCTTGAGTTGATGGCCTGCGACCCCAGCCTCTTTGTCTCCTGGTGGGATTATTCTGCGATGTGTTCTTTATAGCCTTTTCAAGAACCCCAGATAAATGGAGTTCCACTTGTTCACATTGGTAACCTAACCGTAGCACCATCCTCCCTTCCCTGTCCCACGTTCAACCTACCTCACTCTGCTTGTTGGAATCCCTTCCCAAATAAACTACTTATGCCCACAACCTTTCGGGGACTGCTTTTGGGAGAGCCCACACTTAGACTGTCACTGATGAAAACTACTTTATCAAGCATTTAAACAAGCACTTACTATGTGCCAGGCACTGTCCAGTGTTTGCATGTAAGAAATATATTTTATTTACCTGCTCTTGAAAGTTCTTCCCTTTAAATGCCTCACCAGAATAAGGTTGTTCCCCACACGCTGGGTGGGGGAAAATATAATGTCCTTATTTTTGCCTTGACAAATTCTTTGCTCTCTTTTACTGTTAATTTTCATATGTGTAACAAATAAGAGCCCAGGGGGACATGAGTCTGCACACACCTGAGCCATAGCACACCCCAGCACAGACATGGCTACGCTCGTGTGGCCCACTGAAAATCCACCCAAAAAGGAAAGTTCTAGGGGAAAAAAACAAAAACAGACAAAAAAACATTGGCAATGGATATGATAGGTAATAGGTTAATATTCTCAATATACAAAGCACATATACAAATGAAAAAAAAGTCAAATATGAGGATTTTTTTTAAAGGCAATAAATAACATGCTGGTGGCCCATAAACAGGAAGACTGTAACAATAATACCAGGTGTAGCGGGCTCTTTTTTTTTTCCTCCAAGAATAGCTGTAATAATATCTCCCATTCGACATGTTCTTCCAACAATATGACCTTGATGTTCCTCGAACAATAGATTTCCACTGAAGTGATGTTACGTGACTTCTGAAGGTAGGCCATAAAAATGCCATGAACTTCCACCACACTTTCTCAGAATGCTCAGCCCGGGAAGCCAGCCACCATGCTGTAAGGAAGGCCCAGAAACCCACAGAGAGACCCACAGGAAGGGAAATTAAGGCCCCCAGCTGACAACTCTGGGTCAACACCTTGATTGAGTGAACCATCCTGGAAATGGATCCTTCAGGCTACAATCAAGCTGTCCTATTCTATGCTGCCTGGAGATATCCCCACAGAGCCCCACCCAAATAGCAGAGTTGTGAATAAAATAAATGATTGTTGTTGTTTTAAGCTACTATGATTTGGAGTAATTTGTTTTGTAACAATCAGTAGTCATACCTAATTTGATATCTGGAAATGGGCATGGCTGTAACAAACACTTAAAGTCTATGGTATTGGCTTGAGGCTTCGGCAGGGCATAAAAGCTGGAAAGAGCTTGAGAAGATTTAGTGAGATCTTAAAAAAAGGGACCGGACAAGAGTGTTAACAGGTACATAAAGGACCTCAAAGCCCAAACACTGTTGGTGAGGGTTTAAAGAAAAATAAGAATGTTATGAATGAATAAGAATGAAGTTACTGGAAGCTACAGAAATGGGTTCCTTGTTATGTAGAGGCAGAAAACTTGGCAACACTATTGCCCACTGTAATGTGAAAAAATAGAAAATGTACCCCATTGAATATCGTGCTCTAGCTAAGGGGATTTCCAGGCAAAATATTAAAATTACCACCTGGCTTCTTCTCCTAACCTTGATAGAATATAAAAAGAACAAGTTGAGCTAAAGAAAAAAAAAAAAACTGTTAAATATCTAAGATTCAGGACTTGCTGGGCTGGAAAATCAAACTATTTCTCATTCCCAGTCTCCCCAGATGGCAAATGATTCTCAAATTAAGTATCATGGGAAAGATCAAATCCTGGATAAGACTAAAAGCTCTTTTGTTGACTTCAGAAAGTTCTAATATAGTGTCTTATAAAAAAGAAAGTTCAAACAAACAAAAGGCATTTTAACGACCTTAAGAGAATGTCTTGAGATTCTACCAAAAAATAGGGCTTGTAAGAATATAAATCGCTTGTAAGAATATAAATCGTTTTGTCATTTAGCTTCTTTTCAGGGAACCCAGGGTAGAAAAGAACCAGTCATAAAGATACTTCTACTTGTGGCTTTTGTGTACAGGAGGGAACCGCAACAAGATTTATAGAAAAGTCACCAAGATTTTTAAAAAGGATTGTTTTGGCACAAGCATTGCCATCATAGATTGAAAGGGGCAGAGACAGTACAAAATGAAAAAAAAAAAAATCTTTTGTACCAGCACCATTTTATAGGCAAGTACAAGCTAAGAAGATATCTCAACTGAAACCACAGGCTTTTTCTTGTGAAAAAGGAAGAACTCAAGGAACAGGACCAAGAGATTGAGAACTCCTATAGAGTAAGATTGAACCCTACTCAAAGAACTGACAAAATGTTTCCTGTGGGATTTCAGAAGTGCTGTGAGCCAGTGAATATTGTGTGCTTTTCATATCCCCACTTTTGAACAATTGTCTTATTCCTGTACCAGAATTTTATGTTTTGGGGAGAGGGAGCTGGAAGACATCATTTGTCCCTTTTAATTCATAAGTCTTTAGATTGAACTGTACCAAGTTGCTGCACATGAGTCTAAAGCTAATTTAAATGACGAAATACTAGACTGTGAGCTGATGCTGTAATGGGATTAAATTTTGGAAATTTTGAGGCAGGGGTGGACGTAATTCCCATGTGAAAACTATGTGAATTGTTATGACCAGATGATAGACTGTGGTAGATTGTACTCTGCAAAGATGGTTATCATCGGTATCTCTTATCCCACGTGGTCTTCTAACACTATCATCCTAATGCTCCTCCCATTGAGTAGTGAGATCTATGTCCCTTCCCGGGAACAAGGGCAGACCTTTGTGATTGTCTCTACCCATCGAGTACCATGCAAGTGATGCTATGTGACTTCCAAATCTGTGTGATACAAATCTCCCTGAAGAAAGAATGTATTAAGAGAGGTGGAATTATCATCATGGGTCATAGGAAAATGGAAGGCAGAAAATGATTTTGGCAATATTTCTCCAGCACTTTCTAAAGAAAACAGACAAGAAAGCTGACAAATACATTTCTTACTCACTGGAGAAATAGAACCTATTGTGAAGTAGGGAACGTTTGTAGGGTCTCACCATGGTTCAGTAAACCATCCATAAAACATTTTACTTCCCTTTCTCTGCTTCTGTGTCTACTGAGAAACTGCCAATTGCCAATTCAACAACCCCAGACTCTGTCATTGGGGAGGAATTGACTTGGGTAGAAGGATATCCTGGTTGCTGGATATGAAAATCCCTCAGGCTCAATTAGTGAAATAGCCATCTGGTTTACTTACGTTTGGTTAGTATGAGTTAATATTTATTATGGCCAATGAACTGTGATTATGTCATTGATTTACTGGATCTCAAAGGTGAGAAAAACACTAGAATGTAAAAAAAAAAAAGCACTTGGGAAACCCATTTGACAAGGTTTTCTGTCTTCCCTTTCCATCTTTTCATCTGAACATTATTCAGTTTTTAGACTTCATGAAATGGATTTAGAAAATGTAGTGTTTATACAACAGGCTGAGTTGAAATGACAGGCAAGGGTAGATACAGGCCAATTAGTAGGCATTTATGATGTTAGAGACCTTAAATAGTGGTTTAAATATTTTCTCCAAAGGCTTTTGCAATAAAAATAAGCATCTAACTATGTAAATTGTATTTGTTATTTTAATACATTCATTACCAAAAACCTGTCAGATTTATCACTCCAGTCTCCTTTTGGTTGGACATTTCCTACAGTCTTTGGCAAGTGAAAATTGTCTTTGAACATCTGCTAGAAAAAGAGAATAATTAAATCCATATGGTCTGAAACCCCATGAGAAATTTTAGGATTTAGAAAATAGCACCTAGATCTAGTAAATATATACCCAATTTTTTTTCTTTATCATTTTATGATCCAACTCTTTCCTCTTTGCCTTATCTGCCCTCACTCAACTTTTATATAGACATACCTTAGAAAATCACCACTACATGTGTTCAAAAACTTCCCAAATTCAAATCCAGAATCAGGTATGCGGTAGGGATATTTGACAGAAGAAAACCACGAATTTGCATATCAGCAAATGAGAGCTATATCTCTAGCATCCACTATGCCCCACCCTGGGCTCTGTAGTCGGTAGCTACATTCACCAAGACACCACGCCGACTCCCTTCTCTGTGCCTGGGAATAGCCTGGTACCTCATAGTCTGCGTGATAAACTTCTGCAGCAGAATGGCTTAGTATGACATGTATTATTCTTTCAAAAGGAGATCATCTTAAAAATATTTTGTGGCAAGTTCCCAATTACAGGTTAATACCTGATGTTCTTTTCCTTATCTTCCAAAGTGAAACAATATGAACTTTAAGACATATATAAAGAATTGCCATTCATATTTAAACTCTATGAAAACATCATGATTCCAGTCCCCAAATCTCCAGATGACAATGGTTCCTTTTTTTACAACCAGTGTGCCCACTATGCACTTTGAGCACATCCATAATGTTTCATTACTGTTCATTAATTCCCTTTGTGTCTTTGAGACTGAAAGTTTCTTGAAGGTAGAAGCCGTGTCTTATTCACTTCTGTTTCCCATGGCCTCCAACATACTTGACATTACTAAATATTTTATGAAGGAATGGAAATGAAGAAAAAGCAGAATAAGAGCCCAGAGACAGAGTGAAAACTACTCTATTCTATACTCTATATCCTATAAGTAGTATTGGCTTAGAATTATCTCAGCCTTAAAGGAGTATAGAAGACTTTATCAATTACCAGGATATCCCAGAGAAATGGCCATGGTGAATACTGGATGATTTCTGGGTCACTCAGAATTGTGTTCACCCTGGGTTAGTTTACAGTTTAGCTTACTGTTTATTTTCAACCTGGACTACATACTGTGCCTACTCTGAAAACCTCCCAGTGATGGGGATTTCCAATTAAATGCCTGATTTCAGATGAAATCTTAAGCTGAAAAAATGAATTCATTCATTTAATAAATAATAAGCACCTACTCTTGGGGGGGGGCACTGAGACATAACAGAGGCTGAGACAATAAAGAGGAGTCCCAGTCCCTTCCCACTCTTAGGCGTGGCCTAGGATTGTCTGCTTAGTGAGCAGATTGGGAAAGTAAGGAAGAGCTGACATCGTCTGCTCCCTGTCCACTTAGCCCCAAGAGCCCCACTGTTGAAAACTGAGAAGTCAGCTGGAAAAGGACCTGTCGGAAGGTTTGGGGTCATCATACGAGGATAAGACTCACCTATATGGCATTCAAGTTGTCAAACTGCAGGTTATTTACAGAAACCTGTTTCCTGTTATCTAAGCAACAAAAATTACCTTTCAAATAATGCAAAAAATAAATCTGTGTTTGAATGTCTTTAGAATGGATGACAAAGCATGCTATATTTTCTGATCAAATGCGCTTTTCTGGGCATTACACATAAGAAAGCAGAAAGCCTCCGTTTATCATACATCACCAGAAAAGAATGCCTCCTAATTCACACAAGCCCTTCTAAGACCAAGTTTATGTTCAGGAAACTGGAAAGAACTTAAAGGTCAGTACCTGCATTTTCCAACTTTCAGTCTGGCATGGAATTTTCTTCTGAGTGGTAAAGAACTTGCTCGTGTCCTAGTTTATGTGTTTAGAGATTAAGAAAACAGACGTACAGAAAATGAGAAAAACACCTTTTGAAAAAATTTAATATTTCAGAAAGTATCACAGTAGTCCTCAGCACACTGATGAACTCTGCCATGTGTATTTTAATGATTACTATTGCTTTTATTTCAATTTACCACACTGAGGGCTTTCAGATTTCCATCCGACGCTGGACAGTGAAGAAAACAGAGCCTTGTGTCCTCATCTATAAAGGGAATATATTTTGACACCCTTGGGGTTGGGGGTCCAGCCCCCTAAACTATTCCCCTCCCCCATGAATTACTCTTAGAGAACTATTTAACTTTGGCCCCACCTCTTGTTTCATTTCATTCATACAGAGCATTTCACTTTCTCTGCTCCTCACTCCCACCCATCCCATTGGCTCCCAGGGATTTTAAGTTGGGGTACAAGAGCATCTAGTAATTTGCTAGAACTGCCAGAAGTAGAATTCAGGAGAGAGAGAGCGGGGCGGGGGGGGGGCGGCTGTTAGCGAGGAGATAGAAAAGCCATGCAAAGTAGTAGAGAGAGACTTGTTTTACCAAGGGCTTTCCTCTTTCATTTTAGTACATCATGAGACTTAGCCATACATCCTGCCTTTCAGTTTTGTTAGACTTCCTTTCTCCTTGTAATAAATCTCCCTTTACTTCATCGACTTGAGTAAGTCAGGTCTCTTGCTACCAACCAAACCCTAATTAGGGCAGGATTAAAAATGTGTTAAACACAGTTGTGAGACTCAAAGGGAAATAAGGCTTGTTAAAAGATAAAGCACTACTAAAATTGTTATTAAATATTTGTGTTACCAATATTATGAAAGTTTCATGCTCCTCCATCACCTCTTTTTAAAAATTGGAGTGGTGGATTTCTACTGTTCTCATTATTGTTCCCATTATAATTAGCTGGTCCTACCAAGAAAGGAAGGGTGCATATGCTTTTACTGGTACTCTCTCTAAAAAAAAAATGTATGTGAATATCTGTAAATACAAACACACACACACACACACATATACAAGCACATGGTTTATTTTAATCCAGATCATAGCCAGAGTACCCAGGAGGGGCCCTCTTAAGTGAGATAACATCATAAAACTAGAATTCTGAAACTACATTTAATAGGTCATTCATATGCTTCTCTCTTTTGTTAGGCAGAGCTTCACTTAGCCTGCAAAGGAAGTTTTATAGTTTCAAGAATATAGGAATCCCATAATTTCTTTTTTAAGGATCTCCAAAAATGAGGCCTTTATATTCTTCAATAAAGATTTAAGTTTCTTATATCTGATTAACATTTTTCATCCACATTTAAAACACTTTTATTTTAATGAATGCTACCAGATCATGCCTACATTTTAAGTCATTTCTAGGATAGATTTGAGTAGAATCAGTCATAGCAACCATGAAAGAGTTGAAATTCAAATGTTAATGTAGGAATGTTCTTTCTCTCGTTCCCTTTTTCTGTTTCCTTTGTGTGTGGTGTGTGCACACATATGTGTGTTAGAGTCTTTCACCTTTCATTAAACTCTCCAAATAAATCAAACACTTTATAATTCTCATTCACAAATTCTGTGTTTATCGCATTTTGTCATTGAACTGATCATTATTTCTCAAATCTGTCCACCTGTGTCAGGCCCAAGGCCAGTGCGTTCTTTCATTTTAGGTCACAAGCAGAGTTGAAAACAGGTGTGGCCTTGAAAGGGTGCCTGACACACACTCCACGACATGGGACCAAAAGATATAGTTACATAGATTTCGAAAAATAAACTTCCCTTAAACACAACCCAGCAGAAGTATCTAGAAGAAGGAGGGATGCAGATACGCAGGAGTCCTGAGCTGTAGCCACACACTTGGGACAATGAAAGAACATGAACACCTTCTAAGATGTTAGGAACTTGAAGATGGGCACTTGGGACACTACCTGACACATAAAGGTGTTCAATACATGTCGGTTGGTAAAGAGAAACATTAAATACTCTCTCATTTTTCTACACATACTAAATGTGCTCATTTTAAATTCTGACACTGCTCAGCCTAGCACTTGCTGTCTTTGGGCCTTTGATTCTGTAGACTCTAGTTTCTGCTGTCTCCCAGTGATGGTGGCTTGTTTCCTCTTGCTAAAGTTTAGGGGAATTTTACTGTGACGGTACTTTGAGGCCTCTCTGCGCAGAGAAAATTTCTGTTCACTTCTGCTAAGTGCCTGGGGCCCTGCCAACCATGACCACTTTAAAATGATTCTTTGGTATAGTATTTGGGGAGCCACACAAGAGCATTCCATACTCTGAATCCAGGCTTGTGGGTAAGAATTCCTAATGAAAACTTCTTTTTCTTTTTCAATGCACCCAGATGGCAAGTTCACTCCTGCCTTCAAGACTTTGCATCCGCTATTTCTTTTGCTCTAAATCTTCACATGTTTGGTCTTTCTTATCTTTCATGTCATAACTCCAATGTCAGCTCCTTACAGGGGCAGCTGTTTCCACCTGAGGAGTTTCACTCTTCACACCAGTCACTCCATGAATCCACAAAAGTACACAGTGTAGGTGCTCAGAACACATTTGTGTAATTGGTTAATTAAACCAAATAAAATTAAATTTCTTTCTGTGATTACATCCCTCAAAAAAGACACAAGGATTTTTACCACATGTAGAGACTATGTTAGAGATGATGAATCCACATTTACAGAAAGTGACATATGCAAAACAAACTTTGTAGAGTGCAATGCTGCTAACATTTTCACTTCATTTCCCCTTTCCTTTTATTCAGGATGGATTACCAGCATCTCGGTTACTAGATCCCTAGAATAGCTTATTTCTGATCCAACTTAAGGATAAAAGCAGAGATAGTTTATCTAAAGCCGTAACAGGCTATTATGAACTCCCTAGACATATGATAAGTTGGAATAGCTAATAATTTCATGCACATTTAAACCAATATTTCAAAAATATCTACCCAATAATTATTTACTGAAAGAGAAAAGTGCCCTTTTACGCCTCTGTCATTATATTTAAGAGAATTCAGTCATATACACTGAGTGCAATGTAATATTCTAATTTAACGTGGAATATTTTTTCTTCTGTAGATTTTCCTCATCCACTGCTTATATGCAGAAATATAGAAGTAACTTATAAGGATACCTTACAAAGTCCTGTTCAGAATATCATTGAAAGTTTTCTCTTTTTTTTGTCCTCTATGTCAGCAAAAAATATTTTCACCTTCTCAGTAGTTCTTTCATGTTTTAGTTTCTTTTGGAATTCTCTTAGTCAGAAAACACCTCAGCAGGTATACTAAACAGTTTAAAGTTTAGGGGAAGTTCTCACTGGGCACGGTATCTCATGCATTTTTCAATTTCAGCTCTAACTGCTGACTCTAGGCAGCTGTCAATTGGCTGGCTGTTCTCAGAGTGGTTGTCACTTGTTGAAGACATTCTCAACAGAAATCCATCAGTGGTGGCAAGGAGGGTTTTAGTTTGTTGTAATTTTACTCCAAGATGCAGTTCAATTGGGCAGATGCTAAACCACGAAAGAAGCCAACTCCAAATGGAGTTGTGTGCAGAAACCTGAATTAAATGACACCTCGTCTTCGATGCACTCCAGTTGTTTTAGAGTCACTTTCATGCTTTCATGCCCAGGCATCTTTATGTTTGGCCCTGCGCATCAGCCCTTGCCCTCCATTCGTAAAGGGTCCACAGATGACCTTCCTAGCCCAGCAATATCCTCCTGCTTGACTTTCTCCAGAATCTAAGCAATGCACTTGGCCATTGTTGTCTCTTCTCCATCAGCAGTGGAAATACCAAAGCATCAGTGACCAATACAAGGGCACCAACTTACATCTGCATACGTAATACCTGGTTGATTTGGAGTTGGGTCTAGTGGCATGGAGAAGGAGAAATAAGAATGGGCAAAGTGTCTATGCTAAAGGAAGGGAGAAAGGTGGGTATATTTATGTGAAAGTTTACAATCTATCCTCGGCGAGTTAAGTTCCAGATCCCAGAGCCAAGCTACATTGGATTATCTGATCCCCTTTCCCCTCCCCCACCCTCCCACCTTCCTTCCTCCAGCAGTCAGGCTCATTTCTTGGTACCCCACCATATGCCAAGCACTGTGCTTTATCTGTAAGCTTATTTTATTTTTATTTTTAATGTTTTTAAAGATTTTATTTATTTATTTGAGCGAGAGAGAGAAAGTGAGACAGCACGAGCAGGGGGAGGGGAGAGGGAGAAGCAGGCTCCCTGCTAAGCAGGGAGCCCAATGTGGGACTAGATCCCAGGACCCTGGGATCATGACCTGAGCTGAAGGCAGACACTTAGCCAACTGAGCCACCCAGGCACCCCGTGTAAGCTTATTTTAAAATATAATGCCATGAGTTAGATATTTTTATTCCCATTTTAAGGATAAGAAAATTCATGCTAAAAGAAGCTCTTTCTCAAAATATCACATCTAGTCTTCAAATCCATGTATACTTAGCTAAAAGAACGAGACATATAAAAGAATGATGACCATACATTTTTTTTTTTTATTTGAGAGAGAGAATGAGAGAGAGAGAGAGCATGAGAGGGGGGAGGGTCAGAGGGAGAAGCAGACTCCCTGCCGAGCAGGGAGCCCGATGCGGGACTCGATCCTGGGACTCCAGGATCATGACCTGAGCCGAAGGCAGTCGCTTAACCAACTGAGCCACCCAGGCGCCCGATGACCATACATTTTGAACCAAAAGTCCATAATCTTAGAATGACTGACATAGATTTATCATCAAAATCAAAGTTGTAAGTAAGTGGAGTATGAGTACAGGGGAAATAGGAAGATCTTCTTGTCCAAAAAAAAAAAAGAAAGAAAAAAAAATCTCTGGGGCACCTGGGTGGCTCAGTTGGTTGAGCATCAGACTCTTGATTTTGGCTCAGGTCATGATCTCAGGTCATGAGATTGAGCCCCGTGTCAGGTCCTGAGCTAGGTGCGGAGGCTGCTTGAGATTTTCTCTCTCTCTCCCTCTGCCCCTCCCCTCCCACTCTCTCTCCCTTAAAAAAAAAAAAAAAGAAAAGAAAAAAGTCTCCTATGACCAGAGTTGCCCAAAATTTGTTTAGTAAACAACATTGAAAATAAAACCTAGTAAAAAGAGCATAAAATTTAAAAAAATAAAAAAACACTGGGACTAAGGAATAGTAATAGTACCAAACGTGTACTAACCATGCACTAGAGACTAGGCTAAGTACAGTTACATGAATTATCTCATCTGTAATCCTAGTAAAAACTATGTGATTAAATTATTATTGTTTTACTCATTTAAAGATCATGAGAATGATTATCAGCAAGATGGCCACATAAGATGTCCTTCATGATATCCCTCCTCAACAACAAAAATCTGGCATCCATCCATGGATAAAAGTCCCTTTGTGGATCTGTGGGATCCAGCACCACACACCAAGAGACCCGGTAGCATCTTGCCCCCCCCTCCATCTAATAATAGCCATACAGACTTCCATCCCAGCTGTGGATCCTGAAGTGGCCCAAGAACCACCTCCAGGCCCTTCTGGCCATGGTCTGGGAGCCCCTGGAAAACACTGTCTTAGACAGTCACCCACAGACAAAAGAACCTTTGCGGAAGTCCAGCAGAGAAGTTCCAGCACACCAGTGGGGCAACATAACCTGAGACTGGACACATTGGAGTCAAAAGGAATTGTTGGATTTTCCCAAATCACCCCTCCCCCAAGGCCACACAGTTTAGGGCCAAGAGAGTGCTTCTCTGGCCTCTGATTTCTCCTTTGAGGAAAAGTGAGAGCATGTAAGGAAACACCTGACTTCCTCTGCTGTTCAGGATACTGTCAAAGAGGCCCATTTGGCTCTTGCCTCATTCCCAGTACTTGTCATGAGCTGCATGATGGTGTAGGGGTGCAGAGCAGTGAGGGGCTGCGAGAGTGACAGCCACGGCTTGGAATGAAAGAATCAAAGGGACGCAGATCCTACTACCATACTACAGACTCTATCGGGAGGTCCACTCACAAGCCACTGGATCACCTTTCAGATCCCCCCAACCGGCCTATCAGTTACCTCTAGAGCCCCAAATGCCTCACCCACACCCACCCACCCCACGGCAGGCTCCCTGTGCGCGCTCCCAACCAGGGCAAGAGCCAGCTGCTGCAGATAGCTTGTAAGCATGCTCAGAAAGCCCCTCTGATTCTGCAAGCCTGGGAGACAACACAAGCCTGAGCGTTTAGCACCACCCTTGGAAAAGCAAGAGGGAGGCTGGCAGCATTCAGCCCGGTGCTTTGCAGGATCCAGAGAAGGCATGCAAGAGGGAGCAAGAAGCGTGGAGCAGGTATATCTATAAAAGGTTTGAGAAAGCCTCAGAATCCCTAGCAGGGCTACTAGAAGATATTTTTCTCCTGAAGGAAAATCAGTAAAGACTGGAGGAGGTGACTACTACTTCAAATGCAAAGACAGCAGTGCAAGACTTCAAGGAATGTGAAAAATCAAGGAAGCAGGACATTACTATAGGATCACAATAATTTTCCGGTGACCAACGTCAAAGACATGGAGATTTGTAATTTACTTGATAAAGAATTCAAAGTAGTTGTTTTAAGGAAGCTTAATGAGCTATAAGAAAATACAGAAAGACAATTCAATAAAATTAGGGAAACAAAAACAAAATAAGTTTAACAGAGATAAAAACCATAAAATTGTGGTTATTGCAGCACTGTTCACAATATCCAAGGTATGGAAACCACCTAAGTGTCCATCTATGAATGAACTGATAGAAAAAGGATGCTATAGTGTATATATATATATATACTATATGAAACATATAATATATATATTATAAGAAACATAATATTCCTTATATATTATATATAATATTCCATTATATGTTATATATAATATTCTATTATACATATATATGAATAATATTCCATGAAACATTGGAACATTATTCAGCCATGAGAAAGAAGGAAATCCTGTCATTTGTGTGAACATGAACGGCCCTTGAGAGTATTATGTTAAGTGAGATAAGTCAGACAGAGAAACATAACTACTGTATGATCACTTACATGTGAAATCTGAGAAAGCCTAACTCATAGAAACAGAGAGTAGAATGGTGTTTCTCAGGGGACGGGGGATGGGGAAATGGGGGAGATGCTCAAAGGATACAAACTTTCAGGTATAAGATGAGTAAGTTTGGGGGATTTAGGTACAGAATGGTGACTATAGTTAACAACACTATTATATATTTGAAAGTTGCTAAGAGAGTAGATCTTAAATGTTCTCATCACTAAAAAGAGTAATCATGTGAAGTGATTGAAAGGTTACCCTATGGTGATCATTTCACAATGTTATATGTCAATTATATCTCAATAACACTGGAAAACAGTAAAGATCATTAAAAGTGAGGTTTAACAAAGTTAAATAAACTTCCCAAGGTCACAGAGTCACTAAGTGTCATAACCCAGGTCTGTATGACTCTAGGCCCAGTGCTTCAAGAAATGGAGCTAAACTCCTCCGAGAAGGGGGACCAACGACTATAGCTTCGGTGACCTGAGTTACTCTCTACGTGAGCTGGAGGCCAAGCTCCCCAGAAGAGGATTCCCAAGATTAAGCGAACCCTCGAGGGATCACATAATAATACCAAAAATAAATACCATTTACGGAGCAGTGTTAACACGATACCAGGCGCAAGCTAAATGCTTCATCTGGATTATTTTATGTTTGGCTTACAACAAATCTAAGGGAGAGATATTACTATTATCCTTATATTGAAGTGGGGGAAATGGAGATAATCAGTATTTTGCCAGCACTTAAATCCTAGACGCTAGGAGTCATATATTCCTAATCACTTTATACCATCTCAAGTACCTCTGTGGAGTGAGAGCTCGAATTCCTCCTTTAACAATGTTAACGCCTTGGTACCCTAGTACTTGAAGTGTTTTGCTCTTTCATCTGAACCAGTCTGGGGTGAAGTTGAGCGGAGTGAATGAAGTAGCCTCCAGCTCCTCCTAGTGGCTTGAGTGGCCACTAACATTTTCTGAAGGGTTTAAGTAGTGTGCATCAAGGCAAACGAGGAAACACCAGCTTGTAGGTTTGTCTAAAGGCCTGGTAGGCACAAAACACCTGCAGTCAAACCCATCCTGAGCCTGTGAGGCCTCCTTAAATGTCTGACATCTGGTAAACACCAGGGGACTTTAGCAAAAGGGGAAGAGCATCACGCAGATTAAAATGATAAAATTACCCCCAAATTAGTTCGGCAGATGTGGAGCAGAGACACCAGGAGTTTTGTTTTTCAGTTTCTTCCTTGCATTCCACAACAATAAATATCAATGCTTGTTATCCCAGCTAATTACACAGTTCTCCAGCACCAAGGAAACTCCATTTTCCTTTCAGTTCTGAAACACAGCATTTAGAAGCATCTCCTTTAATGACCTGCTTCTTCCTCTTCTAAGAACAGAGGGCTACAGCCATCCAGCTAGTAATTCAAAACAAAAAGCTATTCCATGCTCCAACCCGTATTCATTTTAGGGTTAATTTTTAAGGCATACCCTAATTACAGGAATTTACAGTCTTTAAAAAGTGGCTATTTTCAGACCTGTTTACAAGACTACAATCTGAAGCATCAGTCAAAAACAGCTTGAACTGATTGCATCCTTCTCTGGAACAGAACATCTAGCAGGAGAACATCCATTTGTAGCTGGTCCATCTGCCCTGTAATTGAGGTTGCATTGCAGCCCTGCTCCAAATTTATTTCTGCAGGAAAACAGCCGAGATCCCTTAGATAAGATGTCAGAATATGTGCTACTGGAATTGCATCCACTTTGTTGGTTAACATTATCAGAGCCAATTTAGTGCTGAATTTAAATCACCAGAAATGTTGGTGATACGGCAACATATATCCACAGTAGCTTTTGTAAAGTCAGTCATCACTGCCTTGCTCTGCCCGGAGCCACTTGAAAATCCTCTTCATAAGACCCACCCAAAACTCAGTGAAGGAAACATATTGCTGTTGAATGAAAAAAAAAAAAATGACTCATTATGTACATCAACTCGGCATTGTGCACTTAAAAGCTATAAAAACCAACCTTTCCAAATCACAAGTCGTTTTTAACCATTAGCTCATTCTCGTGCCATTATTCACACAGACAGATGATGTAAGATGCATTTTAAAAACAAGAAATGATGTTTAGGGCTCAAGCAGCTCAAGGATGAGAACAGGGAGGCCCAAAGGACTCAATGTCTCCTCTCAGATTGAAGTGAGAAACTCTTAAAACGAGAACATTAATATCAGGGGCAAATCTTGGAAACAATTTCTTTTTTTCGTTAAGACGAGTTTTATGAAAACAAGCAGCAGGTGTTTTCAGAGGCTGGTATATTTATATTATGTAAACCATATATTGTTAATATATCTTTATGTGTTCTTTTCTCCAAAAATATAATCATTAAACAGTCTCAAAGAACTCCTCAATGTAAAAATAGAGGATATAATATCAGACTGACAAAATTTGCTAACAACCCACTATGTGCAAAGCACTGTTTTGCTCTGAGGTACATAATGATATAAAAAATTTGGTACCAATCGCCTGCCCCCTCCCTGTCTGTCTACTTTTAGAAAATTCTCTCCCTTAAAATTTGATACCTCTTCTCTGTCCTGGATGACAGCCTTACATTATCCCTTACGGCTTTGAGATTAAGAGTCAATTTTTGAAGCAACACAATGCTTCCAAGGGAGAAGTAGGTAAAAAAGTTGTAACACTCGGGAGCATGTTGTGCACTCGGGAGTGTGTGTGAACACACACACACACACACACACACACCAGATTTTATGAAATCACTCCAAAAACCCTTAGAATATTCAGATAAATTGGCTTTTCCATTTAGCTCCCTCTCTTGAAAAATATTTTAAGAACCTAGCCCCATGCAAATGCTCTTTGTTTTCTCCCAAATGCAGAACCTGTGAATGAGCATGATTTCAAGTCAATAGAGACATACATAATTTATAAGGGGATTTTTAAAAAATCATGCATTTCCAAACACAGTCGTTAAGGTTACAGAAAGTAATAAAAATGCAGAGAGCATCTTGCAGTAGAGACAGGCATTGGGAACACCCTACTGGCTCAGCCAGAGGAAAACGACCCCACTGGTTCACTTAGCAACAGCTGTGGGATCCAGATTACAAATTCCTCCCAAGGCAGTATGAATACGAGCTTTGAAATATTCATCTCTCCTCCCAATACAAATTTGCTGATGCATTGCTGTCTCAATATTTCTATAAACTAAAACACCCCACCCTCAGAGCAGAGCAAGTTGAATCCTAAATTTTCAGGAAATAAAATGTACGATGCTTAAGAAGGCACATATGAAAAGATTTTCCTTTGGAATCTCAAAATCAGTTGGCAGTGGGTAGCAAGACTAAACACAGAGATAAAAATCAAAGATTCTATCACTATTTTAGGTTTTGAATCCAAAACATAAACATATTTGTGGTTGGATTAATAGTTTCCTTTTGGGAGCCATCTCCAGTGAAATGCAGGCACATTATTACATAAGTTAGAAGAATATCTTGTGTGTTGATTTATAAACATCACTACAGAATTGGACCAAAAATCATCCAGACTAAACTGTATGAGATCCAAATTCACAGTAACTGAGAAGTGTCTGATGTGGCCGGAAGGTAAAATTCTGAACACCTAGCCTTAATTGAAACTGTGATAAAAGTTGAAGAAATAGTGGGCCATCCAGATTTTCTAATTTCGGTTCAACAAGTATTGGATATATTCTGTGTTCCTGACAGTACATCAAGTGCCAGAAATACAAAGACGAAAGACACACGTCCTCTCCACAGGAAGCACACAGTCTAATGGGAGACATACATACAGTAGAGCCTATTGTGATTCTTCACGAAATAAATCTGCATACGGTAAGGACTCCTAGGCTGTAGGTAAAGGAATTTCACCTGTTACTGCATTAGCCACATTTTTAGAACCATAGGCTAATAATCAACTTAGCCATTATTTTCGCATTTAATAAGTCCCACCATTTTATTGACAATGTCCTTTAACATGAACTATTCCATTTACTCCTCACAACAATTCTTCTATCAAATAAGCAGGTAATGAAAAAAGAGAAACATCCATATACCTCAGATTTGGAAGTCATGTTTAAGAGCTTCAAAGTCCATCTGTTGGTATTGAACATACATGGTGTTATAATAAGAAGGATTCCAAACTCACGTTGAGGCCTAATGGGAAAGAAAGCCGCAACTGATTGAAAATGTCTGTGAGGGCACTCAGGACAGGAGGTAGCAGCACAAGTCTTATATTTGCTAATCCTTTCTGCCCTTTTCTCAGCTGCTTTAAAAAACTACAATGAGATATCACCTCACACCGGTCAGAGAGGCTAGGATCAAAAAGACAAGAAATAACAAGCGTCGGTGAGGATGTGGAGAAAAAGGGATCCTCGTGCATTGTTGGAGAGAATGCAAGTGTAGAGTTTCCTCAAAAAATTAAAACTAGAAATATCATGTGTTCCATGAATTCCACTACTGGGTCTTTACCCAAAGAAAATGAAAACACTAATCTGAAAAGATATATGCACCACTGTGTTAATTGCAGCTTATTTATAATAGCTAAGATACAGAAGCAACCCAAGTGTCCATTGACAGGTGAATGGATAAAAGAGATGTGATACGTATACACACAATGGGATATTACTCAGCCATAAAAAATAATGAGATCTTGCCACGTGAGACAATATAGACGGACCTAGAGGATATTATGCTAAGTTAAATAAGTCTAAGAAAAGACAAATACCATATGATTTCATTTATATGTGAAATCTGAAAAACAAAACAAATGAATAAACAAAAAGCAAAATCAGACCCATAAATGCGGAGAACAAACTGATGGTTGTCAGAGGGAAGAGGGTAGGGGATACACAAAATGGGTGAAGGGGAATGGGAGATACAAGCTTCCAGTTATGAATGAAAAAGTCACAAGGATGAAAGGCACAGCATAGGGAATATAGTCAATGATACAGTGTTGCATGGTGACAGATGGTAGCTATACTTGTGGTGAGCATAGGATAACATATAGACTTGTTGAATCACTGTGTTGTATACCTGAAACTAATGTAACATTGCGTATCAATATACTAAAAAAAAAAAAAAAGACTAATATTATTAATGGCCCTTTACTATGTAGCTTCCAGCAACATTCTGAACACTGAATATTAAGCGGTCTTATGTCTCTCCCGCCCAGATTATTCTGAGCCTTTACTCCAGTACAGAATAAATTCCAGGATTTTTTTCCTTAGCTCCATCCTGACCACAGTGTTAGCCATTCAAAGTGAATGATCCATGTTTTAAACATTTTAAAATATTTCACAGTAGTGAACCAAAGAGTGCTCAATTTAAGTTTTAATTGTCTTTTCATTGATATTAATATAACTTTGTTACCCATAATGTGTTTGTTCAGCCAGGGTTTTAATTTGCCTCTGGCTACTCTTTTACTCTCAACTTTGATCTTCTGCTAAGTGGTTCCTACTTCCTTACCCATCAACACTAATGATTTCTCAAATATTTCCAACAACACATTTTCCCGTTAAATTTTTTTTTTATAAAATCTCAACTTTGTGGAAGAAAATTTCAAATGCATTTTAAAAATAAAAAATACTGGCACTATTTTTATTTTATGACATTCTCATATATATACAGAGAGTGAGAAAGAGAGAGTGAGGGAGGGAGAGAGAGATGAGGAGGGAGGTTTTCTTTGCATACTAACATTAACAAACTCAAATTGTCAATTTGGTTTCATCTCAGAAACCATCATTAAAATCAGAGAGGTAGACATTTAGACATTTCGACCCAAGCCATACCAAGAGGTGGTTAATAGCACATGAATGTCTGGTTCAGGTTAAACTGATTGCTGTGGAGGACCGCTGAGAAAACACGCAAACCCAGAGCACGAAAGAAGTCCTGTGGCAGAATACATACAACACAAACAAATTAAGTTTCAGGGGAGTCGAAAGTTATATGTGGATTTTTGACCGTGCAGGGTTGGCACCCCTAACCTCTGTGTTGTTCAAGGCTCAAGTGTAATTCCATCCCAGAGACACTTCTCCAAGAAAACAGTTTTATGTAAAAGGTGAATGCTACAATATTATTTACATAGTAAGCCATTTAAAACTATGTAAATGTCTAACAACAGATGGGTGATAAACTATCGTAAGTCTAAATGATGGAATTTATGATAGCCATTGAAATGAATGTTTAGTACAAAATGTCTTTTTTAATATCAGGTGGAAAAAAAACAGGATACATGATTTTATATAGTATTATAACATGTAAGTAGGATTTTTCATTAAACAATGCAGGTACATTATGCCAAATATTAATAGTAGTTATAACTATATGCATACATAAATGTTCATTTTTTGGTATTTTCTAAATTTTTCTCTAAGAAAGATGCATTGCTTTTTCAATGAGAAAAATAATTTTCCACAAAATGTTTTTTAATTTATTTTATTTATTTATTTATTTATTTATTTATTTATTTATTTATTTATTTATTTTTACAGATTTGATTTATTTATTTGAGAGAGAGCATGCATGCACAGCCAGGGGAGGAGCAGAGAGAGAGGGAGAAGCATACTCCCCATTGAGCAGGGAGCCCGGTTCCAGGACCCTAGGATCATGACCTGAGCCAAAGGCAGCCGCTTAAATGACTAAGCCACCCAGGTGACCCTGAAGATTTTATTTATTTAATTTAGAGAGAGAGCACACGTGAGTTGGGGGGAGAGGCAGAGGGAGAGGTAGAGAATCTCAAGCAGACTCCCCACTGAGTACAGAGATGGAGGAGGGGCTCCATCTCATAACCTTGAGATCTCAACCTGAGCCGAAACCAAGAGTTGGGCACTTAACTGGCTGCACCACCCAGTTTTAAACTTCCACAATTTAAGAATAATTTCTTTGGTAAGAGACTGGATTAAATGATTTCAGTACTAAAGAATTAGTTGCACAATGAAATGCCAGTTGGTGGGTCATCACATAGTGGGTTTTTTTTGTATTGGTTTCCAGGGCTGAGGTGAGGAGGGACAACATATCTAGTTATTGGCAAAATAGCCCCAAAAGAAACATCCCATTAAAGAGGGTTTCCAATATTGGCTAGTTGAATTTAAATAAAAATAAAAATAAAAATAAAAATAAATAAATAAAGAGGGTTTCCAAAATGATTAAAATATCTATATGCAAAGATATTTAGTCAATCATTTGTATCATAGAATAAGATAATAGTAATGTCAGTGGAAAATACATATATTTTTTACATTTTCCTGCTGTGAAATGCACTTCACCATTCAGGGAAGTGCTCTCCAAGTTAGAGTGTTAACAGGGGTGGTGAGGGACAGAATAAGGTATGCTTTCCTAAGTATACTTATTTTTTAGACTGCTTTATTGATGTAAAATTAACACACAACAAACACCACATATTTAACATGTATAATTTGTTTTGACATATGTACACACCCATGCAAAATTAATACAATCAAGGTAATGAACATTTTCATCACTCACAAAGGTTTCCTTGTACCTTTTTATAAATCCTCTCTCTGGCCTCTCCTGATTCCACCCACATACTCTCTACCTGAATTAGTTTGTCACTACAGAATATAGATTAATCTGTCACTAGGGATTGGTTTGTATAGCCTAGAATTTGATAGAATTATATTGAGTATTCTTTTTATGTGCTTTATTCATTCCGCAAAATCATTAGATTAATTCATACTGTAAATATATCGATAGTTCATTTTTATTGGTAAAGAGTATTCCATTATATAAATTTTGCATAGACTATACTATATACATGTATAAAGTATAACCGTTTGCTGATCTGTTCACCTGTTTATGGGCATTTGATTTGTTCAGATTTTGGCAATTAACCTTAAAGTTTCTTTGAACAGCCCTGTACAAGTATTTTTATGGAAATAGACTTTCAGCCCTCTTCAGTAAATATCTTGTTGCAGAATGGCTGGATCACAGAGGTATGTACAACTTTTTAAGAAACTGCCAAACTTTTTCCAAAGTGGCTGTATTATATTTTTTTAATATTCTTTTTTTTTTTAATTTGGCAATAAATGAGAGATGCAGTTCCTTCACATCCCTGTCAACACTTGGAATGTTCACAACTTTTAATTTAGCCATTCTAGTAGAAGTGTGGTGATATTTCATTGTAGTTTTAATTTGCATTTCTTTAATGGTGGATGGTGTGGTGTATGGTTTCTTTTGCTTATTTGCCACAGTAGTATACCTTTTTTGGTCTATTCAAATTTTTGGCTCATTTTTAAAAATGAGTTGTTTATATTGAGTTTGGGGAGGTTTTTATATTTTCTGGATATGATAAGTTCATTATATATATGTTTTTAAGAATTTTCCCTTTATTACTAGTTTTTAACAATTGGATCAAGATGTGACTTGCAATTGACTTCTTATTTCTGGGACGTGGGATTCATTGAGATTCTTGGATCTGTGGATTCATAGATTTCATTGAATTTAAGAATATTTCAGCCTTTCTTTCATCGAATATTTTTTTTTTCCTGTCCGTGTCCCCTTCCTTTGGCCACTTGGACTACAAGTATATTCGCCACTTTTCAAGTTCCGGATTTTGTTGTTTCATATCTCATAGATTCTCTGTTCATTTTTTTAAAAATTGTCCTTCGCCTCTGTGTTTCATCTTCATAGTTTCTATTCCCAAATCTTCATGCTTACTAATTTTTTTTTAAACATTTTTTTTAAAGATTTTATTTATTTATTCATGAGAGACAGAGAGAGAGAGAGGCAGAGGCAGAGGGAGAAGCAGGCTCCCCACAGAGCAGGGAGCCTGATGCGGGACTCGATCCCAGGACCCTGGGATCATGACCTGAGCCGAAGGCAGACGCCCAACCGACTGAGCCACCCAGGCGTCCCTTCATGCTTACTAATTTTGTATCCACAATGTTGCATTTGTCATTAATCTCATCCAGTGTATTATTCATTTCATTTTAGTTTGCATTTGTAGAAATGCAGTTTTTGTCTTTTTTATATCTTCCATGTCTATACTTAATGTTTGAACATATAGAGTTATGATGACTCTTTTAATATTTTTATTTGCTAATTCTAACATCTGTTTCAAATCTGGCTTTCAATTGATTGATTTTTTTCCCCTTCATCACGAGTCATATTTTTCTACTATTTTGCCTAGTTGGCAGAATTATTGATTATTTTTTATTGAATACCAGTCATTATTAAATTTGCTTTGTTAGATGCTGGATACTTTTGTATCATCATATATGTTCTTGAGCTTTGTTCTGAGTCACAGTTAACTTACTTGGATACTGTTTGAACTTGCTTTTAAGATTTGTTAGGCAAGACTAGAAAAGTGTTTAAAGATTTTTTTTTTTTTTTTGAGACAGAGAGAATGAGAGACAGAGAGCATGAGAGGGGGGAGGGTCAGAGGGAGAAGCAGACTCCCTGCTGAGCAGGGAGCCTGATGCGGGACTTGATCCCGGGACTACAGGATCATGACCTGGGCCGAAGGCAGTCGCTTAACCAACTGAGCCACCCAGGCGCCCTAGAAAAGTGTTTAAAACTACTTATTTCCTATTATTGATAAAGACACTTCAGCGAGCTCCACGTTATGCCCTGTGAATCATGGGGAAGGGGCTATTTTCAGGTCCGTGTCACTGCCAGGCACTGTCACCTTGACGTCATTCAGGTGGTTCTTTCCCTGGCCTTGGGTAGTTTCCTCACACCACGCACTCATCGACACTATGCTAAAGCCATGAAGAGTCCTGCTCCGATCTCTGGAGTCACCATTCTGTGCAACTCTCTCCTCTCTAGTACCTTGCAGAGGCAAACTCTAGCATCTTTTTGTCCTCAAACCCTCAGCTCTGTCTCTTCAACTCAGGGCATTGGTCAGACTCTGGCTGGGTTCTGCCTCCATATTCTATGACCTAGAAACTCTCTCAAGGCAGTAAGCTCAGGAAATCATAGGGTGCACATCATTTTCCTCCACCTTTCAGGATCACTGTCTTATGTTCCTTGATGCTAGTGTCTTGATAACTCTTACTCCATATGTTTTGTCCATTTGTTTCTTTTTTCAGCTTCAGTGGAAGTTCTGTTCTCAGTTACTCCACCTCAGTTGGAAGTGGACATACCTAAGTGTATTCATTCGGATCTTAAATGACAAGCTGCAAGGCTCAGCATTCTGACTAGTGAATAAGCAATTATAATGTCCATACAATCATGGAAAGTCAAATATTTCTCTGTGAAATAATTCATACAAAAAGAAAAAAAAGATGGCTTTCGCCAGAATTGTTACTGTCATTGAATGGGCATAGCTTTCAGTAAATGTTTTGTACTTTATCTTTTTAAAAATTGCTTTTTAAAATTAATATTTTTCATTCTATTCTTGATTAGCTACAGTTCTTAAAGTGCCATGTGTTAATTTTATTTTTTACTGCCAACTTAATGTTCTTAAAAGATTATAGAGATAAATCTAGAAATTATTCATTTTACATTTCTTTTTTAAAAATTCAGGATGTTTCCATGTAAACTTAATTTTAGAAGAATATACAAGTAAAAACATAGTAGAGCAATGGGAATATTTTATAATAAGGAAGACATAATTTTTGTGTGGATAAAATGTATCAACTTATGGAACTTTATATCAATCACTTAGACTCTGCCTACAGGTAAAATCACTTTAATTGCTTTGCTTGAGTTGATTGCTTGGTTGTTTCAAACTCCCTGGCAATTCAGTTAAATTGTTGGACCGTTGCAGAAGATGAAACTGACGGGTTGTTTCAATGAAATGACTCACCATGTCAATCAAAAATGGCTGAACTGGTTGTATATGGAGCCATAAGACAATCTGGGAATAGCAGTGCTATGTTGGGTGCTACGGGTTCTGGAGAATTCAATAATATTTTAATTATTTCTTTTTTTTTGCAATATTTTTATCAAAGGACTTTGAAGCTACAACAGTATTAAAGCTCCTTAGATGTAAGGTGTCTTTGTTATTTGAGGAGAAATAGTAGTGATTACAAATAGTCTGTGGCATGCATTGTTTGCACAAAAGTACAAAGACTTAGAATAACCCCCTGTTCGCCTGATAGAACACTCATATAAACTAAGTTAAATAAACACTAGTAAGAAACTGGCTTAACGTTTACCCAATGACCACTGAAAAACTGACACAGAAACCTCAAGTGATACTCAAGAAATAGATTAGTACATTTATGCTGGATTAACAAAGTATATCATGGCATTTCTTGTCATCAAAATGTCAGTAAGCATTACAGTAACAATAGGCCTTGCTTAAAACTTCTTCCTAACAGCAAGGTTTTTGAGGTTTCTGCTTAGAATTTTATTTTGTGGATTAAGAGACTTCAACAAAGACTAACTTGGAAGAACATCACAGTTTCTCTGAAGTCTTGTATTTGAAAGTGGCGTGGACACCTGTGTATTCACTATTCTAGTTCTCTCCTGAGTCTGCATGTTTTCATGAAGAAAGAAACAATACAGGCTGAACTGAGCATTAGAAGGGAAATCACATGGTCTAAGATGGGAATTGGGGTAAAGGTAAGGTGATCTATAATCTGAATGCAATGTCTCATAGACTCACATCCTTTTAGAGGTAGAAAATACTTTAACAGCCAGCTAATACATTCCTTAATTTTGCAGATATTCTAGGAAGTGAAGTGACTTCACACAGAGATAGGATAAAGACCCATCCATGCACGTCAACTGTTAGTTCTTAAAGTCTTGACTGGTAGATCACTAAATCTGTCCACACTGATATTTCCTCCTCTCTGACACACAGCAGAGTTTCTAAAGGTGAGACACATTTGCTGTGGCCAGCAGCAGTGGCTCTTCCTCCCTCTATGGAGTGGGATTGATACTCTTTCCTTTTTGCAAGGGACTTTGCTGGGAGAACTCCACTGCTCCCACCCCATAGATCTAATGATTCAGGGAAATGCAAAGTGGTTTGTGCTTATTAAAAATAAGCAGGGCGCCTGGGTGTTTCAGTCAGTTGAGCGTCAGACTCTTGATTCTGGCTCAGGTCGTGATCTCAGGGTTGTGGAATCGAGCCCTGAGTTGGGCTCCATATTCAGCATGGAATCTGCTTGTCCCTCTCCCTCTGCTCCTCCTCCTCTCCCTCTCTCTCTCTCTCTCTCAAATAAATAAGTCAATAAAATCTTTAGAAAAAGAAACAAAAGCCTGGAGTTCTTAAATAGGGAAGACAGTTTAGGGCAGTAGTTAAGAAAGAGTACAGACCTTTGGTGTGAATCACACTAATTGTCACGTGAGGTTGTACAAGCTATTTGACTTCTCCAAGCCTTACTTTCTTATCTGTAAAAATGTAATAATTATTTTGGTCTCATAATATCAAGTAAAGGCTAATCACATGTAAAGTGTTGGACACAGAATCTATCAAAAAATATTCACTGTTACTATATAATCAAATAGGATTTTTCATCCCCTTTGTTTCTTTTCCTAGAAGAGCCCTGTGATCTGGTAGCCCTTGGTTTTACTCACGATTCACAATGGGGAAAAATGAATTTTTATAGCTTACAAATTTATTAGGCAACCATGTTTTCACGTATCAAATATAAAGTATTATAAACACATCATCTCAGAATCAATACCAAATCGTTACCCAAGTTCTCTTTCAGATTCATCTGTGGCCACAGGTTTCTGGAAGGCTTAGAAATACAGCAACAATGGAGCTTCAAGGTCAGTGTGCCGATGAGGGCAGTCACCCATGAGTATTTGGAATTGGTGAGATAGCTTTTTCTACATCCCCCTTTACACCCTTCTTTTTTTTTCCTTTCAGGCGAGCTGAATTTAAAGGACTGGGATCCATGTGCCCAGTTGATAACGGCTCCTGAAAGCTCAATGTAGCAGTTAAGTCCAGGGAAATGAGGTAGTAAGAGGAAGGTTTGAGAATCACTGAATCAATTTAATGTCAAGCGTCTCTTTGCTCTTTCTTTGTACTAGAACCAGAGGAAGGTATGTTGAAATAGTATATAAATAAATTATTTTCCTCTTATATATTTTAAAAGATCTTTTGATGAATGAGTTATTAAGTTAATGAAGGTAAGGAAAGTGGAACGAATTTATTCTTCTCTATACATTTTGTTTGGACATGCTGCAAAATGAATGGCTCTCAGCCTTCAGAAGGAGTGTTCTTCCCACACAGTGTGCCTCTTCTACAGCCCTGCCGCAGGTGACACCAAACACAATTAGCCTTTCAGTTGGGCTTTGCATTTTTCTGATGTTCTAACAACTGGGTGTCAGATATCTCAATGTATAACCACCCACGCACAACAAGATCATACATTAGATTCTTTGTTATCTACTTTTATGAAAGATTTCTGAAAGCTAAAAGGAATAAGTTAACTTTGCCAAATCTGTGATAAAGTTTCTTTTTCTGATTGTTAATGGTATTTCCATGGCTGTACAGTTAATCCCCATCAAGGACAAGATATTTACATTATCCTAAAAGGAGGACCCTGAAAGTCACATGGCATACATAGGCGGGGGGCAAGCTGCTAAATAGTAATTAGAGCAAATCTTTCCTAATGTAATGTATATGTGCTGCCGAAGCGAGCACTTTCCTAATGTAATGTAAACATAAATCAAGTACGCAAAATCAAATATAACACTTTTACTTAAATTTCTCAGATTTTAATGATCTTACACCTAAGTTTTCCTCCAGGTGGGTAGTTTAGTGTTAACATTCCTGTGTTCATAGTTTGTAGAGATGTGTGGTCTGGTGGAATGTTTGTGAGCAGAGATGATGTTTATCTTTTTCACCATTAACTTCACAAATAGATATTCAAAAGATACTTGTTTATTACTGAATGAAACATTATATAAACAAACACAAACTACTGACACTCAGAAAAAGTTAGTAGATATGCCCAAGGTCACACAGACAATAAATGATTGATTCAAATCCATGTCTTAACCACAGAGTCCTCACTCTTAACCATTAATTAAGAGAGATTTGGTTCTCTTATCTGCATACCTAGATGGTGAGGACTCCTGAGGTTTTGATCATAGTCAGCCCACTAGGTGATCAATACCTAATAATTGGTGATAAATGTGTTGATCAGTACCCTTAAGATTGTCAAGCAAATTAATATCTAGGTAGTACCAGGCCTTAGAGAGAAATAGTTGCTGTAAGTTCAAGGAGAAAAACGAGTATTGGCATTTATTTCTTGAGTTATGTAAGTATGTGAGAACATCTTTGAGAATTTCTTTATTATAAGGAAAATCTTAAAAACTCCCAGGGACTTAGTAGCTCAAGCTGGCCCATGTGCTGAGACTAAGTTTCCCTGTAAGACAACAATGTACAAAGTGAGCAAAGATGGATGGATGGATGGATAGATAGATAGATAGATAGATAGATAGATAGACAGATAGATAGATAGACAGATAGATATGTAATGGAATATTATTCAGCCTTACAAAAGAAGGATTTCCTGCCATTTGTGACAAAATGAACGAACCTGACAGAGAAAGAAAACTACTGCATGGTATCACTTATATGTGGAATCTAAAAACAACAACAATAACAACAACAAAACCAAACTTACAGAAATAGTAGAAAAGTTGCCAGGGGTGGGAGGTGGGGGAAATAGGGAGAGGTTGGTAAAAAGGTACAAACTTTCAGTTCTAAGGTGAGTAAGGTCTGAGAATATAATGTATACATGATGGCTGTTTGATAACATTGTATTGCATACTTGAAATTTGCTAAGAGAGAACTTACACTTTCTCATCAAAAGACAAAGGAAGGAGTAACTATGCAGGGTGATGGATGTGTTAATTAACTCAATGAAGGGAATCTTTCACAATGTATGCATATATCAAGTCATCACATTGTGCACTTCAAATATCTTACAATTTTGTCAATTATACCTCAATAAAGATTTTTAAAAAACAATTAAATAAATAAACTTAGCTATCAACTGCCATGGAAGGAAAAAGGGAAGAGTGACTTGGAGATAATAGATTAATCAAATTTGGGGTAATATTAAGGTCAGTCTTAAAGGATGAGTAGAAGTTTGAAAGGCAGGAGGGAAGAATTTATCAGTATAAAAAAAAATGAGCAAAATTACAGAGGCATGAACATGTACTAAGTGCTTGGCTTGGAGAATGCCAGGCAAGTTCGTGACTGGAATTTAGAGTGGGCAGGGAAAAAAGCATGAATGATCATACAGACCAGCTGTCTTCATAGCCTAGGGCTGCAGACGAAAAATTTTCAAGAGCTAATCTGGCACGGGTAATCTTTTTAGTAACCAATTTCTAGATACTTAACTCCTAAATATAGTCCTTTCTAAAACTATGTGAGAATGTCTCTGTTTTCTAAGTCATGCCTTATTTTCTTTCTTATCTTCCCTTTTCCAGTAGACTTTCTTCCACTTTACAAAAGAGAGGTCCTTCTCTTACACAACTTGAATTTTACTATGCCTAATTGCCCAGGGGTAAAAGACACTGGTCACTAAACAGACAATTTATATGTGTGTGTGTGTGTGTGTGTAATTTAAAATTCTGTATTCTTATCAATGCTGGGAATTTGGGCTAAGGTAGGATTATTTAATTTTTGTTTAATGACTTTATTTATCCATCTCAGAAGATCAGAAAAGAATGCATTGCTTCAGTGAGCAATGAATGTCTTTCATGAGCAAAGCTAAGAGTCCATATAAGAAATGCTGAGGGTTGTGATGGTTTATTTTATCCAAATGAAAAGGTAGCAGCAAGCCTGATCTATTTATTTATGTATGCACCCATCTTCCCATGTATCACTTATCTCTCCATGTAACTATCTCAAAATTCAGAAGGGAAATGATTGTCATGAAAATATGAATTTATACATTTCTTTGAATTGAAAAATAAAGACAGACTTTGGGTTATATGCCAGGCATTTTCCACAAATTGAATAATCTAAGTCTATAAATCCAAAGTTTTGACAAAAAATATTTAAAATACCTATTGACAAGAAATATATTTAAAATACCTAAGATTAGGGGCACCTGGGTGGCTCAGTCTGTTAAGCATCTGACTCTTGATTTCGGCTCAGGTCATGATCTCAGGGTTGTGAGATCAAGCCCCCCTGTAGGGCTCCACACTCAATGGGGAGTCTGCTGGAGATTCTCTCTCTCCCTCTCCCTTACCCTCTGCCCCACCACCTCTCTCTCTTTCTAACATAAATAAATAAATCTTTCTAAAACATGCCTAATATTAAAGCACTTTATCAAAACTTATTGTAATGGCAAAGGTTTACTAAAATTAGTAATATTAAAATTTTCTCAAACCTTTGTTCTGTAGAACAAGGTGCCTCTATGTGAAAGAATAAAGGAAGTAGTAATTGTCATTGAATAAGTTCCGGTAAAATCTTTCTATACTTCCCAGAAGCTGAAAAGCAAACTGTATGACAAATACACAGACAGCAGCTAAGTATGTCACCTAGAAAGAGAGAAAACCTGCCATGAGAAGTGTGGTCAGCAGGTATCCTCCAGCCCCCACATACAGGGATCCACTGTGATGTTCACGGGGAGGTCATGCTTTCTGCAGGCTGCTCACAGCCAATGACTGAGCCTGGTAAGGGGACTAGAGCCAGGCCATTTCTGCCAATGCAGGACTCTTTTATAGTCATCTTTGCTCTGGGGCTCCCTCCTGGCCCCAGGACTTTCTCAGGGCTGTGCTACATCCTGAGGCCCTTCCAACTGAGACCCAGTTTCCTTTCCTTCCACCTCCCCTTTCTCAGGTTCAGATCTGCAGTGCAGGCTGAAGCCTTTCCTTTCTCTGCTCCTCTCCCCCTTTATCTCTTACAAGTATATCCTACCTGAATCTTTGACATTTTTCATTTTGTCTTAGAGTCTGCCTCATTATTGGATACTCTCTAATACTAGGGTATGAAATCCTATCTGACTCTTCACTTTCAAAAAAAAATTGAGAAAGATCTAATCAAATGGTCCAGTGCTAATAAAGAAAAACAAATTTTGATAATAAACCGAGGAGTGGGCTAAATGGAATAAGAGTAATCTCATTCCCTTGGGGGCATGTGGGTGGCTTAGTCTGTTAAGCGTCTGCCTTCGGTTCAGGTCATGATCCTGGGATCCTGGGATTGAGCCCCAGGTTAGGCTCCTTGTTCGGCGGGGAGTCTGCTTCCCCTCTCCCTCTGTGCTCTCTCTTGCCCTCTTTATCTCAAGCAAAATAAATAAAATGTTAAAAATAAAAAAGAGTAATCTCATTCCCCTTGTTTGAGATTGGTTCAGGAATTCAGGCTTAGGCAAAATGTTGTACAACAAAACGTCACTGGGATTGGTTCAAGATGGGAATAAATTCCAATTTGGAGAAATGAGACACAAGGAAAAATTTATTGGTTATTATGGAAAAGAGTTTTCCTATTCTTTTTTAAAGATTTATTTATTTATTTGAGAGAGAGGGAGAGAGAGCAAGTGGGGGGAGAGGCAGAGGAAGAGAGAATCTCAAGCAGACTCCCCGCTGAGTGGGAGCCCGACACGGGGCTGGATCCTAGGACCCTGAGATCATGACCTGAGCCAAAATCAAGAGTCAGACACTTCACTGACTGAGCCACCCAGGCACCCCGAGTTTTCCTATTCTTAAAAATAGAACATTTAGGAGACAGTTTCTAGCTTCCTCTGGATATTGTGTAGGTGAATGTGAACCAAAAGCCTTCATTTTCATGCTGTGAGGAAAGCAGGCAGAGGACAGGCCAACAAGACAAGGGACAAGAGTCTACAGAGAGACAGAGGTAGGGAGGCCTGATTAAGCTGATCCTAAACCACTTTCTCCTTCTGGACCTCCTAGTTAAGTGAGGATACATTCCTCACTTGCTTAAAACTAGTAAAGTCAATTTCCTACTTCTGATATCCAAATAGATCCTACTTCTTTGTGTTAGCTTTCCATTCCTCTGCTTACATAGGAACCTGTCCAGTGTCCAACATGGGCCAGTTCTCTTCCGCACAGAGAGGATCCTGTCCTTCATACCTCGGCTGATCTCCTGGAATTGGCATGCAGTTACTCCTCTGATGAAGCCTCCAGCTTCTAATACTTCCTCTGTGGAATGGGACCAATTTGGATGTGGATACCAGCCTGAATCAAGTCCGAATTGCTGGATTTTCTGCGACTGAGTTCATTTCTCCAGCTGCATCTCTCTCCAGCCTCTATAACTTCCCCATCAGCCAATCCTGAGACTGATGCATGCATTAATTGAGATTTATTCATTATTTATGTATGGTGCCTGTCTCCTCATTAGACTTTTAGCTTACTGAGGGCAGGTTAGGTTTATTTTATTTACCATATTGCTTATGACAACAGATGAAGGTGTCTGGCACCTATTAGCAGTGGAATATTTATGGAATTAGTGAATTACTGCATAAATGGATGCATATATGATGATATTTGAACGCAAAGTGTTTCAAAAGATTTTAGAATCTCAGATTGTTCAAATAAACCACTTAAAAGCAAAAATAATTTAATTTTCACATCAGTAATCATAATACTTCAAGTAGGAAGAGAAAATCTTTTATGCACAATTATCAAATGCCTCATTTAACCAGCTCTGATTAGCTATTTAAATTGCATGTTCTGGGATGATTTCTCTTAAAATGAGAAAGCATTGTTCTTCTGATCTTATCAAAAGATCACCCTAACTGTCATGTTTTAGAAAAAAAATACAAACAAGCTCTTCAATCTCCATGACTTTACAATAAGAGAAATATAAACAGGGACTGTGGAAGTTCAATTTTTCCCTCTCCCACATATGCAATTATAGCCTTAAAGGATTACACATGCAAACATGGCAGCAAGCACACACAAAGAGTTGTCCATTTTAAAGCATCTCATTGTTCAGTAACCTTATGAACATCAACATAAATACACTTTCAAACCTGGAGGAATAGTAATACATGAGGAAAGGGAGGAAGATAAGCAGTAGTACCCATGCAGTTGGCTTCCAGCTCCAATGATTTTTAATTCATATGTCTTTCCACTAATTACTCCATAGTTCACACACCACACAAGCATACACACACACACCCATGTACATAAATATGAACTTAAATATGTATGTATATCTATTTATATTCACACCTATGCATCACATTCTGAATCTTTTCCACTGTAATATACCTTAGCAGTGATGACCATTAGCTTGCCTTATCTCAGGATATCCTAAATTCATGGATGGACTGTAAGTTTTAAGTATTTGGGGGTAACCAGGGGGAGCTGATGTAAAATTTAATACTTTTTTTTTAAGAAAGTAGTCAAAGTCAGCTGTGTATAATTTATTCTTGTACTTCCCAGCCATGTAGATCTTGGCAGATTAATTCCCCCTTTCCACAGATGGGAAATTGGGGCCTAGAATACTTAACTAGCAAGCTCAGAATTTTAAATGCTAAATGCCTTTTTTTCTTTTTTTACAGTATGCTCAGAATTTAATTCTACCTCTAACAATCTAAGAGTTTATCTAAAGCCATTATTAGACACACAAGAACATTATTTCTACATTTATAAGCTAGATGTCAGAATTGGGTTGCCAGAAAGAATGTTTCCAGATAACTTTTATTTCTCTCTGAATTTAGGTTGCTCATGGATCACACTGCTATAACCCTGCATCTGGTTAAAAAAACAGAAAGCTAGTAATTGGGAATGTTGTCTTGATTAGTATAGTACTTGTGGGTTTGTCAGTGCCTAATAGTTGCATGTTTCTATTTTAGATTATGTAGCAGTGAAATTGATTTTCCCATTTAGGAAGAAGCCTATGCTGTAAGATGGATCTCTCTGGAAAATAATTATATCCTCCTACGCCCCTTTTATTTTTTATGCTTAACCTGTGCCCTGAGTATATACTGACCTTTCTTTACATACATTATTTTATGCAATGCGATATTAATTAGGTATTATTATTAGTTTTTCTTTTTTTTTTTTTTAAAGATTTTATTTATTTATTAGAGAGCGAGCGAGAGAGAAACAGCATGAGAGAGGAGAGGGTCAGAGGGAGAAGCAGGCTCCCCGCTGAGCCGGGAGCCCGATGTGGGACTCGATCCCAGGACCCTGGGATCATGATCTGAGCCGAAGGCAGTTGCTTAACCAACTGAGCCACCCAGGCGCCCTATTATTAGTTTTTCTATAGAACAGGTAAAGGAAATTGATTTTCCTAAGGTCACAGAACTGTAAGTAATAGAGCCAGACCAAAGTATGACTCTAAGCCTCAGAGGATTTTATATACATCATGTAATACATTCTCACAGTGTGCACCTTTCCAGGAATGATATAACCTTGGCAATTAAAAATGTAGTCTTTGGACTGGAAGCATCAATATCCCCTCTGAGCTTGTTAGAAATACAGAACCCCAGACCCCATTCGGACCCACTGAATCAGAATCTGCCTGTTGACAAGATCCCCAGGTGATTCTAACGTACATTAAATTTTGAGAAGCAGTGGTATAGGACACAAGGACATTGAGAGGAGACCTGGGTTATCCTTGTTTCATTATTTCCTAACTTGATCGTAATGGATAAATTAATTTTTCTAAGATCCAGTCTGCCCCTGAACAATAGAGATCATAGTACCTCTGGATCTGAATTGGTAGGAATGAGAAAATGCAAGGAAATCATAACCAAGCTTGCCTGACAAATAAAAGGGACTTAATAACTGGTAACTATTATTAAAAAGCTCTTAAAATTGCACTTAATTTATGCTTCTGATAGGTTTGGAATACCTGAAAAGATCATACCTCTTCTTTTAATATAATTAATCATATAGTGGGACAATATATTGGAATACCAATCAAAATGTCTCCTTCTATTGTACTATTTAGCATCTTCTCAACTTCATTTAGACTGTAGAGGCACTAACGGCCACAAGAATGAGATGATACAGTCGGCCAGCAAAGAAAACTCTGAATGCACAAGCGTAGGCCCTGAGGGGCTTAAGGCAGAAACAATAGACTTAAAGGAATAGAATCAGATTGATCAAGTAGGATGGAGCAGAGCATAGATTCTGGGCTTTTGGATTTCACCGACTAGTGAAAGTTTTAAAAAAATAAGCGAAGACAAAGTGATGGTGTATCAGTCAGGGTTCTCCAGAGAAACAGAACCAATACGTGTGTACGTGTGTGTATGGAGAGAAAGAGAGAGAGACACACAGAGAGAGAGAGTGTATTATTATAAGGAACTGGCTCATACATTATGGAAGCTGATAAGTCCCAATCTGCAGTTGGCAAGCTGGAGACCCAGGAAGACTCAATGTTTCAGTTTGAATACAAAGGCATGAAAAAAGGCAATATCCCAGTTTGAAGACAGCCAGGCAGCAGGAGTTCTTCTCTTAGTTTTGCTATTCTATCTAGGCAGTCAACTGATTGGATGAGGACCAACTTACTTTAAGGAGGGCAATCTGCTTAACTCAGTCTATGGATTTAGGTATTAATCTCATCAAAAACACTTTCGTGGAAACACCTAGAATAATATCTGACCAACTATCTGGGCACCCTGTGGTCCAGTTCAGTTGACAAAGAAATAAAGGATTACAGCTAAACTTTTATTTTACCAAGTTAAGGGCATTGCATTTCCAATACCTCATAAAAGAAGAGGCACATTTATGACTTTAACAAAGACCCTGTTTCTAAACAATTCATAAACTAAATTAGTTTGACTGTAGAAAACTACAGTGCATTGCCCTTAATTGTCTGATTTTAATGTGACCCAAAGAAAACTCTGCCAGGATGAAATGAGTCAGAAAATTGTGGTTTGGAGACTATGGGGAGAGAGCCTTCAAGGGAGTAAAATATTAAGGGGGGAATGCTGCTAAAATCCAGGAATGATGTGACAAAGACCTGATTTTCTGTTAATGAGAGTATGGAAGGAGTGATGAAATTGTTAACCTTAAAAATAAAACTGCCAGTATTTTACCAGGAAAAAAAAAAAGATTTATTCAGGAATAGCAGAGAATTACACTCTGGAACAAACAAGCTACTGCAAAACCATAGAGCAGTCTGGAGAACAAAGGAGAGGAACACTCTTTTATAGAGGAAAAGGGGGAAGTTGGGAAGGCTATTATAAACAAAAAGCCTTTTGAAGTAAACTGGGAGTTCAAAGGATAGTGGCTTTTCATTGGCTGAGTTATGGCAGTCTCTCATTGGCTGGGCTGTTGCCTGGTTGAGCAGAGAAACCTTTCTTCCTCCTGCTGGAACAGTAACATCGTAACTAAAGCACTATCTACTTGCAAGGTATGTCTCTTCCTGTTGGGTCTGCAGTTGATGACAAGTTGTAGGGCATGGAAGCTACCCCTTCTGGTCCCCAGACTTCATCTTAAATGAGGTTTCCTTTTATTAATTTTTACGAAATACAGAGGGCAAGCAACTCAGAGTCATTATACTCCTTTGAGCTTTTCTTTTCTCATATGACAAAGGTTGATTGAGATATTATTAAGATCTGGTTATCAAATGTCTTGATTCTAGATGTCTAAATGAAGTACATCTGCCAGATGACAGAAATAAAACAATATGTCAAAAGCTTAAGCTTCAGGGACCTGATGAATGATGGTGTTACAGACAGAAAATTGTGAAGTCATACTATACCTACCAGGTGCCTCTAGTCATTCTGCAGTTGTAAGAAATCCACGATTTGTTCCTTTTATTTTCAGAAGAGAAAGAAAATAGGGCTTAATCTTATCTTTAAAAAAAAAAAAGCAAAATAAAATAAAACAGCAAATTAGGTTCTTTGCAAAATATCTGTAGAGAAGGAAATAAATGGGCACAGTACCATTGCTTTAGCTATGAAAACGTTTTTTAAATACTGTATATTTGTGCAAGTTCCATTTGAGACATAATGAAAAAATTAGTTGCTTTTCAAATGGACAATCAACAATTCTCTGTCACAGGTTGCAGAATAAAGCAGTACACTGCTAAAGGGGGTAAAAATATAACATGGTGGAGGAGTCCAGGAGCAGATTGATTAATTACAAGATCAGTTATAGACATCATCCCTTACATTTAAATTAAAGGTGCCTAGCTGCCATTTTTTAGGTGCTGGTTTAAAGACCTGGTTATCTCCATACAGGTTAATTTCATTATTCTTACATTTCAAATCCTTATGAAACAGTGAGAATATCGAACTGATCTTCAGTGAAACTGGGTGTAGCAGTCCCTCAATACTCCATTCATGTAAGATGATCATGTATTTGAACATATTTGTAAAAGAATCACAGCTTTGTCATTCAATATCTTCTTTACATCAGCATACGTTGATGGAATCTCAATGCATTATTTCAGCAGAGAATATATTTTATACACTGGTCTCAATCAAACCTAATCTAAAGGTTTTATTTTCAATACAGATTAATGCACTAATGACTCTAATTTCACAGTCTTGTGCTATTTCTTAGCCAATAAAATTATGATTGACTTCCTATGTAATTATATGTGCTAGACTAATGGTTTATTTACACTTGTAATCTCTAATTCATGTTCTTTGAAGAGCTATTTTTACTTTAGTCTTTTCTCATTGAAAATTTTAGGCATAAGAACAGAATACTGTTAAATATATGAATGTATAGAACTTGAAAAATTCTAAATGAATAAAATCGTATCCTCATTTTAAAATGAGAGTGTGGACGTAAGGTATTATTTTATCTTCCCTGATATTCTGCTTACTTCTGCATAAAGTAGCTCTTTTCTTTTGGCAAATGAACATCTAACATGTGGTCTGAGTTAAAGGTGCCATCTTCCTTTGGTCATAACCTCCCTGGCTGATGTAGTTTGTATAAAAGTGAGAACCTGACCTAGGCTGTGTTGATTGCAGTATTTTGGTTTCTAGCCACAAAGATTGGCCTGGAGCAGTGTTGAGGGGGACAGGGAGGCACTGTCTGTATCCGAAGCCAGGTCTTCCCTAGGAATCTTCAACTGATTTAAAACTGGAAGGGAAGAGCTCTTTCCTTCCTCGTAGATAGTTGGGAACTTGTGATCCAGGGGCTACTGGTAGACATTAATCTAGCCCAGGATTTCTCAACCTCAGCAGTCTTGACATTTTGGGTCAGATAACTTCTTGTTGCAGGATGCTTAGTAGCACCCGACTTCTACCAACTAGATGCCAGTAGTACCCTTCTCCCATAGTGTGGCATCCAAAAATATCTCTAGATATTACATGATATTATATATTATACCATACTATATTATTAGATTCTGCTAAATATTCCCCAGTTGAGAACCACAGAATGAGCCTCATGTAAAGGTAGCAATAGGGGTAAAGGAAGTCAACCCTTTCTTTTTTTTTTTTTTAAGATTTTATTTATTTATTCATGAGAGACAGAGAGAGAGAGAAGCAGAGGCAGAGGGAGAAGCAGGGTCCCCACGGAGCGGGGAGCCCGATGCGGGACTCGATCCCAGTACCCTGGGATCATGACCTGAGCCGAAGGCAGACGCCCAACCGACTGAGCCACCCAGGCGTCCGGGAAGTCAACCCTTTCAAGAGAAGTAGGAAATAAAGACAGAAAGAGAAATAAACCTGTTCAGGACCAGTTATACCCAAATATACCCTTTTCATTTTTGGTTATATAACTGCATCAATTCCCTGTGATCTAAAGTAGTTTGGTTTGTTCTTTTGTCAAAAAGATAAAAATTCTGAAACAATAACAGAAAAATACAAATGGAGAAACAGAGCCAAAGCACAATAAAAGAGAAATCAATCCATAATAGGACTTGATCAAGTAGATTAAACTGTGAGTTTTAAAAAATATATAATAACTTATAAACCTGTTTAAAGCAAAGAGAAGATAAAGAAATTGATTATGAAATAGATGGTCAATAGTATAAGTGTACTTATCTTCACTTCAGAGCCTCTTATCTTCAAGGTAGTCATGGCATGAGGAAAAAAAGAAAAGAAACAAACCCAGATTTTTATTTGTATCTTCCTGGGATTATACACATGTTTAGTGACAATTTCCTACTTAAAGTATGTATCTCTGTGTTTGTAGTTCTCTAAAAATGGAGCATATATGTTTCCTATCCAATCAAAAAGAGAAGGAAAAGTACAAACTGTGGACCAGGCAAGTAATATCTCCAGATCGGATCTTATCCTGAGCCCACTGATTCCAAAGCTCCCATGAGTCATCCTCTATGATGATGACTTTCATCCAAGTACAACCGCATTTCCTGTAAACACAAGAAATAAGTTTCTTTCTCCCTAGGATTTCGGGTCAAAATGACAGATTCAGCATTGATGTTTCTGCTTTGAAGAGCCAGTTGAGGTAAAAAGACTTTTAATTTCCCCCTAGGTAACTGGAATGAAAGGGGTAGGGGGAGTGGAACCCTAGCAATATCACAAGACGGACTTAAACTATTTTCAAAATATACTAAGTCTATTACCAATTCTATATAACAGTTACTGGCACATCCACTTAAAATCCTTCTTTTGTCTTTTTTGAAAGGCTATATGACTCAGAGAAAATTAATTGAAAGCAGGAAATCTGTGTTTTGGGAAGCAGTTATTGAAAGAAGGCATGTGTTGAATGAAAAGTATATGTAAACTTCAGGGGAAATCCTTCTTTTAAGTAAAATTCAAATGAGTTATTTTGTTGTTGTTAAGAGGCTTTTTTATAATGAGGTATCCAGTAGTCATATTTCCATATTAATAACAACAACCATCATAGCACACATCACAACAACCAATTCAAAAGCTATACCAGGTGTCCCACCTCTGGGATGACAACATAAGGAGTTCCATGGACTTGATCCCCAGTGTGAAAATTGTAAAACAGCCTCTTCAGCAAATAGTGTTGGGACAATTGGATAGCCTCATATAAAAGAATGAAATTGGGCCTTTCCCTCACATCATATGCAAAAAGTAACTCAAAATGGATCAAAGACATAAATCTAAAAGTTAAAACTCTTAGAAGAAAACATAGGGGTGAATCTGCACAAGCTCAGATTTGAGAATGGATTCTTAAAAATGACACCAAAGCATAAGCAACAACAACAAAAAAAACCAGAAACAATGAATTTCATCGAAATTAAAAACTTCTTTGCTTCAAAGTGCATTATCAAGAAGTAAAAAGAAGTATCTGCAAACCATAATCTGATAAGGGACTTTTATCTAGAATATATAAATAACTCTTAAACTCAATAATAAAAAGACAACCTCACTTTAAAAATTGGCAAAAGATCTGAATAGATATATCTGCAAAGCATATATATAAATAGCCATAAGTCACATGAAAAGATGCAACAGGAAATACAAATCAAAGGTACAATCAGATATCATTTCACCCAATTGGGTGGCTATAATACAACAAAAACAAACAAAAACAGAAAATAACAAGCATTCATGAGGATGTGGAGAAATGAGAACCCTCATACATGCTAGTTGAAATGTAAAATGGTGTAGCCACTTTGGAAAACAATCTGGCAACTCCTTATATGGTTAAATACAGTTGTGCTATGACCCAGCAATTCCACTCCTATGTAAAGGCCCAAGAAAAATGAAAATATATGTACTCACAAAAATGTATACACCAATTTTATAGCATCATTATTCATAATAGTCAAAATTGAAAATAACCTAAATGTCTATCAAAGAATAAACAAATATAATGGATAAACAAAATGTGGTATATCCATACAATAGAATATTTTTGGCCATTTTATTTATTTATTTATTCATTTATTTTTTTTAAGACTTTATTTATTTATTTGACAGAGAGAGACACAGCGAGGGAGGGAACACAAGCAGGGGGAGTGTGAGAGGGAGAAGCAGGCTTCCCGCCGAGCAGGGAGCCCGATGCGGGGCTCGATCCCAGGACCCTGGGATCATGACCCGAGCCGAAGGCAGACGCTTAACAACTGAGCCACCCAGGCACCCCAATTTTTGGCCATTTTAAAAAAAGAATAAAGTACTGACAAATGTTGCAATACTTGTTGAAGACATATTAAGTGAAATAAGCCAGTCATTAAAGATCACATATTATAGGATTCCAGTGATATGAAATAATGAGAATAGGCAAATTTATAGGGACAGAAAACAGATTGGTGGTTCCTTAGGCCTGGGGATATGGGGGGGGGTGGTTAGAAAGTGATAGCCAAATGGTATAGGGTTTCTTTCTGGGGTGATGAAAAACTAGAAGCAAAGTAAATAACTATAAACAAGAAAATGTCTGCATAAATTACTACATACTCACACCATGGTATATTGTAGACCCATTTAAGAAATTTATTAGAGCTATTCTTGACTTTGAACATTTCCACAAGATATTGTTGAGTGACAAAATGAGAGACAAAATAGCATGTATATAAATTTATACAACAAATTTTTATAAAACAAATTTTTATAAAACAAATTTTAAAACTGTGTTTGGGAGCACGTGTGTGTGTGTGGGTGTGTGTGTGTGTAAGTCTATACCGAATACTTTGGGTATGGGAAAATATAAGGAAGGATACATACTACTTAACAAGAGTTAGCTGTGTGGGTATGTATGGTATGTATGTGGGATGGCAGTCATGTGGACAGAAAGGAAGGGAGCGGGGGAGGAAAGACATGCAAAACTAAAGAGGAAGAAGAAAGGTACTGAATCTAAATATAAAGCATTTTTATGTGATTCCCATTTAAATAATTAATGATCTTATTGGCTACCATTTCTCTGGTAGGTATTCTTTCTTTCCCCAGTCTTACTGAGATATAATTGACATCTAACATTTCTAAGTTTAAGGTGTATAACAATGATTTGATATATGTATTTACTACAGAATGATTACAATAAGATTAGTTAACATCACATAAGCACAGTTACAACTTTTTTTCCTTTGTGATGAGAACTTTTAAGATCTATTCCTTTAGTAACTTACAAGTATACAGTACAGTGTTGTTAACATACAGTCATCATGTTGTATACACTACATCCCCAGGGCTTAAGTTATAACTAGAAGTTTGTACTTTCCGACCACCCCACCTAATTCCCTCACCCCCTACTGTCTGGTAGGTGTTCTAAGTTTACTATATCATTTTAACAACCTGTGAGTTAGAGATTATTATCTCCATTATCTCTAGATAGGGAAAACACAGTTTGGAGTAGTAAAATTGCTTGCAAAACAATATGGTTGGGGCCATCCTAATAAACAGGAAGGATTCTCACCCAAAATTTGTGTTAGATGTCAAGGGTAGTGATGTCATAAACACACTGAGAAGCTACGAAAAGGTTTATTACTTACATAATGAGCTTTTCTGGGGAGAGTTGGGCAGGCCTCTCAGGCTGTTCTGAAAATGATTTGAGAGAGCTGGAGAAGGAGAATGGTTTGGGGTTTTTATGGTGGGTCAGGGGGTGGGTTCCTACATGCAGAGAGGGGGTCATATGGTTTGAACTTCATGTCAATGCCAAAGGAGGGAGCACTCGGGCTTTCTTAGCAACTTGACCAGATGTGGCAGGAGGGGAAGATGGAAAGTGTACTTAAAAGCTACCAGCGGTCTAACATCAAAAAATGGAGTCAGATTCTTTATCACAGATGGTTCAAAAATTATACATACCAATATTTATGAAAAACATTTAGCTTTATTATCTGCATTTGTGTATCTAAAACAAATGTCTAGGTTGTTTTTTGTGACACTTATTTAAGGCTAATACCCAAATGATACTTAATGTCCTTTATGTAACGTAACATGCATGACCAAATACCTCAAACTTTAAAGTCTTGAGAAATATCTATTTCAAAAAATTAGCAAATATTAAATAACCAACATACACAGTTTCTAAATATAGCCATAAGATAAATATGAAATCATGCTGGGGGCACCTGGGTGGCTCAGTCGTTAAACGTCTGCCTTCGCCTCAGGTCATGATCCCAGGGTCCTGGTATCGAGCCCTGCCTCGGGCTCCCTACTCCGCGGGAAGCCTGCTTCTCCCTCTCCCACTCCCCCTGCTTGTGTTCTCTCTCTCGCTGTGTCTCTCTCTGTCAAATAAATAAATAAAATCTTAAAAAAAAAAAATGAAATCACTCTGTATGGTCAGTATTACTTGATTACTAGGTTTCATAGGATTACTAACTAATAACTCAAAGAATAATGTAAATCTATCTTGGTAATTTTTTCAATTGTGAAAAACAATTTACTCTTACCAAACCAACTTGTGAACAGTTGTCATTAATATTTAATAATACTAAATTAATTTTTATATTTTTACTTCAAGTTCCTAATGTCAAAGTGAATAGTATTTTAGAGAAAATTGTGATGAAATAAAGGTGAATACATAGTATGCTTGGTAACATGCTGAATTCTTATCAGAATCTGCTTCAGAGGCTTGAGTTACTAGTAGAAAAACCACACCACACCACAGCCAGGCATTTCATATTAAACTTTTTATTAAAACTGAATCTTCGTAATATATTTAAAATGACATATTCCACAAACAAATATTTGGGCAAAGAATTTCTATATGTACTTATTGGCACACAAATTTAAAATAAAAACTAAGCTAATACATACATATATATATTTGTATGTATAACATATATATATGTATGTATTATAAATTCATATCAATTATCTGGAATACCTGAGTTTCAAGCTGTTGGTTTTCCAGATAGTGTGAAACATTTTTCATCCACTTCATAAAGGACACAGCCCATCCAGAAAGAATAACTTTGGTTAATAGATGCTGTCTCCCAAAGATCACACAGAAGTCCTCAATGGGATTCAGGTTTATCTTCAGAGGTTTCTTCCATGTGGAGGTCAGTCTGTGATGCAAGGAAGGATTCCCATGTAGCAAGGCACTGAATAATGGAAATACACCACGAGATCAACAGTAGTTAACTTTCAGCAGTGAAAGGATTAATAAATCCTTATGTATTTGTTCCTAGGGCAATCTGCCCTGCTCCTCTCTCCTACCAGCAAGCCAAAATCCTTGTTGTTTTCTACATATTTTAATTCCTAATCATGGATACTATTGCTAAGTAAGAGGAAAACATAAAAGGTTAAAAAAATGAGCATGGATTAGTTTGCTAAAATAACCCAGTATTACCCCACTGTCAGGAAAGGAAACCACTAAATTATGGAGGAAAAGATGGACCATTTGCATCCAAGGAGGCAGGCGTTAAGCATCTAGACAGAGGAGTGGGGATATAAGCACGCATCCATCAGATTTGAATCCCACTACAAATTTGAGTTTGGGCAAGCTGATGAATCTTTATTATAGTTTCTCCAGCTATAAATGAGATTAATGACAGTACTTACCACTAGGGCAACTGTAAAAATCAAAGTTCCCTAATCTGTATAAATCTCTATGCAGAATGCTTAACACAAATTAAGTGCTCAAAAAATTAGCAATTATTATATTATGATGGTCTCGTGGGACTAGACGGTGAAACTTAGTCATTGATGTGCCACAGGAAATGAAAAAGGATCAGAGGAGACTGAAGGTGGTGGGGACAAGACAACAGGAATGTGGCCACCTTTGTGATGTTGCCTAGGACTGACCTGCCTACTAGCCTAGTCTCAGTTATCTGTATGAAGTTTATCCACAGCATAATTTTAATAGTTTACACATATTTAGGATTCTTCTAAAACATACTTACTCTAACATATATTTAGCATGAGCTAAAATTAATTAGGAAAGAAATCATTTTTTTTCCCCAAATGTGGATAGACTGCTATATACAAATACATATATATGTAGTTTTTTATATAATACACTCTGAAGTTGGACTGATTAACACTGGTTAACTTGCCTAAACTACTTTCACATCACTTCTTTATCCTCTAATCCTCTTATAGCTTTAATATGTCCACATCTGACAAATACTAGTGACAGACCAGCAATTTCCCAAACACAATACAAACTCAAAAATTTAAACCTCCCAAATTATAAATGTGCTATGTTCCAAAAAGTATGTATGGACTTATGTAGGTGTGTGTGTGTGTGTGTGTGTGTGTGTGTGTGTGTGTATCAATATTTTTTCAAACTGAAGATTTAGAATATGGGAAGCATTTTGCCAAATAAGGTTTTTATAATGGTTATATGCAGTGATTTGATTCTGAGATAGTTTCAATAGCCTAGGAAATGAATAATAAGGCTAGAAAATTATATATTTGCATGAGAACAGTAGAAAATACTGTTGAAAACTTAATTATCAAATTTTAAAAAACTGAGTAAATTACTGGGTAAAATGTTGAGTATTTATTTTGTGATGTATGTATTTTGAAAGTCAGGCTTGGTATAATACAGGTCTCATAAGAATAATTAAGCCTATCAAGACTTTAAGGGATATTTTTGATTTAAAAACTTTAGAGAGTACTGGAAGCCAAGTATAAGCCACAAAGCATAATTTTAGTCACTGTGATGAATTAGTTCTGTGATTTACCTTTACTCTTTAGTAAGTTACTAACTCTCTGATTTTCTACTTTGGGTGTAAAATAATAATACCTATCTCAGTGGGATGAAGAAATAACAAAATAAGATAGGGGTAAGGAAGGAGAGGGCAGGGACAAGAGAGAAGGCCAAGTAGCTATGACAGGGACCACCAGGCAAGAGTGGCCTCCTCTGACATGGTTCAGGAGAAGAAGCAGATGTCTTTACATCTAAATGCTTATACCCATGAAAGGGCATTAAGATAAATACCTCACATTTGATCTATGCTTCAACTTTTAGACCTTATGTCTTTTATAACTGTCCAAACTATACATAATTTGGGATGTGGGGGTTGACATAAAACATCCATTCACTCAAAAAATATTTTTGAGTTCTTATTATGTCAGGCACTATGACAGGGTCTGGGGCACAATCCTTGACCTCGTGGAACTTATGATTTAGCAAAGAAACATAAGTAAGCAAATATAATCAACTTCAGGGTCTATGAAGTTACAGGGTATGATGAAAATAAATAGTAGTGGGATCTAAATCAGACTAGAATGAGTTAAAAAACGTTTCCTAGTAGGAGTAAGCCCATAAATTTCTGTGCATGTCTGTGGAAGGGCAATGTGAGGAATAATGTATGGTACAGTGGTTAAGAACTTGGGCTTAGGACTTCTGTTGCTGGCCAAAATGGTGGGTAGATAGATAGATAAGAAAAAATATATGAAATGACAGTTTTCAAGACCCTGAACATCAGGCAACAAAGAACAGTGATCCCTGAGAGACATGATAAAAACAATCTGAGCTCTACGATTACCCTCCTGTTATGGGCAGAATTGTGTCCCCAAAACTTATTTGTTGAAGCACATTCTGAGATACTTCAAAATTCATTTGTTGAAAACAGAGGATCACATGGGAAGACAGGAAAAAATAAAACAAGACGAAACCAGAGAGGAAGACAAACCACAAGAGACCTTTAATCATAGGAAACAAACTGAGGGTTGCTGGAGGGGAGGGGGGTGGGGGGGATGGGGTAACTGGGTGATAGACATTAAGGAGGGCATATAATGAGCACTGGGTATTATGTAAGACTGATGAATCACTGACCTCTACCTCTGAAACCAATAATACATTATATGTTAATAACAGAATTTAAATTAAAAAAATAATAATATAATAAATACAATAAAAAAATTCATTTATTGAAGTACCACAGAATGTGAAAGTATTTGGATATAAGGCCTTTAAAGAGGTGATTCAGTTGAAATGAGGCTGTTAAGACGGGCCCTAATCCAATCTGACTAGTGTCTTCTAAGAGGAAATTGGTTATACAAGAAGACTACAGGAATGACAGCAGAGAGAAAAGACAATGTGAGGACACAGGGAGAAGGCTGGTCATCTGCAAAGCCAAGAAGAAAGGCCTCAGAAGAAACCAAGAAACCAGGCTTGCCAACATCTTGATCTTGGACATCTAAACTCCAGAACTGTAAGAAAATAATTTTTTGTTGTTTAAGTCACTTAGTTTGTGGTGTTTTGTTATGGCAGTCCTAGCAAACCAATACACCAATTTACTGCGTTAAGAGAATTTCGAGGCCACGGTGAAAGACGGTGAACTTAGATGTAGCCAGGCAGACTTCCTGAGTTGAAGAGATGGAGCTAAGAGTCTATAGAAAAGTAATGCAGGAGGGTTCGGAGAGCAGAGTACCAGAGGAGAAAGAGTGCAGACAGAGCACTCTGGAGATCTGTGGTGGGTCTCCCTTGGGTATTCAGTGGAGTCCTGATCAGTACATGCATGTAGAAAACTACCTGAGGCCTGGAAAAAAAAGCCACCACTGAGAATTAGAGTGAACAGTGTCCATGTTCTCCCAGGGACTAGAATAGTACAGGATCCCACCAAAGAGATTGGAAAATCCCATAATTCATGAGATATTGGGTAGGATACAAAGAAGCGTCTTGCCTCAATACTCTCTTGCCCTCTACTAAAAGCTGCTCAAGTACCATCTATCAAATCTTAAAAGTAAGACCCTAAAGGATCAAATTGTGTCCAAGCAACTGAATTAAGCGCAATAGGGATACAAAAATATTCAACATGCAACAAAATTCATAATATCTGGCATCTAATTAAGTATAACAGGATAAAAAGATGCAAGAAAACATAATCCATAATGAGGAGAAAAATCAATCAATTGAAATTTATATACAATGCAATATTACTCAGCCATAAAAAAGAGTGAAATCTTGCCATTTGTAACGATGTGGATACAGCTAGAGAGTATAATGCTAAGTGAAATAAGTCAGTCAGAGAAAGACAAATACCATATGATTTCACTCATATGTGGAATTTAAAGAACAAAACAAATGAGCAATGGGGGGAGAAAAGAGAGAGGCAAACCAAAAAAACAGACTCTTAACTATAGAGAACAAACTGAGGGTTACTGGAGCAGGGAGGTGGGCAGGGGATGGGTTAAATGGCTGATGGGGACTAAGGAGGGCACCTGTAATGAGCACTGGGTGTTGTATGTAAGAGATGAATTCTACACCAGAAACCAGTATTACACGGTGTTAACTAACTGGAATTTAAATAAAAATTTGGAAGAAAAAAAAAAAAGAAACTGACCCAGAATTGACAAAGATGTTAGATTTTAGCAGACAAGGACATTAAACCAGTTATTATAAAAGTGTCCTAGATGTTCAAAGAGTTAAGTAGAGGCATGGAACAAATGAAGAATAGACACAAATTAGCCTTCCTGAGATGAAAATCACTATGTGTGAGATGAAAAAATATAATGAATGGAATTAGTAACATATAAGACCAATGCAGAAGAAAAAAATTAGCGAACACGAAGGCGTAGGAATGGAAAATATCTAAAAGAAGACACACAAAGATAAAAGATCAATGAGGGGCTTCTGGGTGGCTCAGTCAGTTAAGCAGCTGTCTTCGGCTCAGGTCATGATCCCGGGGTCCTGGGATCGAGTCCCACATCGGGCTTCCTGCTCAGCGGGGAGTCTGCTTCTCCCTCTGTCCCTCAACCCACTCTCATGCTCTCTCTCACTCTCTTAAATAAATAAATAAATAAATAAATAAATAAATAAATAAATAAAATCTTTAAAAAAGAAAAAAGATCAATGAGAAAGAAAGGAAAAGAGCATCAGTGATCCAGAGGACACAACTTGCAGTAGTATAATATATATGTAATTAGCATCGCTAAAAAGGTGGGATGCACAAAAACTTTTGGAAAATATAAAGGCCACAATTTTTCCAAATTTGATAAATTATAAACCCACAAATCCAAGAAACTCAACAAACTCTAAACATAAGAAACATGAGGAAGAATGCATCAAGCCACTTTATAACCAAATTGCTCAAAATCAGTGATAAAGACAATCTTTAGAGACAGAGAAAAATGATACTGTTACCTACAAAAGAAGAAAAAATAGGGATGAGTATTTCTCATCCAAGATGATGTAAATGAGAAGACAGCAGAATAATATTTTTAAGGTACTGAGAGAAAAAAATACTAAAAAAGATATAGGATTCTATGCCTAGCAAAAATAATCCTTCAAAAACAAAGATGGAATAAGTCTGAGTCCAGTCAAAAATGAGATTTTCTAAGAGTGACAAATAAATAAGATCAGGCATCAAAAAAAAAAAAAAAAGATGGAATAAAGATATTTTCTGACATACAAAAGCTATAGAATTGTCACCAACAGACCACACTACAGGAAATGTTTTTTAAAAAAGAAATATTTCATCAAGCAAAAAGAAAATGAGACCAGACAGAAATATGAATCCATTCAAAGGAATGAAGAACACAGAATATGACAATGATATGGAAACATATATATTTTTCTTATTCCTTAAATTTATTTAAAATACAATTGACTACTTAATTATTAATAATAATAGTAACAAGACCTTGTGAGGCTTATAATACATGTACAAATAAAATATATGACAAAAAGGGCATAAAGGCCAGGAGAAAGAAAATGTAGGTTCTTAAATGATAGGTGAAGTGGTATAATATTACTTGAAGGTAGACGATGATAAGATTAAGCTACAAAAAATAAACCTGAAAATAACCACTAACAAGTAAAAGGTATATCGAATACACCAACAAAAGATCTAAAATGAAGCGATACAAAATTGTCTATTATCCAAAAGAGGGCATAAAGAAGAAAATGGGAGCAAAGAACAAATAAAAAACAAATAGCAAAATAATAGACTCAAACCTAGCCATATCAATAATCAATTTCAATGTTAATAAGTAAATACTCCAATAAGACACAGATTGTCCTATTAAATAAAAACAAGACCCACCTATATTCCACTTATAAGAAATACACACAAACACATTTAAATTAAAAGGGCGAAAAAATATATATACTATGTAACACATGTCAGAAGAAAGCTAGAGTGGCTATATTAGATAAAATAGATTTTAGAACAAAGATTATTATCAGAGTTAAAGGTTATTTCATAATGATAAAGGCATCACTTTTTCTAGGCATAATTTAAAATATTTATATATATATAATGGGAGGGTTTTAAAATACATGAAACAAAAACTGATAGAAATGTAAGGAGAAAGACAAATCCACAATTACAATTGATTTTGATACACTTTTCTCACAAGAATTGACAGAATATGTGGACAGAAAATCAGCAGTGATACAGAAAACTAGAACACCATTATCAGTCAAGTTGACCTAACCAGTATCTATAGAAAGGAAAATACATGTTTATTCTTGTGCATATGCAACATTTACCAAAATAGACCATATTCTAGGCTACAAAAGAAGTCTCAGTAAATTTAGAGTCAAGTCACATGAAGTTTGTTCCCTGAACATAATGGAATTAAATTAGAAATCAGTAATAGAGAGATATCTGAAAAATACCCAAATATTTGAAATCTAAACAGGAAACTTACACATATAATAACCCCTCTGTCAAAGAAGAAATCAGAAGGAAATTTAGATAGAAAGTATTTTGAACTGAATAAAAATAAAAACACAGCATATAAAAAATTCTGGGATGTGACTAAAGCAGTACATAGAAATTTATAACACTAAATGTCTATTAGCAAAGAAGAAAGTTTGCAATGAGCACTGGGTGATGAATGGAAGTGTTGAATCACTATATATGGTACACCTGAAACTAATATTATAGTATGTTAACCAACTGGAATTAAAATAGAAACTAAAAAAAAATAAAATAAAAGAAGAAAGGTCTTAATAAATGATTTGAGTTTCCACACTAAAAACAAACAAACAAACAAATAAATAAATACATAGGGGCGCCTGGGTGGCTCAGACAGGTCAGCGTCTGCCTTCAGCTCAGGTCATGATCCCAGGGTCCTGGGATCGAGCCCCGCATCGGGCTCCCTGCTCCTCGGGAAGCCTGCTTCTCCCTCTCCCTCTGCTGCTCCCCCTGCTTGTGCTCTCTCTCTTTGTCAAATAAAGAAATAAAATCTTTAAAAACATAAACAAACAAGTAAAACAAATTAAACCCAAACAAGGGAGAACTAGAAAGCAAGCAAGCAAGCAAGCAAGCAAGCTGAAAAGATCAGGGTGCGAATCAATGAAAAAGAGAAAAAATATAGAAAAATCAATGAAACCAAATGTTGGCTCTTAGAGAAGATTAATAAAAGTGATAATCATTAACCAGACCTAAAAGAAGAGATATGACACAAATTTCCAGCTGTTAGGACTGAGAAAGGTGACATCACTCCAGATTCTACTGAAGGAAATAAAGTAATATTATGAAAAACTTTATACCTATACACTGACAACTTAAAATGAAATGGACCAATTCCCTCAAAGACACAAACTACACAAACTCACTCCAGAAGAAACAGAATAACTCAATGAATTTGAATTTGTCGTTAAATATCTTCCCACAAAGAAAACTCTAGGCCCAATGGCCATCACTGGTGAATTTTATCAAACATTTAGGGAAGGAATCATTAATTCTATACAAACTCTACCAGAAAATTGAAGTCACGGGAATGCTTTCCAATTTACGAAAACCAAAGACAGTGTAAGAGAATAAAATTACAAACCAGTATCTCTCATAAACATAGATACAAAAATTCTAAACAAAATTTTGGCAAATCCAACAATCTATAGAATGACCAAAAGGGGTTGATCCCAGGACTGTAGGATTGGATTAACATTCAAATATTGATCAATGTAATTAGCTATATTAAATGTAATATCATCTCAATAGACATAGAAAAGGCATTTGTCAAATTATAATGTCCATTTCTGATTTTAAAAAACTGTCAGCAAATTAGGAATTGAGGAGAATTTCCACAACCTGAGGAAGAACACCTACAAAAAACCTAAAGTTAACATCATAGGCAGACATGCAGTAAATATTAGCTGTCATTAGTATTTTATTTCTTTTCAATGCCAAGGAAAAACAGAAAGTAAAACTCAGCCTTATATATACTCAAAAATCTCCTTCACCAAATTTTGAGTATAAACAAAGCAGGAAATAGAAAAGTACCAAAATACAAATCACTTTAAATCTCTAGCTACAGTATCTACAAAACAAGGAAAGTTATTAACTGGGACCAGTGGCCCAATAGAGAGCAGACCATACTTTGCATCTGGGATGAGCCCCGTTTCCCTTGTGAACCTCATTTCTACTAGAGCCCTCTGGCCTCCTCTGCAAATCCATACACAATTCTACCATCTGGTAACCCTGCAGGGCAGCCCAAAGCAATTACTGCTTTCAGGAGATATCACATCTTTTTGATAATTCTGCCAAACTATCATTTGAATAAACTTCTGAAGTCCTCAAGGTAAAATTCAAAATGTAATTCTGAGCAGTCTGCTCTGTTTAGAATTCCTGTCAAATAAATGATCCAAATTACACCAAAGACGGCATTAATTCTCCCTGAAGAAACTTCTATTGTCATCTTCTGCTTCAACTATTCTAGTTTAATAAATGTCTAAGGAAGATATTCAATAGACATCCACACTGATTAGTGTTGTGAATTAACATTTTCATTTCCCAACTAAGTCCTAAACGGGACAGTGAAACTTAGTAAAAAAGACAAATTAACTACAGAATTATCTCCTTACCATCTACCATACGATAGGAAGAAAAACAATTTATGTATTTTGAAATATGAGTTATAGAACGCTACCATAGAAAAACAATAGAAAAAAACATGACACCTGCAATATATACCAATATGAATATTTGCTCAGGCATTATAATGGTTGCTTTATTATGTATTACCTGCATATTACCACCTTACAATGACTGTTACGTATCTTATTTCACAGATGAGAAAGTTGAGGCACAAATCGTTAAGTACATCTGTGATATTACAAATCTGGTAGGTAGTACAGCCAGTATTTATTCATCAACAAATGGAAAGTAATCTCTCAAATGACCATCAGGATACATTCAATAAGTCACTGGGCCATCAAGATGAGATACCATTCTTTTACCTAGTGGAAAAAGGGCAATTCTGGAAGGAGAGGTGGGTAAGAAAATGCATGACTGCAAGGGGCATTAAGCTGAAAAAATTTTAGGAAAGTATATATGTGCAGGTTGAATGTGTAGAAATTGATTCCCTACACACCTCTTGGAAATTCTTTACATATTTCCAGGAGCACACACACTCTTTGAAGAGGACCTAGTTAATACATGCCAGGCATACATTAAGTACTCAGTAAATGCTGATGATTACAGAGAAGGAACGTATTGAACTACACATACAAATACGCTGGTCATCACAAAAACTGCAGTTTTCAACCTGACTATTAATTAATTGACATCCTGGCTTCTATTGCTCTCTAAACCTGAACTAGGTAGCTCCTGATGCTACCGGCCCTCTTTTGGAATTTTGATAGATTTTTTTTTCTAAATCAATATGTCAACTGTCCCCTCCTGCCAATATTTAATATTACCCTGTTACCTGATATTTGCACATCTATCCAATGAATGTACATAAATCTATTTTAAAATAATAAGAGATAATCCCTAAAACTCTTTTCTCTTTCTTGTTTTTTTTTTTTTTTAGTATGAAAAACCAAGTAAAGACTCAAGAGATGGATTGTTTGTACCATGTAGTTAAGCAATTTATTTCAGTATCTACTGTGTCCATGACTGTGATAATTGGAGGAGATAAACAGTCATCAAAACAACAGCAACACAATCTCAAAACCTAGTGAGACTTGCTTATAATTGTAAATCATGTTTTTTAAAAAGATATTTCTGTTACTTGGCTTCTCATTGCTTTCTATCAAGGAATTGATTTCTTCCACTTTTAAATCATTACAATTAGTGAAGTAAGTTAATATCTATCAAAGTTAGAGTAACAATAGAAAATACCCAGCACTACTGTCGGCCTGACCTTCTTAGCAGCACCCAGCAGCTCATTCTAGTTTTAGATTCTCATATTATCCCCAGAGAATCAACAACAGGAATTCCACTGTGAGTGGAATAGTGTGTCATAATCTTCCACACATATCATTTTATTTGATACAATACTTTGACGAAATCAAGGAATTGCATCTTATAGTTAAGAAAACTGTGTCTACAGATTTCAGTACCTTTCCCACTGTCTCCGGTGCCTCACTGCAATAAAAGTGAGCCAATAAATATGCTGTACATGCTACTGGGCAGGATGTTGGGTGATCAAAAAGTAAATTTATCACAAATCCTCACTAATTGAGAATCCAGTGCACATTTTCCCCAGGTGGCTCCAGTTTGTAGCCAAAGGCCAAAACCTGCAGCTTCTCTTTGAAGGGCAGGACTGGAAAACAAAGCTGTACAGTTAGGAAGGTGAGCCAGAGCTGCGGGAGAGAGATCCAACAGGTAAACAGAAACCTTTTTGTTCCTATACACATGCTTAAAAACTTCTCAAATGCAGGGACAGAATATTTAGAAAGTAAGTTTTAATTCCAAAGCTAGTTTTGAAAGTAAATCTGTTGCTATTTCAGCAAAGGTGGTGATGAAAATTCGCCATTAGAAAAGATAAATATTGGGCGCCTGGGTGGCTCAGTTGGTTAAGCGACTGCCTTCGGCTCAGGTCATGATCCTGGAGTCCCGGGATCGAGTCCCGCATCGGGCTCCCTGCTCGGCGGGGAGTCTGCTTCTCCCTCTGACCCTCCCCTCCTCATGTGCTTGCTCTCTCTCATTCTCTCTCAAATAAAAAAAAAAAAAAAAGAAAAGAAAAGATAAATGTCTCTTCAGTTCTCATAAGTGTGTGGTAACCCTACAAGCAGATATGACCAAATTTTCCAGAGAATGAATGATGACAAAAATGGTGTTTCTACAGATACAATGTAGCTTCCAATGAAAGCTTGCATGTTTAAGAATCAGTATTTTCTCAAGTTGGTGGGGTACGAAGAGGTTCTGTCCTGCAGTGTGACTTCAAGCAAATATCTTCACTGCTCTGGGCCTGTTTACTCATTCATAAAGTAAGGGGCTTGGACTGTGTATGTCCATTAAGTGTGAGCCTAGAATTAAAAGTGAATGCTACCAGAGGCTAATTGTAGCCAACAAGAAGCTGGGAAATGAGATCACACACAATTTATAAATCTGTCTTGCTCTCCTTGGCTTGACACAGTGTGGAAATGCATCAAGCATAAAATTTTACCTCTTTCCTCAGTATTTGATATTTACAAGATAATTATCATTATAAATAATTTCCAAAGAGGTGATTCATAAACTGAGAAATATTTTCAATTACTACTATTGCTGCTCTATTGGTAGCCTACATTTATTGAAACCTTTATTATGTGCTAGGAACCAAGCTAAGGACATCACATATATTTTTATCCATCTATCTATCTATCTATCATCAGCTTTGAAACTTATTTCCTATATTGGCAATTTCAGGCTCAAGTAGAGCAAATTGTAGCTTAAGGAGTAAGTTGCAGGAGACTCCTAGAAGGATGTTTATGAGTATAAAAGCTTCAAAATAATTTATTTTTAGTGACTTACAGGGAATACTGAATTTTCCTTCCAGGAATTTTCTTTCATCTTTCCTTATTCCATTCCATACATGCATACACACATACATACAGATATATTTTAATACCCAAACAAATCTGTGATGGAGGTACTATTATTTTCAGCCCTTTATAGAGAAGGATACTGAGGCTCACTAAAATAAAGTCTTCAAGGTCTCTCAGCTCAAAGTTACAAGTTGTGTCTGTCCAAAGCCATGCTCTTGGTCAACATGCAATGTCAATATAAAGTTTAATGTCTCCATTGGTAATGCTACCACCCTGTTTGTGGAATAGCTAATAGAAAATTTAGTTTTATCCAAATTATCACCTAAGTCAAATTAATAAAATACTATTTATATATCTCTATGATAATAGAGTAAAATAACTATACATTTGCCTGAAACAATAACAATTAAACCTATCATTATGAAATGTGATAAAAGCCAAACTTTACCATATATTATTTTTAAACCAGAAGTTTCCATATTAAGCCAAAAGTTGTTGTGCTTCTAGGTTTTTCCTACCAATCTAAAAATATCTTTTAGACAGTACCATGATAATTGCATGTCTTCTAATAAATTAAAAATGAAAAATATGACTGAGTGTCCTCTAAGTATTTTAATGCTGTCTCAAATGATCTTGGGCACAAATGCTATCACCTACATTTGAGGAAACACTGAAGCTCAAATATGTGAACATCTCTGTACTAGGCCAATTTCACTGCAAAATAAATTACATTATAAAAAATGTAGATCATGCCTAAATTGAGGGTAATGGAATGTGTATCATTTCAGTAAATGCTTTTTACCACCTAAGCTTAAGATTCAAAACAGTACTGAAAACTTACAGGAACTGCATATTTTAAATTGTGAATGTAATCAATCCAGAAAGAAATTAGAGATGATGTTGCTAGAGGAAAGCAACTTCTATTATTTTGTAATAGCTCAAAGTTGCTCATTACATTTCATTTTTGGAAGAGTCTAAATTCAGCTTCTAAGAATCATCTGCCAATTTATAATTTTAGAACTATCAACAACTTTAAAATAACAGAATTTGCATATTTTTTCTAAAAATTACTTTTACATATCTCTCAAGAATATAAGTAATAAGCTTGATTTATAAGTCCTGCAAATACTTAAAAGACTAACAGTTAATGCAAAAGGACTCATTAGCTACAAACGCCATCTTGTGGTCCACGTTTTTATTATTTTTGTCGTATTAGTCTGGAACTCTAACTCAAGATCTGCTAAAGAAAGAAAGAACCCTGGATATAATTTATTCCCTTTCTCTCATTTTTACACATGGGAAAATTGGAGCTCCAAAAGGTCTAATACATTGGAAATCTTTAGAGAAAGAATTAATACAAGAGCCAAAATTTGAATTCAAATCTTTTCAACTCATACTTTTTCTATTCCTTACCATCATTGTTTTTGACCAATAATATGCACGATGTCCAGCTTAGTACTAGACACTTCAAACACCAAGCTTATCTGTGTTTGTTTAACCACATCTTGAAAGTACAGCAAACTACAAGGAAGAGCACATTTACCTTTGAATTACTGAAAAATTATCAAGGCACAGCTATGATGTTTCAGTGCATTATTTTAAAGCACTTCACACATGTGTTCTAATTTTATTCTCCTAAAGATTTATGAGTTCAGTGTGTGGACAGGGGTGGGGAAGGGGAGGATTATCAATACGTCTACTGACAAATTAGAAAACTGGGTTTAGAGAAGACATGATTAAGATTTTACAATTAGCTAGTGGCAAGCATCCTGATATCCAACTTTAATTTTTTTCATTAGTCAATCCACCTTTTTTCTTCAAGATGTTATATCATGCAGTGTGTACATGTGCATGTGTGTGTCTTAAATCCCTTCCTTTTCTTTATGGGAATTACATAGTTATTGATCTGTAGAATATAGTCTATCATTTACGAAGCACAATCAGATGAAAGTCCTTGATTCAGAAACTAGATACTTTCAGAAATTATAAATATGTAATCTTCTATTCAAATCCTTGATTAGCTTAACAACAGAAAAATTCATCTAATCCAAAGGATGGGAAAGAGGCAAAGACAGTCTATGCTCTAGCATAACTGGATTTCACACCTAATTTCACACCTAAACTTAACTTCATTTGTACAGATAATTGAGAAATAATATCACAGAATATAAGAGATTAATGCGAATTTTTTTAAGAGAAGTTTTTAAGAAAGCAGAAACCTGAAAAACACAAAAATCTCCAAGACTCATGAAACCTAATAAAAGATGTCCATGGTTATATGAAAATGTGAGCTGTAACTATGGCTTTTGAATGTACAATTCACAACAGAAATTCTCACTTAATAAAACAACAAGATACAGCTGACTCTTGAATGACAACAGGTTTGAACTACTTATCTGCATATTTTTTACAGGACAGTACTCTATATGTATTTTCTCTTCCTTATGATTTTCTTAATAACATTTTTTTTCTTTAGCTTACTTTAGTGTAAGAATACAGAATAGAATATATATAACTTACACAATATGTGTTAATTGACGATTTTACCGGTAAGGCTTCTGGTCAACAGTAGGCTATTAGCAATTAAGTTTTTGGGGAGACAAAAGTTGCACACAGATTTTCAGCTGCACGAGGAGTTGGCACCCCTCACCCCCGCGTTGTTCAAGGATCAACTGTAGTTAATTACATAATTACTTTAGAATTCTAAAAATGACAATTGATTTTAAAGTTTCCTTAGAAGTAAATAAAAATCACACCCTGTTACATATTTCTATAATTGACTGTTTTATATACTTTATATAAAACTTGAATATTAAATAGATTATAAACTTTTAAATGAGAAAGGACACTATGTTTAGCCTGAGATGAGCAGACTCTTAGAAAATAGATGGAACTGCAGAGCAGTGCTTCTCAAACTATCGATGGTGAAGAACACAACTTTTCCTTTCAATCTTCAAGGACCATTAAGTGATGCTACTGAGCATGACTAGTCTGCAGTACATGAAGCCACATGAATCACCACAAAAGCCGAAAGATACTGGCCAATACTTAATTGGCCAATACTTAATCAACATAACAAGTCTACTAATCATCTACCTAGATGTCATGGCGATGTCTAATTGCTATAGAAGATTTTAACTGATTACTTTCAACTTCTAATTTATCTTGTTATGAATCTGCAATAAACAACTTATGGACTGGGCATCAGTCCACACTTTAAGTAGCATTACTTTAGAGATCAACATAATTACCTAAGGTTTCCCAAACTGTGTTCCATGACATGCTAATCCTGCAAGAAGTGCTGATCTAGTCAAGGAAATTATATCTTCAGATTCACAAACCATATAAGCACATAAAGTAAGCTAAGAACTTTTTTAGGAAATAAACCTGTTTAACTTTATTTAATCCAAACTTCTTTGACTACAGAACTTTTTCTTTCAAAAGTATCACTCATTAACATTACAAAACAGTAATTTTCTACAAAATGCATTGAGAGACTCTAGTATAGACAGAATTACTGATTTACATTATTCAACAATTGCTCAAAAACTCCCAGTGGCAAAGAATTTATTTCTTCACAATGCAATTTAATATAATTTAGAAAATTGTAACATAAAGGAAATAGTTTTGTGTGTGTGAGTTCAAATTATACAATTTCCAAGAGTTGGTTTTAGATATATTATCTGAAGCAACGATAAAATGTGTAATCCTTCTTCCATGACTGCCCTCCAAATACCTTTCTTCTTTTCTAATTTTTTGAATGAAGATGCATTTCTAAGACCATTATCACCACAACCTTATTCTGACTACATCTTAGTTTGCCAATGTTTCTTTCAAAATGCATCATTAGGACTGAATTCAGTATTTGGAATGGCTAGTGAAGGATGTAGATAATTACTTTGTTCTATTTTTTTAAGTCAGAAGTGTTTTTCCAGCATAACAAGACTTTAATATGGCTCTCATAAAACTTAAATTTGGAAGAGAGCAAATTTCAATGTCATCACCAGATAAAGACTTAGTGAATTAAACGAGCTGACTTCCACAAAGTATACTATTATTTCACACGCTGAAGATAATTTTATTGCAAAATAATTTTGGCTTGAGTCTAAAGATTCCTTTGGAAAAAAGCTAGTTAGAGGTAGATTTACAACTTGGAATATGAGAGCAGGACCCTGTCATCAATGTAGGGGATAATACTTACCTTCTTACTTGCAATAGTAGGGGAACATTCACCTATATCACCTGTATCATTGTTCCAGGATTACCCAAAACTTTCTCTGAAACTAATTTTAGTATTTACCTAGGAAAGAAAAACAGTCTGCATTTCTCCTGGGTGAGCAGAAGTCTGTTGATCTTCCTGACTAAGTCAGTTTAGAACTAAGGGCTACAACGAAGGCTTGGTAAGGCACTGCTTTGGGGCTGGTAAAAGAAGGGCTTTGGCATTGCTCACTGGAGAAGAGAATTTACCCAGACTCCTCTTTTACTGGAAATGGATAGCTGTTGTTTTATTATCTCTTCAAATATACTGGATTTTAGTTACCTTTTATTTATATTTGCCTAAATCTTTCAACTTATACTTTCATTCTCCTTGATGGAGAAAACAAGAATGAAATAGAATTCAAGTAGTTCTGTCTTTTCAGCTTCCATAACACGGTTTCCATTAGAGGTTCACTTTACTAATTTTATTAGAGCTTATTAATTCCTAGCTTTCTTGCATCCAAAGAGGCTCCTCAACACCCACTTCCATGGGACTTTGATACTCTTTGGAAGTCATTCACTTTTTCCTCCCAAACCTCACTTCTTCCTGAAATGTGACTCCTGACACTGTTTCCTCTGTCTTCATGTTTGTATCCTGTTGCGTCTTTGCCTTTCATAGTCCCATGGTCTGCAGGTATGATCATATCTGATTCTTTAACTGCTTCCCTTTTACTTTTTAGAATTGTTCATTCCTCTTATGTCATATTCTCTTTTTCAGTCTGTGACTTTGCAATTACAACTAAATTTTCTGTAACTTTTTAAAACCACTTTACTAAATTCTAGGGAGTATGACTGAAAATGGCCAGGGTTTCCTTCCTTTGCTCTTGCCTCCCAGAATGTGAAAAGGGTACTTCCTTCCCAGGTTTCTGTCATGTTCTAGAACAGTTCCTCTCTGTTGGATGGAATTAAGTCTAAGGAAGCTATTCCCCCTCACTGCTTCTTTTAATTCATGTAGATGAACAGAGTCCATCACTTATCTGATCCCAGTTTTCAAAAGAAGAATGAAATTTTGGACAGAAATCTAAATGCCACCCAGAATTCTGCTTATCTGGCAGTTTTATAATCATTATTAATATAGACTGACCTCTTCAAGTCACCATGCTTGGGAGCTCTCATTACCTGGACCAAGGTGTTTTAAATTTACAAAATTTATAACACACTCCAAACTATGTAGTGCACCCCTGAATTGAAAACAAACAACTCTTTCGCTAGAATTTATTTTACCATTCCCCAACATAACAAGGAATATATTTTTAAATAAATACAACTATACTTGAACTTCTGGGACGTTCAATGCTCATTTATTACTTACTTTGTTGGACTACTATAACATATATATATATGTTTGTGTGTCTTTTTAAAATTTCTCTAATTTTCAAGTGGTCCATAAATAACTACTCTTGGATTTTAGGAAAACATTAGCTGTATTATTCATCTGGCTAGATGGTATACTTTTGCAATGATTTTTTTCTTTCTTCATTTATTTTCCAGAAAATGTCCTATGCTATAATAATTTTTTTGTTTCTAACACTTCCATGTTGACACATATATTTGTATTATTCCATAGTGATAGAACCCTTCGATTAAATCTGTTCATTACAATTCAAGTAAATAAAACTAATTTAAATACTCTTCCATTAAAACAAAGCCATAGTAATCAAGTGAAAAATACATAGACTTACTGTTCTTCCCCAGTAAATTCTAAGGTCTGAATGGCAAGATTTAAAGTTTGAATTTGGATGCTCCATAGTGCTTAGCACAGGATTTTGATGGTAACAGAATCTTAAAGGAATGATTTGACATGAGACAACTGACATTCTTAAATAAGATTGATATAATTTGAAATGAAATGTCCTCTGGCCTGGTTATTTCTTGAAATTCTTATCCAGAAAGTTTTTAAAGTCTAATGTTCATAATTATTTGTAATAGTATTGTCTGTGACAGCAAAAAAATAACACAGAGGTTCAACTATTAGTTGTTACCTTTGCTAACAGAAGTATATTAACATGATTGTATTATGTTAAGATTATACATTATACAGAAAAGTAAACAAATGAGAAATATGGAATGCAAAATAACACATACCCACTGTAATCATCATGACACAGAATAAATAAGTCATCATGTTTTTCTGAAGACACATTCAGAAAGGGTCATGTAGAAATCTTAAAATATTTTGACCTGAACATAGCAAATTATTTTTCTATAATTGTATTTAAATATGCCACTCTCTCTAGGAGAAAAGGTTACAGGCATTCTTTATTTTTAATTTATATATTAGTGTACCTAGCTTTTGTTTGTTTTTAGTGTGCACATATATTAATTTTATAACCACAAAAATAAAACTATGAAACAAGGACTTCCATACATTAATATCATACAGTAAACTGCACAAAGGCATAAATTACATTACTTTAAGTATTACATTCACTTAAGTATTATATTCACGTAACTATAAACTGGTTTATTTGGCAAAAATTAACATTATGTGATCTTTTCACTATGATATTAAAATTGAACTTTCAAAGAGTATATTCTTTCAGTTTGCAATACCTACCAAAGACCACTTCCTTTCAAATCTCTCCACCGTCATCATAATCATCATCATTAACATCAGCATAAACAACCACATAAACAGACACACTTCTGTACCTACCAGAGAACAATTAGAAAATGTCCATGCACTTAATTTAGCATGTCATGTTTTATGGTTTTAACATCCCTCCACATTTTATCAGGAAGTAATTTTCTTTGGTTATTTGGGTACCAATATACTTTGAAATTACTCACCCATGTTCATTTGGAATTTTGTTGTAATGCTTTGTTAATTCTTGTTTTTAAAAATAAGTGAAATTTATTCTTAATTCTAATTATTGGTCATATAGGACAAAATGGAAATAGCTTCATTTTACTTATTTAGAGTTCGGTTGGAGATATCTGTTTTATATTTGATATCAACTGTCTCCAAGTAAATTCACACATCTAAATACTACATTTCAATATGACAATAGTTGGTTTCCTATACAGACCCATGCCTCATATTTATAATCTGATTTTCCTCTCTCACTTTGAGATTTAAATTTTAAGTTATAAATGAGCTGTGACCATTTCACTTCATAAAACAAGTCCAAAGGCAAATGTTTATACCCCAATTCATCTATCATACTAGGGACAAACCCCTTCGGGGATTTATATTTGCAAATGTTGATTAAAAAAAAAAGTATTTCCGTAATAATGTGATTAAATTAAAAAAGGAAATGGAAAGATTCTGGAACATTTCACTTCTCTGTATATCTAAGATATTCTGAAGTTAACAGATAACAGCAGACAGTTACTGTTTCAGGCCACACAGTCTATGTGCTAATTAGGAAGCCTTGATTATTTAAGGGCTCCAACTTCCTGATTATGCTTGGACTGGTACGGCAAATCAGCTAAAAGTTATTCACTCAGGGGAAAAACAACAAATAATTGAAACTGTAGGGGTTTTTTTAATTGAAAGAAAACCAATTATTCCTTCAAAGTTACATATTTAAGATGCAGTGCACTTGATACATTTTAGTAACATTTGGAAATATAATTCATTTGGAGGAAAGAGTTAAAAACATACTGATATAAACTGCTGTGAAGAACAAGATTGGCAATATGGCAATATGGCACAGTGATGCTAATTTAACAATATTTTATATAAACTGAATTCAGTCTATGAGAATGACAAAAATATGAATTTATATGACAGGTATAGTCAAAACCCAAACATTTCAGTTGGAGTTCAGTGGAATTGCTATGAACACTTTCCCTTAAAAAAATAAAGTCCACACTTAGAAAAAAATTTTTGCAGATCCTATCACTTAAAGGAAAAAACAGTTAGTGCATTTGTCATGTGATTTTTATACCCTAATATATTTATGTTTTATAATCATAATCACTTATAGTATATTGCATATTTTAATTTTCGAGGCATTTTCTTATAAATTATTTTGGTTGGTTGTCATAACAATTCTGTAACATCAGAATGAACAGTTCTAATGTAAAGGAGAGAGAAGGCTATTTTTGTGGATTTAAATAGTTAAGGGGTAATAAAGCCTATAGTGGTCAATGTGCTTTATTCAACAAAATATTTTAAACTATTTCAAAATCTGAGACTTATGGGAAATTCCTTTGAGATAATTGAATTTACTTAAGGTTGTTAATGTAGAATAAAAAAAATTAAGGAGAGAGAGAGAACGATCTTTTCAATCACTTGAGGCTCTAGGCCACTGCCATGAAATCCCCGTGTCAGGTCACATCTCCATCTGGTGCTGCAACTGTTCCCTAACGATTAGGTCTCATCACGTCCAGTTGTGTTGCACTCTGACCCATAAAAGCCAGAGTGACCTTTCTAAAAGGCAAGTCTGATAGATACTGTTGTTTCCCTGCTGAAAACTCTTCAATGGCCTTTCCTATTTCCCTTAGGATGAAAAATAAAAGACTTAATATTATCAGGCCCTCTTCAACCCAGTGGGGTTCAGGACACATGGCAGCAAGATATGGCACCTGGCCAGACTATTTTAAGCTGAAGTACTTTGAGACTACGGCAGAAGCAGAAAAGTCACTTGGAACTTTCACAACCCTCATCCCCTGATGCAGGTGATAAAACCCTCATATGAAAGGTGCCTTCCTTATATCCAGAGGAAAGAGACGTCCTTATCAAAGGGAAGCAGCACAAAGAAGACACCTAACAAAAAGGACTTGTTAAGTTTGTTTATTATACTTACCTCATACTCCTTAATCTACCAGATTTCTACACAACTACCCACCTTTCATCAATTCTCGCATAAAATACTCAAGTCTGTTTCTTCCAGACTCTATGTCCTTAGGAAGGCTTCTGTGTCTCAGAGAACTTTCATTAAATCAATTTGTATACTTTTCTCCTATCAATTTATCTTCCTCATTTTAATTTTCAGACCTAGCCAAGGACGCTAAGAGGGTTCAGGAAAACTTTTTCCTCCCCTACCAAAACCTTGTTTTTCAGCTCAACACAACCTGTGCTTCTCCAGCCTCCAAAAAAGAACCTCCGTTATTTGAACATGTTCGCTCACTTCTAGGATTTTCTGCATGTGTTTTCTCTGACTGGAACTCTTTCTCACATCTTTATCCGTCTACCTTATTCATCATTCAGGTCTCAGTTTAAACACACCCTCTGCAGAACCTCCCTCATTCCTTCTAGATCAGGTTAGATGCCTTTGTAATGTCTTTCTAAGCTAGAATGACTTATACTTTATTATAATCTTTTGCATTAATTGTCTGTTCCCCTGGGTGACTGTGCCTCCATGAGAAAGGCACTGTATTTGTCTTGCATGCTGTGGTCCCCTCCAGGGCCCAGCACAGGGTCTGCTGGAAGTAGGGGCTTAAGAAACTTGTGTTAAATGAAAATATCATTATCAGTTCATCTTTCAAAATATACAGTATTTTATAGTATTAAACTGACATGCACTACAGACTACAAAGCATAAAAAATAATATTCTTAATGTACCAATTTCATATAGTCATTAATCCAGCCAGAAATAAGGTGAAAGATGTATGTTTAAAATGTACCTGCTAGGAAGAGTATGTTTAGAATATGCTAGGTTAAAAAAACGTGATAGTATAAAATTTATTTAAAATAACAACTACCTTGGGGAACTGTTAGTTGTAAAAAAATAATCATTTGAAAAGCCAAATGATGACTAGGTTCTATCTTGAACTAAAAAAAAGAGAGAAGGGCTGAACTAAACTAAACTGAACTAAAAAAAAAAAAAAAAAAATAGAAGAGCATGCTCTTTTGTTGAAGTTTTGAACAGCTACAGAGGTAAGGTGGAATCGGCAGGGACACAAGATATAGGACCTGATTTGATTTTCTGCTCATTCAAACCTCTGGTCCTTTTCTCATGTTGCAAACCCTTTCTAACGTAAGAGAAGGAAAGGAAGAGGAAAGATAGGAGAATCAGTAGGAAGCATTACCAAGTGCTTTTGAAAAATTCAAATCCTTCCAAAACACGAAAATATGGGGAAAACAAATAAAGCAAAATGGTATCATATTTCTTTCTCACATCAAGGCTCAAATTAGGCACTTGGGGCATGCTGTGTAAGAAGGAAGACTTTCATCCTTCCTCCACATAAACACATTTGTTTCAGTGGGTGGGTTCAGCATTACTCTCTTGGCACCAAGCCACCAAGGAGGCTTTTGAATGTGACACTTGGTTCCTTAATAGACTCTTGCAACAAAGGACAGACAGAAAGTTAGAGAGGATAACTTTCATAAAATGAAGCAATATCATGTATCACTAATTACCTGTTCATAATAGTGGATATTCTCCTCAGCCATATCTGTAAATGCTGACTTGATATCATTTTGCATATTGTGTTTCCATCTTTCCCAATCTGCTTTCAGGGCATTATTAGCACATTCCACTTTATCTTCAAGTTTTCCAATCTCTTCTGTAAGCTGAATTAGATCACAAAGAGAGAAGCATCAATCTACGATCTACGTATTCTCGTTACTGAATGAATTCATCAAATCTAAGCCAATCATTTTATCAAAACAGCTTAAGAATAATTCTTTGTTTGGAAAGTCACCGGCATTTACCCTTTGTACTAACCAGTTATAGTAAAAAGAAGACTGGATTCAGCCAGAGATGCTGAGTAGCGTTCTAAGGTCTGCCACCAATTAGCATTTGACCTTGGCTAAGTCCCTCAAACCTTGGGCTTGGGTTTCACTATTTATAAAACAGAGGAAATTGAACTACAAGTTATCTCAAAATTTTTTGCATTAAATCTCATTACCACTATTGTTTATGGTGATAATATTTATGTTAAGAGGTATGGTTTCATTCCCCAGCTTCCCATTCCTGGGCCTCATTTTTCAGTTGTTTTTAGAAGGATCAATTAACTGACATGTTATAACATCCACTCTGATTATGCAGTCCAACCTGGAGGCCCAGGGGATTAACCTGCCAAACATCACGGAGCTAGTAACAGAGGCAGGTTTATATCTCAGGACGCCTGACACTGAGTCCATGCGCCATCAGACAGGTTTAGTGTGATATTTACACCTCCTCCTATCTCACCCACCAACCTCTGAGCATGTAATCCATCAATGTATTGTTTTGTATTTGGTGTATTTACATACTAATACATATATTTATACATACTTTATTTATGTACACTATTTATTCATAGGTTCAGCACATGTTTATTAAGTGCCTTCTCTGTACCAGGCATTCTTTCTTCTAGGGCTTGGAGATTCAGCAGTGAAGACAACAGACAAAAAAATCCCTGCTTGTACCAGAGCTTATACTCAACCGGGGAGAGACAAACAAAAAGCAAGATAAATGAAACAGGAACTATTGATCGAAAAATTAATGCTAAAAAGAAAAATGAAGCAGAAAAGTAAGGGATGTAGGATGATGCAAGTTCATATAAGAGGACAGGGGCAAGCCTAAATGAGGAAGCGTCATTTGATTAAACATCTGGAGTCAATGTGAGAGTGAACCATGAGACTCTCAGGAGAAAAATCATTCCTGGCAGAGGAAACCACAGGGCAACAGCCTGGAAGTGGAAGCTTGCCTGGATGGCCCGAGAAGAACGTGGAGACTGGCATGGCCATGGCACAGAGTGGAGTGAACAACAAAGGGAAGGTTCTAGGAGATGAAGTCACAGAAGGAACGGGTGACCATATCCTACTGAGCCATGTCGTTTGTGGTAAAATTCATGGATTTTATGGGGTGAGATCCTAGGCCGGGAAACTTCGAGCAGAAATGACACCATCTCTCTCATATTTTCAAAGGGGCATCATACTTTACCACTGTGGTGTGACTGAAAGTATCTGAAAGAGGCGATTACTTAAGAAGATCCCCATTTCAGAGGCGTTAAAATGTGAAAATGTCTTAGAATCAAAATACGTTATTTTGCTTCAAATGCTCATGTGAATTATTACTCTTATTATTATTTTCATCATCATCATTATTATTTTTGCTATGGAATTTCACTTTTCTATCCTTATTTCATCACAGCTTTATTTGCTTTTATTTCCTAAGAATAGACATTTGGTATTATATAAATTTTCCATTGCCAATGGGAGATCTATTTTAATAGTAAGGTTGACTTCCATGTTTTTTGCAGGGGAAAGGAGATATTTTTTTACTTGTTTTGTGTGTTAACTATCTCAGTGAGGCCACTTATTACTTTTTGAGTATGTATACTCTTTGGGCTGATTACTTTGTTAAATCTTAGAGAATCCGTCTAAAGAGTTGTTAATGGTATATTAGTGGGATATCTGATGGTGGGCTGTGGATACTAGGGGATAAGCTAAGAGTGAAATTGCTGAAAGTCCAAATATTTCAAACAGGATCTGGGTGTGCTGGAAAAAGTTCAGGGGTGGGTTAGAGAACTTCACTCCTCTGGGTTGTTGGATGAAATTGTGCCATTTTCATAGCCAGATGGAAATTATTAGCAAAATGTCTCTCTTGCATAGAATCAGGAGGTACATACACCAACTGTAAACTCACTATTATTCTCCTCTGCTTAGCTTGCGCAGTCTAAAATTGCTATGCACTGCAGTGGGATTACTGGCAGACTGCTCTATTAAAACTGGCTTTAGGAAACACAGTATCTAAGTCATATATATTTTATCTTTCTCCCCTTCCTGACAGTTTAGCATGATGTCCCAGCCATAAGGGGTTTATAAGAGTTTTCCCTTGATCAATCTGCAACTCCCTCTCATAAAAGCCCTTGGAAGTGGTGGTTTGGCTGGTTGGTGCTCCTGCTCTGGCTGGGAGCTACTAGAGAAGTCCTGTCCTGTTCTCTGACCTCACTCTCACCTACAGAAAAGAAGGTTTGTAGCCTTACCAGCACAGCATTGGGATTAAGAAGACTGATAACAAGTTAGACTGACTTCAGTTTAAGTCCCACTTCTGTCTTTATAGACTATGTGGCATTGGGTAAGACTAGCTGTTGAAGCCCCAGTTTCTTCAGCTGTAAAATGGATATAAAAATAGCAATGCCTACCACATAGGGGTTTTAAATGCATGAAATAATGAACACTAACTGTCTTTCACAGTGCCTGACAATTGCCTACTAAATGTTAGGTATTACCATCACCACCATCATCATCACCATCATTATCAGCTGGTGAAACTGAAGTTGATTCCTTCTCCTTTTCCAGTATTTTGAGCTCTAGAAGTATCGCATTCCTCCGCCAGGGTCTTGGTCTTAAGTCCATTCCTAGTGCTATTGCTTAATCTGTTCTCACCAGGGTGGAAGATGATGCATATGCTTTAAATATATATGATCAAGTCTTGTCATTTTTTGCAGCTACACAGGAGTAATTTTTCTTTCTTTGATGATTTCATCATTATATCAGTCGGAAAAGGAGAAAAGAGACGTTAGGTATTTCCCCACACTGAATCATCTTCCCATAATTTCAATTCTAGGAAACTCTAATTGATAATAAGCACAAAGCACCCAGTTCAAATGAAGAATGAGCTGGACCTTATCTTTCCTAATAATTTACAAAAGCATAGTATGTCCTTTCCCTTAGTTGACTTCAATTTTAGCAAGTTCTTTGGTATAAGGAACTGTGCATTTGGATGGTGCCATCGGGCTTAGGACATATACACTCAACAACAGTTAAAAGAAGTGGGAGAGTAAGATGTGCCAGAACCTGGAGGCCAAGGAAGGTTTCAATAACTCTAAAAGTAGGAAATTCAATTCATATTCTCGACGACAAAATAGCACAGAAAAGACTGAATTAAAAAAGGATTAAGGCTTGAATAATTGTTTTCACAAATCCTGGAAGCAATTTGGCCCTCCGTTAGTGGAAAAACAGAAGAAGCAAGCAACCCTTTTTGCCAGGAAAATGTTGTAATACCAGAATAAGTAATACAAGATTGTAAGATAGTGAAAAAAAAAGGGGGGGAAGATTTATATTTAACAGCAAGGCTAATGGGTAATTTCTAGCTTCAGTTATATTCAGCTAAAAATTAGCCACACAATCAAATGAAAACCATTAATACTAAGAACTCAGGCAAACAAAACAAAGCCTTTGTCCAGTAGTGACTCCCTACTATGGTACCAGTAATACCAACGAGAATAATAACCATTTATTGCATTTCTGCCGAGGGCCATTGCATTAAGCTATATACTTAACATATTTCATTTAATCTGCATAATAATGTTGCAAATTTGGTATTATTATCTTCCTTTTACAAGTTAGGAAACGGGTAGAAAAAAAATGAAAGAGATCACAGAGCTTTTGTGACATTATAGAGATTCAAACCACGGCCTGCCTAAGTCAAAGCCCATGTTTTTTCCACACTGACTGAACAGCATCAAGCTAGCTTGCCTGTGGATTTCAAGGCTGAACTGATGCAGCTTTAACTCAAGGAGTTTGTAATCTATTAGAATATATGTAAACAAAAATGAAATAAAAACTGAAGACTATATAATATGAAGCAGAATGTGATATATACCACAATGGAGGAAAAAATTAAAGTGATATAGGAGGACACAGAATGGAGGATTATTTCTGACTGGAGCAGGGGACATTTTGACTGTCAATTCAGTAGGCAGGGACTGGGGAAGAAACACCTGGATGAAGGTAAGGCATAAACAAAACGGCATGCTACAGACTGTGATAACAGAATGGATAAGAAGTAGGTTTGGAGTCTGGAGGTAGGCAAGTGGAAACAAGAAATGCTGCTGGATAGGTTGATTAAATATTCACTGCTTGAGGGTATAAATGATACTGAGCATGAAATGGATTCTTCAGGAAATGGTAAATCACTAAACGTTTTTGACCAGGACAGAGCTGTATTTCCTAAGTCAGAGACATGCAGGGATGGTTAAAGAGAAAGGAAGGAGCAGAGGGAAAAAAGGAAACCAGTTAATGTTCACTGAAGAACGTTATGAAGAAACAATGATAAGTAGGATCTGCTTCATCCCCATTCACTCACTCATCCAGCAGCATTCACTCAGCATCCATCTAGTCCGTGTTAGGAACTAAGATAAAGGACATCCAAGACTGTGGTGCGGGAAGACCCAGAACTCACCTCCTCCCATGAACACACCAAATCTATACCTATATACAGAGCAATTTCTCCTGAAGATCTGAGGGCTGATTGAATAGCCAGACAAAAAATACCACAAAAAAAGGAAATTGCAGGCCAATATCCCTGATGAATATAGATGTAAAAATCCTCAATAAAATAGTAGTAAAACAAATTCAAAAGTACATTAAAAGGATCAGATACCATGATAAAATGGGATTTATTCCAGGGATGCAAGAATGGTTCAACATCTGCAAATCAATCAGTGTGATACACCACATTAAAGAGACAAAGGATGATGATCTCAATAGATGCTGAAAAAGCATTTGACAAAATTTGGCATCCATTTATGATAAAAACTCTCAACAAAGTAGATATAGAAGGAATGTACCTCATCATAATGACAATGTCATATATGACAAACCCACAGCTAACATCACACTCAATGGTGAACTGAAAGCTTTCACCTTAAGATAAGGAGTAAGACAAAGCTGCCCACTGTACCATTTTTATTCAAAATAGTACTGGAAGTCCTAGCCAAAGTAATTAGGCAAGAAAAAGTAATAAAAAGTATTCAAATTGGACAGAAGTAAAACTGTCACTATTTGCAGATGACATGATACAATATATAGAAAACTCTAAAGACTCCACCAAAAACCTATTAGAACTAATAAATAAATTCAGTAAAGTGTCAGGGTACAAAATAATATGCAGAAATCAATTGTGTTTCGATACGCTGACAACAAACTACCAGGGAAATTAAGAAAACAATCCCATTTACAACTGCATCAAAAAGAACAAAATACCTAGGAATAAATTTAACTAAGGAGGTGAAAGACCTGGACACTGAAAACTGTTAGACACTGATGAAAGAAATTAAAGACAACACAAATAAATGTAGGGTTATTCCATACTCATGGACTGGAAGAATTAATATTATTAAAATGTCCATACTACCCTATTCAATCTACAGAGTCCACAAAATCCCCATCAAAATACCAATGGCATTTTTCAAAGAACTAGAAAAAATAATCCTAAAATTTGTATGGAACCACAGAAGTCCCCAAATAGTCAAAGCAATCTTGAAGGAAAACAAACGAACAAAAACAAAAAACAAACAAAAACAAAGCTGGAGGTGTCATGCTCCCTGATTTCAAACTATACTACAAAGCTATAGCAATCAAAACAGTATGGTACTGGCACAAAAAGAGACATAGATCAATGGAATAGAATAGAGAGCCCAGAAATAAACCTACACATTAGATGGCCAATTAATATACAACAAAGGAGGAAAGAATATACAGTGGGGAAAAGGCAGTCTCTTCAATAAACAGTACTGAGGAAACTGGACAGCCACATGCAAAAGAATGACACTGGACCAGTATCTTACAACACATACAAAAATAAATCAATAAACAGTATTTAGGAAACTGGACAGCCACATGCAAAGGAAGGACACTGGACCAGTATCTTATACCACATACAAAAATAAAATCAAGATAGACTAAAGACTCAAATGTAAACTTGAAACTATAAAACTCCTAGAATAAAATAATAGGCAGTAAACTCTTGAACATTGGTCTTAATAATATTTTTTTGGACCAGTTTCCTCAGGCAAGAGCAACAAAAGCTAAAACAAGCACATGGGACTATATCAAATTAAAAGCTTTTGCACAGTGAAGGAAACTATCAACAAAACAAAAAGACAACCTACTGAATGGGAGAAGATATATGCAAATCATATAACTAACAAGGGGTTAATATCCAAAGTGTATAAAGAACATACACAATTTAATATAAAAAAAAAACAAACAACCTGATTAAAAAATGGACAGAGGACTTGGATAGATATTTTCCCAAAGAAGACATACAGAGGGCAACAGGCACATGAGAAGATGCTCAACATTAGTAGTCACCAGGGAAATTCAAATCAAAACAATGAGGTACGACCTCATACCTGTCAGAATAGCTATTACCAAAAGAGATAAGAAAGAACAAGTGTTGGCCAGGATATGGAAGAAAGGGAACCCTTGAACACTGTTGGTGGGAATGTAAATTAGTGCAGACACTATGGAAACGAACATGGAAATTCCTCAAAAAATTAAGAATAGAACTCCTTTATAATCCAGCAACTCCACCTCTGGGTATTTATCTGAAGAAAATGAAAACACCAATTCAAAGAGATATATGCACCCCTATGTTCACTGCAACATTATTTACAGTAGCCAAGATATGGGTGCAACCCAAGTGTCCATACATAGATGAATGGATAAAGAAGATGTGGTGTATATATACAAAGGAATATTACTCAGCCACAAAAAAGAATGAAATCATGACATCTGTGACAACACAGATGGACCTAGAAAGTATTATGCTAAGTGAGATAAACCAGAGAATGACAAATAGTGATGATTTCACTTATATGTGGAATCTAAAAAACAAAACAGAAACAGATTCATAGATACAGGAAACAAACTGTTGATTGCCATAGGGGGAGGGGTGGAAGGGTTGAGGGTTGGATGAAATAGGTGAAGATGATTAGAAGGTACAAACTTGCAGCTATAAAATAAATAAATCATTGGGATGCAATGTATAGCACAGGGGAACACTGTCAATAATATTGTAATAACTTTGTGTGGTGACAGATATAAGCAACTAGATTTATCATGGGGATTACTTTGTAGTGTATATTGAATCACTATGATGTACACCTGAAATAAAAAGGATATTGTATGTCGATTGCACTTCATTAAAAAAAAAAAAAGGAAGAAAGAACTAAGATGAAGAGTGAAGAAACTGAAGGACTCATGCCCAAGGGGAGAGATTAAACAATCAAGCAGATAAAGAAGTGTGAAAGACATTTCATGTAAAGCAAATAGCAGTATACAGTCTTAGAAGCATGTTTACCTGGGAGTATCTGAAAAATTACAGGTGGTTCGTTAAAGTCGGTACCTAGAGTGTGAGTAGAGGAATTGCAAAAGATGAGGAAAGAGAGGCAGGCAGCTGCCAGGTCCTGAAGGGGTTTCCTTTAATAGAAGACAAGTAAAATCACTGAAGGAGTCTGAGGAAAGGAAAGGACCCGGGGACGGTAGTAACTATCAGATTCCTGATGCAGGGGCACTGAGAAGAGAAAACTGAAATGCTGGGAGACAGAATCCGCAGGGTTTGTCAACTGACAATACGTGGGCATTGGGAGAAAAGTCTGTTTTGCCGTGAAGATTAATGGGGAGAACAGGTGGGGTAGGGTAAAATAGGAAATGAAGGCCTGAGGGCGACAGGAATAGTCTCACAGGGTGAGGTACACTTGTATGTAAACATTCAAAACCACTCAGTTGTATGTAGGGCATCAAATAATTTTTGGAGGTCAACAGGAGTCGAGATCACACTTAAACTTTGAAACTTCCAAAGTGACTTTGCTGTAGTAATTTGGGTAGTTTGGACAAGCAGGGAGGGGATAGGGATATACCAATTATATGCAAACACAGATGAGCATTTTAAATAACAAAAAATGAGAGCTACATGTTTGTGGAGGAGAAGGAAAACTACAAGGAAAATACCAGAGAAGTGCTCTGCATCTCAGTGCAGCTGATGCACACTCCCTAGCTTTTGGGCAAGACCAGACTTCTCTTTATTACCAAGGTTTTTAGTGTGATATTTTAATGATGCTTAAATTGCCTTAGAATTCTTTTAGAACAGCAAACAGTGATGCGGTTCATTTGAAAACTATTAAAACATTTGTTCCAATAAAATGAATGCCTTGGGGCGCCCGGGTGGCTCAGTCGTTAAGCGTCTGCCTTCGGCTCAGGTCACGATCCCAGGGTCCTGGGATCGAGCCCCGCACCGGGCTCCCTGCTCCGCAGGAAGCCTGCTTCTCCCTCTCCCACTCCCCCTGCTTGTGTTCCCTCTCTCGCTGTGTCTCTCTCTGTCAAATAAATAAATAAATAAAATCTTTAAAAAAAAAAAAATGAATGCCTAATCCTACTCATTAAAATACATAAATATATAAATCTGGTTCTATTTTTTGGCCATATCCTCTTTCAATTCAATCAATTATTTTGTAGCACTATGCTTTCAAGGTTCTCAGAAAACTGTAAAACATCTTTCTGGTTTGAAGTAAGTAATTCAAATGTCATTCACACTGAATATCCTCATTTCCAGAACTTTTCTGTATGTCCAGTGCTCTGCTGCATGTGAGGAGCAAGACATGTACCTGTTACAAGGGAGTGTGACCTGCCTCAGTGACAAGTTCCCGGCCTCCTTAACGACAAGATGTTTTTGCATCTAGATTGACCCAGATTCCACATGTACTGTCCACTGAAGCAGCTCCACTCTGAAGAAGTAACATTTTATCTTTTTTCGTTGCCTTAGGGCATTAATACATTGGTTTGGGCTCCTCCTCTTCTCCTGAATTTTAAAAATTTCATAATCACACACGTGTATAATAGGCTCCTTAATAGTCAAGTTTCCTCATCTGTAATATGAGGAGAAAGAAAGTCCCTACATAATAGGATTCTTTTTAATAACGTGTTGGTAAAAACTCTGGGACTAAGCATTTAGCACACACTAGGGTTAGAGAAGCACTCCCAGACCATGGAAGGATTGGTGTGTCAGAAATGTCCTGAATGAATCTGCCCACTCACTCATTTGTACTGTCTTAGAGAATCCTTATTGAGGACCTGCTTAAAAAAAGGAACGACAGTCATAAGGGAAACAAAGAGACACTTTATCAATAGCTCAGAAAGCTTCCCCCCAAATCCCAATACACCTGAAAGTGTTGGTGGCTGGACTGGACAATACAGCCAGGCCAAAAAGTCTATGTAAGGCCATTCTATCAGGCCCTCCTCCAAATCAGAAAAAGTCCAGACATTACTTCCATTTTAAGGAACTAGGTTGCCATGTCCCCTTAATAAAGTATTTCACTTTAACTAAGGAATATTCGTATCTTGTTAATTATGGAATGATAAAATCCTAAAACAAAAAATGCAAATGGACCTTTTGCTCCCCCGACTCTGAAGGCACTTTAGAGTATACTTCCTAGTAACTAACAATACCTGTTCAGCAACTTCAGAAGATCCACCATATTTCCAAACATTTTCTTAGGCCTTTAGTTTTTCTTATTTATCAGAGATCAGTTTTTAGAAAATATGTTAGTTCAGTCAACAGCGACTTGTTGAACACTAAGGATGTGCCAAAGACCATGCTAGCACTGGTGTAAAATATTTTTCTTCTTTTCTCACTCATTTTTTGGCATACTGATTTCACGGAGACAGATCTTTACATAACGTCAGGAAATTATCTCAATTCTTCACAATTCACAATGAAATTCACAATTTCATGATGAGACCAATATGGAATACCTTAATCTATGTCTCTCAAGTTGGGATTCCTATATCCACATTAATACTCCAGGGATGGCCTAGAGAATTGCTAAAGCCATGAAAAAACGTGGCATACTCTTTTATGATATTTTATGTGGATATTTTATGGAGATCATATACAAATATTTTTAAATGAACACAAACACAAATGTTTTATGGAGTAGCAATGAAACTTTAAAATAGAAGAGCTTAAACAAATGTGGAGCTTATGTTGGCAATTAATGGGTCTCTCTCAGACGACTTGGGTATATGTTCCAACTTTTCTATATCGAAGAAAGTAAACTCTTTTGGTAAAAATGTTTGAATTACACACTACATTAAAATATGTGTTAGAAGCAAATCTGCTTGACTGCTGAACTATATATTTAATAAATAATTAATGTACTCTGGCATGATAATTCTAGAGGAGTTAATTGCCATGATTACCAACAATTTTGTCAAAATATCATTTATAAAAATTACAGATTGAGAAAGCAGCTTCCTCACAGTCTATTTCTCCAGGAATAGCTGCCAGGATGATGGAAGAAAATACCAGTCAAACTTTTTTCAATCACTGTGATCTATCACTGCTAAAGAGCAGTCTAGGGGGATTTCACTGACCTCTCGAAGAATCACCCTAGCTGACTATTCAATCATCCATCTTTCATCGCTTATGTCTTACATTATAATCTAGAACAGTGGCAAGTAAACATCCCTTTTCTTCACCCTGTCACTGTTCTCCATTTGCAAGTACAGTAGTAAAGATATTCAGACAGCACAATTAAAACTTAAGAGTCTCTCCAGTATCATGACTTAAGCCCCTAACCTAACATTGAAACAGCTCTTGAGGGTCTGCTCCAAAAGCGTTATTGGAAGAATTTTTTCTTCATTAACAAGTAATGGCAATCTCACAAAACTCAGTCCAACATGGAACTATTTATGAAGTTAGCAAGACCTTGATATAAAAACTGATATTCTTGGCATTAGCAATAGTAATGACAAGTCATTCTTTTTCTTTCCCCAGTTTTATTGAGATATAACTGACAAATGAAGTTGTGTATGTTTGAAGTGTACAAGATAATGATGAATCACTCTTATTTAGAAATATAGATATAAAAGTCCTAAAACACTGAGCAAGCCAAATCCACCAACAGTCAAGTTGAATTTGCCCAGGGTTCCAATGATGGTTAAAATGAGAAAATCTCTTAGTGTAAATCACCACATTAAGTGTATTAAGTGTATAATGGAGAAAAATCATAGACTTATATGAGTGGATGCAGACAACTATTTAATACAATTCACAATCCACTTATGAACCAACTTCCTATCACAGAGAATAAGAACTATCTGAACCTGATTAAAAATATGAGGGGGGGAGGGGATATAGCAAACATCATTACTAAAGAAAAAAACTTTAAAAGCATTTATGGTAGAATCAGGAATAATACAAGAATGTCCCATCACTAATAACATTAAAATGCATTTTTTAGCCAGCTCAGTAAGAAATGAAAAAAAAAAAAAGAAATATAAAGTATAATGGTTGAATAAATATCATATACCAAGTAAATAAACAAAACTATCAATATGCACCCATGACAGGATTTTCTACATAGTAAATCCCAAAGAGTCTACATATTATTAAAATTAAAACTAATTTAAAAGATTGCTGGATATAAGATAATACGCTCAAGTGAATTACATTTCTATACTCAAACTGGAAACAAAGTTGTAAAATAAAATTTTTTAGATTTATAATTTAAGATAAATACAAACAAAAAAATAAGGTTCTTAGAAATAAATTTATCACAAAATGTATAAGAACTTTTTGGAAAAGACATTTTTGAACTTTACTGAGAGATATCCAAGAAGACTTAAATAAATGGTGAGTATCTGACGAATCATTCTATTTTACATCTTCTAGCTAGTGCTCTTTCCTTTAATTTCAGCTTAAATATGTTTCTCAGATAATCCTTTCCAGAAGAGCATTTATGTACAAAGTAGGTTCTTTTGCTGTTTCTATTTCAGTCCACTGTTCATTTCCTTAACATTGATTAGAAATAGCTATTATTTTTATTTCCCATGTTGAAATATAAGTTGTACCATGAGGACCATGTGTCTATCTTTTGACCAGTTTACATCCCCAGTGCTTACACCATGTGGGAATTTGATAATTGTTTGTAGAATGGATAAATGATTTTAGAAAAGTGAAATATTAGTAATGAATGTAGGCTTGTTTCCCTACTGCCTTTCCAATGATTATTTCTTTACACTTTTAAATACCACATGAAATTAAAATGAGCCTGTACCTAACCCTACAGTAATATTATCACCAAATTTTTTAACAAAACAATACAATTTGAGAATAATAGCTATTCTTTCTTAAAAATATCTTCATTGTTTTCTTTTTAAAATGGCTTCTCTATTATTTCCTTTTTTGGAAAAAAAAATCAACCATTCAATCTATTTATTCAAATGCTAAAAATTTCTCTTCCTCATCAGAAAAGCTGGGAAATTATCATTTCGAAAAGTTCTTGAAAATAATATACCTAAATAAAAAGATTTAGATTGCCACTCCATCAGAAGACAATAGAAAATTCAAAAATCCAATTCTAATCTGACAGCTACGTCTTCTTAACAAGTATTAATTAAATTGCAGGGGAGAGATAAGAGGGCTCTTAACAATAAAATTATATTATTTTCTGATTCGTGAGAGAGGTAAGATGTGTCTGGAGAAATCAGATGCCTTATTATACAATGCTGCTCAAGCATACATATGATTACTAAGTAGTACCTTTTTTATATACTTTACAATACACATATTTCTTAAAAAGTAGAAACCTTTCTCCCTGAAACCCACTGGCAATTTTGTTATCCAAATGTAACATGTTCAGGAAAACACAATGCATTTTTTAAAAATGTCAATTTGAGTCATAAACACCCACAAATGTAGTTGACACATCACCTTTCAAGTCAACATCTCCAGCACCACTAACATCCCTCAAATAAAGAATATGATTTCCTGTAACATTGGAGGCAACAAAGCCAATTATTTAAAGGGTTCTATTTTTAAAAAAATGTAGTGGTTTCCTTCGAACCTTCTGCACAACAGAGGCATAGTAGATACATATTGGACTAAAGAGGATTCATTGCTTTCTAGGTGTTTCCATGAGTCTTGTTCATATAAACCTTCTAAAAAGGTATGATGTGTCTCCTTAAAAATTAAAAAGAAAGTCAAGGTCTTTGACTCTTTAGATGTAATAATTTCCTGTGTTTGTTTCTGAAAAGCATAATCTAAGCTTAGAAAAGCAATATGGTATATTATCATTAGGTTTTACTGAGGTTAAAAGTTATTTCAAAGCAAAATCTAAACATGTCTTTTACAGGCCTTTATAGGCTCTACAATTTTCTGCCAAGAGAGACTTTTATTTTATTCACTGTTTAACCAAACAATATCTCACTTGTAAGCAAGCATTATTTTTCCCATTTTACCAACCAGAAAAAAAGTAAGGCTTTTGAGGTCTCAGTGACTTTTTTTGTAACTTCTTCCTAGAACCTGGGTTCTCTAACTTGTGATCCAACCCCCAACATACTACTCAACTCCAAAATGGGCCAGGGAACTTCAGAGCATGAAAAAACAGCTCACAGAGCCACACACAGGAACATCCATTAATATGTAACGCTTTTTTTTTAATTGATATATAACATTATATTAGTTTCAGGTGTACAACATAATGATTCAATATTTGTACATAGAGCAAAGTGATCACACCACAATAATAAGTTTGGCTAACATCCATCAGCATTCATAGTTACACATTTTTTTTCTTGTGATGAGAACTTTTTTTTTTTTTAATTTATTTATTTTTTATTTTTATTTTTTATTAACATATAATATATTATTAGTTTCAGAGGTACAGGTCTGTGATTCATCAGTCTTAAATAATACCCAGTGCTCATTACATCACATGCTCTCCTTAATGTCCATCACCCAGCCACTCCATACCCCCCACCCACCCCAGCAATACTGTTTGTTTCCTATGATTAAGAGTCTCTTATGGTTTGTCTCCCTCTCTGGTTTCATCTTGTTTTATTTTTCCTCTCTTCTCTTATCATCTTCTGTTTTGTTTCTTAAATACCACATATCAGTGAGATCATATGATAATTGTCTGTGATTGACTTATTTCACTTAGCATAATACCCTCTTGCTCCATCCACATTGCTGTAAATGGCAAGATTTCATTCTTTTTTATGACTAATATTCCACTATATCTATCTATCTATCTATCTATCTATCTATCTATCTATCTATCTCACGTCTTTTTTTTTTATTCTTATGTTAATCCCCATACATTACATCATTAGTTTTAGATAAAGTGTTCCATGATTCATTGTTTGTGCGTAACACCCAGTGCTCCATGCAGAATGTGCCCTCCTCAATACCCACCACCAGGCTAACCCATCCTCCCACCCCCCTCCCCTCTA
>NC_138372.1:76429405-76460352 GCF_054177405.1 Leptonychotes weddellii | reverse complement strand
AGGGTATGTGCTATGGTGAGCGCTGTGAATTGTGTAAGACTGTTGAATCACAGAACTGTACCTCTGAAACAAATAATACATTATATGTTAAAAAAAAAAAAAAGAAGATAGTAGGAAGGGAGAAATGAAGGGGGGTAAATAGGTGGGGGATATGAACCATGAGAGACTATGGACTCTGAGAAACAAACTGAGGGTTCTAGAGGGGAGGGGGGTGGGGGGATAGGTTAGCCTAGTGATGGGTATTAAAGAGGGCACGCACTGAATGGAGCACTGGGTGTTATACGCAAACAATGAATCATGGAACACTACATCAAAAACAAATGATGTAATGTATGGTGATTAACATAATAAAAAAAAAGTAACTAGGGCTTGTTAGAAAAAGGACTGAGGACAAGAAAAGTATAAGAAGAGCCTGGAATGTTTTGTTGTATGAGAAAGAATGATGGGAGCATGTCAAAAGGGAAAAAAAACAGCTTGACGACTGCCTTATTAGCCAAACTGGGGGCAATTTGCATATCAAAATACACAGTGATAGTAACGGACTTACTAACATAGAAAACCACAACCACACACACACAACACACATACACAAATCAATTGGAAGTTTAAAGTATGATAACGAATGGTACGATTATATAGTCTCAAAGTAGCTCTGCACAAAGTGTTTATTACCTACAAAGGGAAAGGAGTGATTTTACAGTGGAGAAGCTGGGCAGATATCACCTTCATCAACTGATCGAAGAGGACATTGTCATTAATGGGCCAAATAAAAATCCTGTGCTACCTGACAGAGATCAATGAAAACATCACAGCATCACTTGAGCAATATCCCTGTCAAGGATTGATAATTTAAATCTAACCATAGGAAAAACCAAACAAGTTGGTATTAGAGGTATTCTGCACGATAACTAGCCTCTAAAATGTAATGGTCATGAAAGTCAAGGAAAGATGAAAGACCTGTTACAGACTGAAGAAGACATGTAACTAAATGCTGTCAATAACATTACAGAACCCTGGCAAAATCTGAATGGGGTCTGAGCATTAGATGAAAGTCATGTTCCCATGATAATTTCCTGATACTCCTAGTTGTATTATGGCTATGTAGGAGAGTGTCCTTGTTTGTAAGAAACATGCACCATCAAGGAGTCCTGAGTATAAGGATTGCAATTTACTTTCCAGTGGCTCAAGGCAGGGTGGGGGGTGGGGAGATTTTTGAGCTGTACTTACAACTTTTCTATAAGTCAATTCAAGATTTAAAAAATACCAAACTTACAAGCACACAACATTTCGCATCACAAGTTTTCCCTGCTTGGAACTTGTCAGTGGCTCCCCACAGCAACTAGAATAAAACCCAAGACCTACGTGTTTTTATCCTGTTTGCTCGGTCCTCATCCCCAGCCTCCACCCCTTCGTTTTCTATATTCCAACTACACTAGCTGTGACTAAGCTCCTGGAACGTGCAGAGCTCGCTTTGCATGGATTCTTCTTAGAACACTTGTGTCCGGATCTTGGAATGATTGCCCCTTATCAGCATTCACCTGTTCTCTCAATGTTACCTTTTCAGAAAGACCTTCTCTTCCCTTCCTGGTATTCTCTATCGCATCGCCCAGGTTCAGTCCCTTCATAATTTATTAAATTATTTAATTTAATTTAAATTTACTATTATTAAATTTGTTTAATTTGGTTATCAAATTATCATAGTCATTTATTACTTTTTCCTTTTTTTCAGTATCCCCCAACTAGACTGCAATCACCTTTAAGGATAGGGGCTTTGTCGGTCTCCATCCCTGCAATTTCCCCACAGCCAAGTGCCTGGAGAGGGAAGCAGCTAATAACTCTTGGCTGACTGACAACCTAGGCTTTGATTTTCTCATCTACAAAATGGGAATAAACTACTACCGAACTTGTAGTATTATACATTGAATAATATATGCAAATGATTAGCACAGTGCCCGGCAAAATATGCATAGACAATGGAAAGCACTAGTTTGGGTCTAGAAACTCTTTGAAAGTTGAATGCTGCTTTGATAGGGTATCTCTCTCTAAACTTACTGCCCTATTGACTATGATTTAATAGAGAGAAAATGCTTCCTTTCCAAAGCCTAGAAATATAACAAATCAAAATGCACTTAATTTAGCAATCCAGCACTGTGCTGGAAGAAAAACTACTGGTTCTATTCTTCATGGAAATATAATTTTTTTTATTTTTAGTAGTGCTATTTAAATGATTCATACTTTAAATAACATGTTTTATGGTACCATTATATCTTCCCTAACATATATTATTCTTTTATACTTTCTTCCTCTAACTTACCAAAATTTTTACTGACACAAGCTCTAGATTTATAAACATTAATTCATCTTCAAAAAAAATTTCTTCAAAGTAAGCATTATTTCTGCATGTTCATGGATAAAGAATAATTAATGTCTGATTAAGGTCACAAGTTAAGTAAAAGTGAATCAGAGCCCTCTCCAGGCTTCAGACTCCCAGTGTGTTATTGCTCTAAGCATAATCAAATATTTATTGAGGGCCTAGGCCAGGCCGGGAGTGAAAGAGATATGTAAGACAGACCCTTAGGACACATTTCTTATTAACAAAAAGTCTAAATTAAAAGGAAATTGAATCTATTTTGAGTTTCTATATGGGACAGCTATTTAAACTATTATATCTATGGTGGGCAGAACTCCACAGACCAAACCACAAATCCACAAGGACACCGTTAAGTAGAATTTCTTAAATCCTGAGAAGACAGGACTAGAATTTTAAACCACTTCTTTCACTTATCCATTTGTTACTTTTTCTGTTGCAGTTAAGACAGTGGGGGAAAAAAATGTTCGGAGAGAAAGACAGGAGCTAACCATCTTCCTTTAGAAAATCATCTACAACAATGTTACACTGCCTCTGTTTTTCTAAGCCTTCCATTGTCTCCTCCCTCCTTCTACCCTCACCCACCACAAGCATACACAAGCCTCATTCATCAAGACTGTAGGTTTATGTGTTCTTTTTTTCAAATCAGTAAACATTAAGATGTAATACATTCCCTAAGCAAATTTCATAGGTAAAAATTTCTGGAAGTCATACAAGTTTCTCACTTCACCTTCAGATATCTCCTGACTAATTTTCTTGGTAACAGTTAATATGAGCCTGCCAGCGTTCAAATTTGTGTTCACAACAGACATGCTAGTGTTTGTGGATTCAAAAAAAAAAAGTGACTAAAACATGGTTTTTCATCATAAATATGTTATAAAAAATGTGTTGATCTTTTAGTTGATTTGAAATACTTTAAGCTCTTTTTATTGATGTTTCTCACTTGTTCCATATTAGATTTGAAATGGCTTCAAAAGTTATACTCCACAACTAGCTTAAACCCTGTAAGTAAATAAAGGCATTAGTGCAGAGGGAAAATAAGAGTAGGGAAAAACATGGTTAAAGCCAGGGGTGAGGATGACACACAAAAGACACACTTACTTGCCAGACAGAACTGGATCTGAATTGGGGCTCTCAGTAGTCTAGTAACTAAAGTAAACGGTGGGTTGGATCAGGTATAAAACCTGATGTATATGCTAAAAAAAAAGCTAATGGCTCAGGAGAAATTAGATCCTATTGCTGATGCTGAGAGATAAATGAAACTTTTCTCAAGAGTCTTCATAAATGAAAAATAAAATGTAGTCAGTGCTGTTGATGCTTATCATAAAGGGATTTATGGTTCTCATTTTTAAAAAGTCCTTCATTATAAATCAATGGCATAATACCAAGTATAGTTTAGTTAAAATAATCCCATGGAGTCCAAAACACAACTTCTTGATTGTACAAATTCAGATACGTTTTTTTTTGTTTTTTTTTTAAGATTTTATTTATTTATTTGAGACAGAGAGAATGAGAGAGAGAGAGCACATAAGAGGGGGGAGGGTCAGAGGCAGAAGCAGGCTCCCTGCCGAGCAGGGAGCCCGATGCGGGACTCGATCCAGGGACTCAATCCAGGGACTCCAGGATCATGACCTGAGCCGAAGGCAGTCGCTCAACCAACTGAGCCACCCAGGCGCCCCAAATTCAGATACGTTTTAAAGTATCTATTCAATTACCTAGAGTGACTAGGTGGGGTCACTGGGAGCAGTCATTTTTCAGCCAAGCTAATTGCTGCCTTTTTTTTTTTTCTTAATATATTTTTTTGACATTGTGAAGGTCCAAGAAGCAAAACTATAGCCACACTTAAACTTTGCTCTAGAAGAATAAAACATCCAACACACACTTCAAAGAAAGTTCTTCTAATATTGCTTATAAAAATATTTACAATCTAACATTAGTTAGGCACTGGACTAAGTTTTCAGATGCTGATTTACTAACACTGTAGGGAAGATATTCCCCACAACTGTTATAGTCGAGGAAACTGAGGCAAGGAAAACGTAAATAACTTGCCTAAAACTACAAAGGAGCACAGTGTTGTGGTTGAAATTACATGCAACTCTGCAATTGGGTTTGAGACCTTGTATGAAATACTTTTCAGGGACAGCTCTACATAAAAGTGCCAGGAGCATAAAAATAAATGTTAGAGGGGGAAAGTAATATGGTACAATTTCAGATGGAGATCCCAGACTCAACAGACTCCTATTCATAGGGTAGACATGATGTTTTACCATTGACTCAAATATCCACTAGCCTCCTTTACAAGTTTATGTAAATAGGAGTACATGCCCCACCCCCCTCCCCCCCACAACCACTCAAACCAACAATGCCCTGAATGAGAGGCCTGCTGCCGAAGGTATAAAGGGACAGGAATTCTAGGCACTGGCAGGGACTTTGTTCTGGGAGGAGAAGCTGCTGAGGGCCGTTTTGATTACAGCCTCCCCCACCCTCCTGTCCCAAACTCCCACCCAGCTGTGGTATACTACTCCAATACGTGCTACACTGTGTATTTGCGGCACGTGTCTATTAGTTTTTTACCCAGAATCCATTCTCCACTCCCCTTCTTACTACCTGAAAGAGCCCTGGTTTTTTTTCTGGTATTTGCATCAGGGGGCATACTGTTGGCTTATCTAAGTCAATTCTGATGGCCACATTCCCACTCCAAGTAATTGACTCAATCACGGACTTTTCACAACTCTGGCTAGTGAGAAATGAGGAAAAGTCTGCTGGATGCCTTCTAGAGTAAATGGATAAAAGGAAATATACAAGAAAAAAGTCCCTTTTCCTTCCACTGGATGAGTGTCATATATGTACCTGTGTGTACTTGTGTGTATGTGAGGGGCACAGATGCAAACAGACAAAAAAGAAGCCAAGAGAGGAAAACAGATACTAAGAAATGAGGCACACAGAAAGGAATAAATTTGTAAAAGGTCAAGGGAGAGAGGTAGGACAATAAATATCTGAGAAAAGGTAGAGGCGACCTCTGCCCCCCCACCACACACAAAAAAATTATGTCAATACTATCATTTCCTAGAAGCTTAGAGGAAAGCCAATCTTGCTTTGTGCAGTGTTTAGTACACTATCAAGAACATTTGAAGATTAATAGCCACTATTTGAGGACAAGAGTAAAATACTGGTTCAAAAATAGCAAGTCATACAGAGCAAAGACCAGCTTGAATAAATTTGGTATCTGTTTGCATCTACTGAATGTGGCTATATGCAAATCCAGATCATAATGATCTTATGAAAATGCATTTTTTTTTTGCTCACATAAATATACTGCTAAACAGCTATGGCATTATATCTAGATCCAACTCTCAGATTCTATGCACATATTGCTAAATGTCAAATGTATTCATATTCATTTATATCTGAATGCTGCTTTGAGTGGAAAACTATAAATCACCCATTCAAAAATAAAAACAAAAATAAAATGGATATGCAGCATTATTTAGCACCACAGATGAACCTTATTTATCTTGCAGTTAAGCAGCGAAGTGAATAAGCATTTTCAAACAGAAGCTCTGACTCTGAAAACTTAATAACTAAACTGCAAAAACGATAAGTTTCTTCAAAATACCTGAATTTTCCTCATAATCTCAGTTATTGTTACACTATTATCTCTATTACCTATACTTATCTTAATTATTCTGTATCAAGCTGCTTTTATAAATTCCCCATAAATGGAGAAGTGGTTAAAAGGATGAATGACCCTAAATAAATTTGTTGAGTTCATTGTGTTGGTTCCATCATTTACCACCAGCCAAAGCATATAAATTTCCTTTCCTTCTCCTCACCAGCTAATCCTTCTCTGGTTTTTAATATTGGAATATGTCATGGCTCAGTCCCATTAAGTCCTGGGACCTCTTTTTTCTCATCCTCAGCAAAGCTCATGGCTTTATATACTATCTACTAACAACTCCCAAATATGTATCTCCCAGCTGGATCCCTGACCTGACCTCTGGATTTTTATATGGATTTTTATATGTAACTCTTTACTCAAAATCTCCACTTGGATATCTGATAGGTACATCAACTTTAAATGTCTAAATCTGATTTCTTCATCTTCCCCATTAATCCTGTCCCTTCTGAAGTCTTCCCCATTTCAATTCATGCCAACTCTTACCTTCCAGTTGCTCAGTCCAAGAACCTTGGTGTCATCCTTGCCCACTCACAATCTACAGATGTCCAAATAGCAAACAGCTCTACCTTCACAATATATTTGGAATCTGACCACTTCACACCACTTCCACCCTGGTCCGGTGGGACTGTAAGAGGTAGTCAGTCTCCAGCACTGGTGTTCTCCTATCCCATGCACACACCACATACACACCATCTCTTGTCTTTCCCAAGAACAGTAATTGTTTCATGACTTACGTCTGATGGTGTTACTCCTCAGTTCAACTGTTCTCTTCCTATTTCACTGAGACCAGATCTCAGGATCTGACCCCTCTGACCTCATTTCCTATAACTCTTTCACTTGCTCATTCCATTCCAGCAACATTAGTCTGCATGCTTTTTCTGAACCGTGCAGGCATATTTACCCTTTTGTACTTACTGACTCTAACTGAAATGCTCTTCTTCCAGATATTCATGGAGCTCCAGACCTCCCCCCTTTCAGGTTTTACTTAATCATCTTCTTGGTAAGACCTTCCCTGACCCCCAATTTTAAATTTCACTGCTCCCAAACACTCCCTCTTCTCCACACTTATCCTTATAGGACAATCAACTTAAATTTTAATTAATTAATTGTTTACTATTGTCTCCATCCACTAGAATGAGGGCCTGCTTTTCTTGACTGCTATCTCCCCACTGCCTGCAATAGTGTCTCTCTTACAGTAGGTCCTCAACAACATTTGTCGACAGGTTTCATTGAATACCTCTACCTTAAAGGTCATCTTATCATGACATAAAGTTGCATAGCTCTCATTTTTATCTCCATTTTATATGATATAGTTCAGTCTATAGAGCCATTCATTATCTGTCCTCCTTGCAAGCTAGAGATGGTAAGGGTCACTAACAACTTGAAACATTGGCTTCCCTTCATTCTTTAACTGCTATGGATTCTATCTTCCACCTACAACTCTCTCAAATTTACTCCCCTCTCTAACTCCTCAACTACCTCTTCAGTTCAGGCTCCCACTGGATCCACGCTGCCCAAAGGATCAAGTCCATATTCCTCATCCTGACAGACAACAAGGCTCCCTAACTGACTGTGGCCTATCTTTATAGCCACATCTCCTTATCTCCCCTATACGTGCTCCCTATACATCAACCTAGTTTTCTCAGTTTAGCATGCTTCTTGAGCTTTTGCTGCTTTTCATAATACTGACTGTATATGCAATATGCTCCCTGATCTTCAAGGAAAAATTCTGAAGTCATTTTACAGAAGCCATCTCAAATATTACTTCTATAAAGTCATCAAAATAACAGCAGCTAACAACCACTGAGTGCTTACTAGGATTCAAATAATTGACTTACACTGTACCATTTAACCCTTAAACAAATCTATTAGAAAGGTACTAATAACTTCCCCCAAATTATACATGACAAAACAAGGCAAAAGAAGTTAGGAAACATGTCCTAGGTCATAGACTTAATAAGCAGATGAGCTAGGATTGGATCCTACATCTACCTAATTCCAAAGCCTAAATGTCAAAACTGAAAAAACAGCTGAGCTGACTTTAAATGGGTATTCTGAAAGTCTTTACTGAGTTTAGGTCATTTTAAAACGATGTATTTTATTGTTGTGAGATAAGAACTACAAACCACAAGCTCTAAGAAGCTGCCACTTTATAACTACCCAGATAATAAATCAAAGAATTCACTCTAAAGCACTGTTTTTAGTTTGCAGGCAAACACATAATTTTTGTAGGCATATTTGTGTGATGAGAAAAACTAACAATAATACCATTATTGTCAATTTACAGCATTTACAAAATTACAGGCAAGGTAAAAGTCCAGAACCTTGTTTCTGTGTGCCACGAAGCCCACATAACCGTCACCTGATATGTCTAAAAGGACCTCTGGAATGTTACAACTCTGCTCATTTCTACCCAATAATTATAACTCTCCTAGTTTTTGCCCTTCTTGGTAAAGCTTCATTTCACGGACCTTTTCATTATGAGTTGCTTTGCTGGGTTTGCATATAGCATCCCACCCAAAGGTGACTTTGATGGGGCCTCTAAAGGCAGCCCCGGCAGGTCTCCATAGAAATGGCCCCAGGGTTGTCTCCAAAGTGGCCCTGCTTGAGTTGCCATGGTAAACAACCAGGCTAGATTGCTATATTCAGTTCTCTGCCAGGGTCGCCATGGTGACTGCAAAGGATGGCTCCTTAGAAGGACCTCACAAGGGCGCGTTTCCATGGTGACCCTATCCTGCATATTTCTAAGCAACTTCCCTCTGGTTGTTCTGTGACCAATCATGGCAGGTTCATTCTGAGAGTCACCCTGGACAGTTTCTCCCAAAGATACCGTCATAACACATAGGCATTTGGAAGTGAGGTCTGTAAACAAATAAACTGCTTGAAAACGTAAATGGTACCATTCATAAATCATTAAATTAGTCCCTATACGTTTTAGGAAGGATCTGTTTTGATGGGTAACAAAAAAAAAAAAACATTTGCAACGTCTGTTAAATGTGTCTGTTTCAAATCTTAATTTAAAATATCTTACAGAGTATAATGCAGATAATTAAAGTTTCAAATTTCTCCAATCCTACAACATAGCAGATAACTAGGTAAAAAATACTTTATAGTGGATATGACACATACACATAAAATGAAATCATAAATACAGATGGATCATTAGGTTATAATGAGATATCAAGGAAATTTTTATAGAGCAAAAGACAAAATATTTGCAAGTCAAATGAAAAAAAAATGTGTTTTTTTAGTTGAGTTGGGAAAGCCTAGCCGTATTTGGGCCCAAGCTATTTTTTCCTGTATTTTTGTGGTTGGAACAATCTCAATTACTCTTCCTTTCAATTTAAAATATGAATATAAACCATTCTGAACAGATGCTTGGTTTTTAAGCCATGTAACTATTCTCCTGAAACTTTAAAATACTGTACTTTATCTAGTATTTAGTGAAGGGCAAATTTTATCTAATTGCTAATTTTTCAGTATCTTTAAAAATTACCTAACAAATAAAAAGAATCCACAGTTCAAAAGATACAATTATAATTTCTGTACACATGCCCACTCTTTTTTGTTCTTTCCAAGTGACTCTTTAAATTTACACACACACACACACACACACACACATTCCCTATTGTGAAGAAAAGGTTAACCTTGGGTTTCCTCTTTTTTTCTCCTCATCTTGAGGTAATGGCAAACATGATTTTCCCCACTGAGCATTAGTTCCATTGGCTTTACATTTCCCATTATTTTCTTTCTCAGATGCCATTCTCCTACTCTGTCCACTGCAGTCCACCACTGCCCATTCACCTTCCATCCAGGAGAAAGAACTTTGAGTTTGAAAAACAAAAATAGTTCAGGGAAGCTGAGGATAATTCATAGTCACTTCCTGGTGAAGGCTCGATGTTCTACACAAAGTCTGAATTTGTAGAGACTTCTTGCTTTAAGCCTTCAGCGTATTTTTGTGAATCAGAGCAATCACTGCAATTTTCATTCATTCATTTATTCACTAAATTTTTATTGAGCAGCTACACAATATCTCTGGCACTGTTTTAGGGGCTGAGAACACTTCGGGAATCAAATAAAAAATTCCTGCCTTTCAGGTGCTTAGATTATAGACAGGGAGAGAGAGAAAGATAGTAAGTACAAAGAAAACCAGTAAGTACAAAATCATATCTCTTGTTAGAAAATGATTAAAGTCAGGGAGAAAATTAAAGCAGAGAAGAGGGAGGCTGACCCCAAGCCAGGATGGGATGGGGGCTACGATACTAGGATTAATGGAGGGTTTCAAGAACTCCCCACGCAACTGCCATAAGCATACTCAATATTGTACTCAATACTAAACAAAATCCTTATGTTAAAAAGGATCATAGAGAATTCAACAGAAGTTAACCAAAGTAATACTCAATTTTTCCCACTTTTATACTTGTTCTCTGGGAGGCAGCAGTCTGAGGAAGGCAAGTGATAACACCACCTCTGAGCCTACTTCTGCTTCAAGAACTATATGAACTTAGGAGAGTTACTCCACCTTGAAAGCCTCTTTCTCAATTTTAAAATGAGAATAATAATTCCAAGGTGAAAGTAGTACTCTGAAGATATGCAAAGACAATAAAATATAAATACTAAAATATTGCGGGTGATACGATAGTGTCTGGAATCAGCATGAGAACACTTCAGAAAAAAGGTGAGGAAAGAGACAGATGAAGAAAGGCAGACAAAATGTCGGAAATGAATGAAGCCCAGTGATGGGTATACGAATTTATTATATCACTTTTTATGTTTGAAATTTTCCATAAAAATCTACTGCAAGGAAAGGATGAAACTTGAAAGCAAAGACACTTCCTCTCTAAAGGTTTTGACAAGAACTAGGGAAAACTGTACAGGAACATTGACTTATTTTGTATAAAAACCTTATATAATGAGCAAAAAATGGATTTATCTACTAACCTTCTGGAACAATGTTAGGTACTTTCCATACCTTCTACTAACACTTAAAAAAAAATTAACTTCAAACTTTACTCATAATAAGAGACAAAATATAAGATGGAAAAGCAGAAAAGCATCATTGTTTAGCTTGCAGACTCAATGGGTACTCAATGTATAATCGGTTTTTAGAAGAAAGTTTAGTATCATTTGCTGAATCCTTAAAAACAAGCATGCAATGGAGTTCTACACTGCTAATAAAAATTTAAGACAATGAATTCTATATGATTAAGATCAAGAAACTTAAAAACTTACCAGATCAGTATCTGCCTTTTTATACGTCAAAGCTTCCACTTTGGAATCCAGTTCTGCTTGTATTTGGTCTCTCCTTTTCATAACACCCTTCATATCAAAACACAAGGACGGAATAGGTTGCACTTAGGTTTAATAATATTTGTATGACAAAAAATATACACTTTAGAATATAAATAGCATCTCTTCCCCCAAGTCATCAGTCATTTGGGATTACAATGACTTGAAGAAAAAAAATTTTTTTTAATCTCTAAAAGCTAAACTGAAAGCAAGCATTTAAGAGACTTTTTTCCCCCCCAAATCTTTTATTCATTTTCCCCATATACATCTTCCTGGGTTAGGTATTTTATGTACAACTCTTGATGGAACACCCTAGACATACACAGTTCTTCACAAAGAGCAAAAAAGCAAAACAAATAATCAAACAACAAAAAAAAATCTGTGAGAGCACTGAAAAGACATGCGATAGTGTAAAGTGGTTGCAGTTGGGACGTCACATGGGCCACTCACCTAAAATGTCTGTAATAATTGGTAGCCCACTTATCCAATTCCAAAGGCATGGTTAATCAAAGAGTTAATTATAGTGGGGAATCAGAAAACTGAAGTGTGCACTCACATTCTGAGACTCTGTCTTAGCTTAAAATATATCTATATTAATCAATTAGCCAAGCTTTTGATGAGAAATCACAGCCTCTTCTCTGACTGTGAGGAGTTCCATCTTGTTTTCTTGCATAATCATGATTTCATGTTTTGGTGTCTTTAAAACACCCTTGTGAGGGAATTTGAGTGCAGAATTCACCTTCACCTTTTATAATGTTTGCCAGTCTTTTACAATGTCTTTCCCTGAGTGACTCACTTTTCTTCCAAGACATGCTCCTTGGGCTAATTTATGGACCCAAGGACTCATTTTATTTGTACTCATTTTCACAATATTAGTTTAAGTAATAAAATTGTGATAATGAACACAAGTGGCCTAAACAGGTTAAGGAAGAAAAATGAAAACAAGTTCCAGGTAAGTGAACAATTCAACCAGAAAGAGTAGAAATGCAGGACGTACAAGAGAAGAGCCTTAATGAGGCACAGGTCATTTAGGGGTTTTCAGAGGAAGGTTAAGAACCTACCTATAATACAGTTAAATGGAGACCAGATAAGATGGCTATAGTATTTGGGAACTGAGAGGCATTAAGGATAAAAAGCATCCTGAAAATTACTCAGTCTAGTTTTGTGCCTGGTGGAATCACTCTTAAAACACTCAAAAGAGATAAACCTTTCTTGTATTTTCAAAGAAATCAATAGAAAATTCAGCTAATTATCACAGATATTTTACATTTATTTCAATGTTTCATTGCCATTACTATCAGGAACCCCTTCCTTTCTCTAACCCAAATGACACGTACTACAATTTAGTCTCATTTAAGGTCTGTTTCCATAAATATGAAGTACTGTGCTTCACATAGGTAGAAATAGTTTAAGAGTTTGCTTCAGAAGACGAATAGTAAAATTACACAAATTTAATCATTTTGTCAAGGCATACACTTCATTATTTTAGCTCACACTGAAGAAAACCTTCCAATACAAAACAGACCAGAACTGCAATATAAATGCTACTGATTATGCCCTGGGAATCTACAAAATAATATAATCAAATGAGAACCTACAAAATAGTTCTTTCTGGTTACTATTATTAATTTTTCCACACTTATAATGATATATGACTTAAATTACATAATTTTCATCTTGACATAATAAAGAGAAAAACATCTAATTAAGGGAAAATATACTATTTTTAATTATACAAATCAGAACTCTTTGAAAAGCCACACAAGGAGGATATCAATAATGAAGCAAAACAATGAAATGTAGCCAAGGAGATTGATGGAGACAAGGAGGAGACTCCTCCACAGTGAAACCTCAGAGGCTTTTGGGAAGCCAGAAGGGTCTGTTTAAAGAAGACCCCATAAAAGCAAGTAACGGCAGCAACCTGAAATATCTACAAAATATTTAATGGCTCTGAAAGAAAAACCTAAATGTGATAAGCACAAAAGGGGCAGATCTCATGCTGAAAGGCTAAGAGAGTTTTTCTTACCAAGACAGAAGCAAAATTTAAAAAAAAAAAAAAATTCCCTCCAAACCAAGAGTACATGAAAACATGGCTCCGATTAGAAATGGCAGAAGAAATGGACTATATCTGAATGTAAGCAGACTCCTGCCCCCACGGCCACGCTAAAACACCAGAACCCTGAGGCTACCAGTTTGTGCCAAGGTACTGTGCGCAGAGGATAACACAGGATGAAAAACATTAGCTCTGCAGATAGCATTGCTAAATCCCAAATTTCTGGAAACCTTAACTTGAATTGAGGAGGTTAAATGCAAAACTTTGATATAAGAGGAAGAGAAGCCTTTGCAACCAGTGAAAGAAACACATTTTAACTTAAAGGATTTCTTTTTAGAAGCACCCAGAAAACAGAACAAACATCAAGATCCACTCAAGTACTTTGTACATAATGATAAATGAATTGCTAAATCAAATGTACCTAGAAGGGGGTAAGCAACTCTTTCATGAAAAGAAATTTCTAAAGCACTAAAAATTTTTAAAGTAAACTTTTAAAAGCTTGGAAAAACTAATCATATCCTCTATGTAAATCTTGACTGAGGATGTTTCAGATCTACGTGTAATCTTACACGTCCTTGTTGCTATTGAGTATTCTGCCTTTTATTAACATATTCTGCTACTCATCAGTTCACTCACATAGCGAACAAATATTTATGGAGTATCTTTATATGCAAAGCATTCTGCTCAGACAGGAGGACAGTGGTGAAACAAGAGAAATAGAAACCACCTTTGTAAAGCTTATAATCAGGCTGGGGACTAAGGCGAAAGTGTAACAAGGCATTCTTACCATTACCATTTCACTGTAAAGCACATACTCATGTACAGCAGGAAGCAGGGCCTCTGAGAGTCCAGACATCCGTTTCTCAGTGGCCTGACAGCATTGGTCAAGGCATCTGGCAACCCCTTTTAGGCTATCAACCAGATCTTCTTCTGAGGCTGACCACAAAACATGAATCGGGCCGTATTCTTTCATTTCATCAGAATATTCTAAAAACAAAAATTAAGTCCTTCAATTTATAGAAGCTTCAAAAGCCCCTATACTAAAGACAGTAAGAAAGTTATTTTTTTCATTGTGCATATATTCTCCCAAATGCACATAAAAAGATGGATATTCTCTTTCATCAAATTGAGCGGTCATTCCAATCCACTCAGGCCAGTTCTTGAATGACTACTGTCCAAGAGTGATCAGCAACAGCCACCTTTTTCACTCTCAAAAGTATCCTGGCTTAGAATATAAATTATACGATCACCGTCATCTATCATGGACATCTGCCTACCAAATAAACTATACCTCAGTGTCTCAGAGGCAACATTACCTAAACAAACTTGTCTTCTTTCTCCCCTTCTCCTGAATACATATCCTACTTAACAGTAATTGTTTCCAGTGATCTAAGCAAAAAATCCAGGTATCATCCTATACACATACCTGCACAGAGTTACTCAATCACCAATTCCAATATTTCTTAATATCCATCCATCCACCCATCAATCCATCCATCCATCCATCCATCCATCCATCCGTCCATCTATCTATTCTTGCTTCCACTGTCATCAGCTCATCAGCATCTATAACTACACTACCGCAAGGGACTTCTAACTATTCTCCCTCTTTTAATTTTTGTCACAGTATACAAACATTGAAGCTTCTTAACTGAATTGGAAAGTCCTTTATGATCAGTCCCTACATTGCCTCTCCAGGTCCAACCCTTGAGATTCTCTCCCAAAGATATTTTAATTCAGGCCAAAATAATTACTCATTCATGAATATCTCATGATTTCTCCTCATTTAAACATTACATATATCCCTTTGCCTTGCCCTTTGCCATTCCTACCATCTGACAAGCTACTTCTAATCCTTTAAATCCTAGCACAAATAAATTCCTTCTGATTCTGTTCCAAAAGATTTGTAGATGCTTTCTCCTCAATGAGCTGATCATAATTTTATATTTCTATTAATGCCTATCATAATTTTATGCTTGTATTATCCCATTCTATTATAATTGCTTGCATATCATATGCTCCTAGGCCCTATGCTCCTTAAAACAGGGGCTGAGTCTCATTATTTTCTTTTATCTCAAAGCCTGCTACATACTGTGTTCAATAAATATTCTCATATTAGTGAGAGAACAAATGAACAACAAAAGATTATTCAGTGCTTGATAAGCCATTAATTCAAAAATTTGGATTTCATTTTAAAATCTGAATATTTTTACATTTTTTCTTTTGTACTATCATCTTTGATAAATAATAGCTTTTTATGGTAGAGAATGTATAAGCAGTGAGCAATTTTTTGTCTAATATCCATTAAATACAATGAAATTCTCTATATTTTATCATCTCACTACTCATTAGGGTTAGTTGAAATATGTCATATTACTCTAAACTATTAAAATATCAAAAGTTCATATGATCAAGCAAGCTGAAAAATATTTTTAAAAATTTAAAAATAACGGAAATATTAGTTGTCACTGAATAAAGGTATTAGGTTTCATGACCACTAGAGCCTTTCCAATTGCACCCTCCTGATCTAGGCCTATCCTTTGTTTTAAGTAATGGCCATATTAAATTAATATTTCTAGCAAAGAAAAATGTTTTCCTTTATCTCTTTTTCTCAATTTTTGTATACATCAGTGTGTATCATTAAACCCTGCAATATTTATGTTTATATAGAGAGCTTTCCTAAAATTCTACTGTGCTTACACAGCACTCAGATCACATTTATATGCAAACACTTAATGAGTTGCACTGTAATGTCTATTAATATATCTGTTTCTCCAACTAGACTCTGAGCTCAAGGACAGGTACCATTTTATTCCTCCTTTAGCCTCCAGTACAGAGAAGGATCACAGCATGTGATCAGTACAAATATGGCAAATAAACTGGGGAACACAAAAGAAAACAAGATCAAAGAAAAAACTTGAATAAAACAACTTTTAAGATTTTATTTATTTATTTGAGAGAGAGAGAGAGAGCACGAGCAGAGGAGGGGCAAAGGGAGAGGGAGAAGCAGACTCCCTGCTGAGCAGGGAGCCTGACCAGGCTCTATCCCAGGACCCTGAGCCAAAGGCAGACACTTAACCAACTGAGCCACCCAGGCGCCCCAAAACTTGAATAAGAAATTTTTAAAAAGAGAAACCACTAGTTATGATCACCAAATTTTCATGATTTGAATATGAATGAAACGTCCTATATAGCTTAGGCTCCCAAGGCTACAAATGAAAACATTCCAACATTTTGAATAGAATCTGACAAGTGGGCTTCACATTGGAAAGACTAAGAAATCCCTCAAGTTTGGGCCAGTGGCAATCACTCCCTGAAAATTAGAACTCAAATTTATAATCTACCATAAAATCCAGCTTTCCTTCTGAGCATTTCACCAACTTTAGAGTATACCAAAGATTTTAAAACTATTCCCTTGCACCAGCAAATGTGAAGCATCACATTGATATTCTACAAAACTCCTACATCTCAAGAGTTTCCAGCGGCTTCTCTGAATCGCTATCCCACTTAACTATGCATCAAGAATATACTTAACAGAACTGGAATCACAGAACCCACTCAAAACAATTAGCCTCTTGAGATTTAAAAAAAAAAAAAAAGACAAATGGTAAATAACAAGGGCAGACCAATAAGTCTTAAAAGAAATTATTAAACTATATTCAGTTACCACAATGACATCATCAAGTATCAGTGCATTGGAAAAAAAAGGTAAAGGGAAACGTACATTCAGCTATAACAATTTTTTCTATATTTCTTTTGATAACCAATTGATTCTTGATAAAGCAAATTTTCCTACCACCAAATGATATGCTAATTCATTTATTTTTTCAATCATTGAACAGGTTTTAGTTGAGCACCTACTATGTGTTAAGTACTATCTAGATACTAGAAATAAAATAAATCTTTTCCCTTTTTGGTTCTGATGGAATTTACTGTTTAATGGGGGAACCCAGAAAATAACAACAAAAAAAATAATAATAAGCCATCAATATAGAGACTCTCAAACCAATTTATATTAGGAAGTAATATAAATTGACTTAGCCACCTATTTTTAATGTAGTTAAATGCAATTAGAAAATTAGCAAAAAGTCATCATGGAATTGGAAAAAAAATCATCATGGAATAAAGTCTAACTTATAAACTGAAAAAAATAAGAAAATTGAAAAAGGAAATGGTGACAGAAAATAGAAAGAGGGACCTAATTTCCAATATATAAATTTCTCTGCCATGCTGGGACAGGCCCAATAGAGAGTACTTGTTCCAAAAATACCACTAGGAAATGTGGAAACCTGATTTTCTTAAACATCACCTTTTTGATTTTAAGCTATGATCCATGTTGTACATTTGAGACCAACTTCATACAACTACATTCAAAATCTGAAGCTCAGGGCTTACTTTGCCACTATTACTTTAAAAATGGGAACAAGAATAGCTAGTGATTGATTAACGCAAATGGGGACTGGCCATGACTACCTTCAAAATCGTATAGAAATCAAAGATGTTCTCAGTAGGTCTGGGCATAAGCCACACTTGAAGGTGAAATTCTAACTTAATGTTATGTGATTCCTCATGTAAGGAGCTTAGACATCACTCCTCAGTCTTAACAAGTAAAATGCTGAAGAGACTGAAAAATGAACACCTTTCCTTGACTCTGGAAGATAGGAGAGGACACAGGACAAACCATTGCCCTCAAGGTTGGAAAGACAGGTGAATACAAGGAATTGTGGGTTCCTGGGCGTACACTAAAGAGCGGAACCACCTCCAGCCACCCACTGCTGGGGTGGGGAGACTGCAACTGTGACTGAGGGACTGCTGGGGGCTCAGGGTGGACAACTTTAAGAGTTAAAACCTTCAGGAGGACCCAGTCATGGGGGGCCCCCACAATATTGTGGGATTTACCCGGAGGAGCTCAACGAGGTTCCCACAGTAAATACTGAATAAAAACCACTCCTGCTTCTTGCAAGGGAAAATGAACCATTTTGAAATAGCCAGAGCATCTGTTCTTCTCAACAAAGGCCTGCCCTCAGGGGACACTAGTTAACCAGAGAAAGGAAGATACTCAACTCCAGCCCACTCTGTCCATTCTGTCCCCACGAAGCAGGGAGGGGAAAACTGAGAAACTCGTGAAGTTCACAGTCCAGAAGCACAGGCTCTCACTAAAAGACTGAGACCTGATGGCAAAACTATAGAACCTGTCAGGTATAACAATTTCTTCTATATTTAGAACTATAGAACTCTTCTATATTTAAAACTATAGAAGCTTTCTCCTCCCCCATGCCTTACTTAGAGCATTACTAAAGGCCTGTTTACAGCAGTTCCTTTTACCCAGCAGCACGTCTGGCTATTAAGGAAAAAAAAACCACAAGGCATAATAAAAGGCAAATAAAAAAGATAATTTAAAGAGACAAGCAAGCATCAGAATCGGACAGGGCAGGGACCTTGAAAAGATCAGACCAGGAATTTAAAGCAACGCTCTAATGGAGAAAGTAAACGGCATGCAAGAACAGATGCGGACTGTAAGCAGAGAGACGGAAGTCTTAAGAGAGAACCAGGAAGAAATGCTAACTTCACGTGGCTTTACTACACCAGCAAATGGGAAGATCTGTCAGAAACTGAACAACTTTGTGATCACATTCCAGTGATTCTACATACCCCTTTCTTCCTTGTAAATTCTCTGAGATATTTTATCTATCAAATTTATTTTCTGGCTAAATATTTCAATAAAGTTATTCATTTCCATGAACTCCTCCGGGCGGCTTTTCGCTCCTCTCATTGATAACGCGACAGCTCTGACTGTCTGCCCCATCCTGCTGAGCAATCCAGGCCCTTGCTTCTTGTGAGAAGACAGTTCCTAGAAACAGACAGACAGACAGACAAATGAAATATTTGTGCTGAAGCAAATATTCCAATATTCCCAACAAAAGGAAATCTGACCGGAAGGAGAGAGAATAAAAATGTTTCATATACTTTTTTTTTTCATGTAGTTTGAAGCAGCTGAGTTTTAATGGGGCACAGTTCTTCCTCTAAGTCTGCCTTCTTGATAATATTCCTTTTCAAAGTACTCGTGTGAAATATGTATACCTGCTTCCTCTCAGCATGGATCTTTAAAAGAACGAGGTTTAACAAAGGGGATCGTGCTTAAGATGTTGGAAAAGATAAGAGGATAATATGAAATGCAATCTATATTTTATAACAGGAATCTAATGGGAAAATGATTGAGAGAAGATTTCTTAGGGTCTAAACTACTCCCTGAAAAAAAAAAAAAAAGGAAAATTTCATTAATTCTTCAGTTATAACAATAGCTAACATGTATTGAGAGCTTAGTATGTTCCAGGCACTACACTCACATTTTTTTCATCTATAACTCATAATAACACTATGAGGTAGGTTCTATTATTATCCTCATTTTACAGAAGAAAATACAAGCACAGGAAGGTTAGGGAGCTTGCTCTAAGTCCAAGAGCAATTAAGTGCTGAACAAGGATCAGTCTGACTCCAGAGGCTTCACTGCTCAGCACTAACTAGCTTTGTCTTCGTACTGTTTCTACAGTAGTTTGTAAATAGATACTCCCTGACCATAGAGAGCTCTTCAGTCAACTGAAGTTGGGTAAACTGTGACACTACCTCTACTTGCTGGCTGGCTGTAGAGAAAGATTTTTAAGAATGTATGTAGCAGGCTGTTTCATAGTTAATCTGGGAGGGAGGGCTACAGACTTGCAAAAAGAAGAAATGCAAGAAAAGGATACACCACACAAAAGTAACCCTTTAGAAGTACAGCATATTGAAAAAGAACACCAAGAAGAAGATCAAGGGATCCTGGTGATGGTTATACCACTTGTAAACGTAGGTTTGGGATCAAATAAAAGTTGATCAAATAAAAGGTTACCCACCACGAAAAAAAAAATCTATAAATAATACTGTTGACTACCAAGTCCACAGATAAAAATATTATTATGTATTATTTACCCAAATATTAAATAACACATTTTCCAGATTTTCTTTCCTGAAGGTCTTACACAGAAGAACACATAGAAGGTAAACTTGTTTGCTTCTAAGTCAGTATGATTTTATGAGCATATAACCACAGATGCCACCCCCTGACCAGGTAACACATCTTTCCGGGAGTGCTCCAGCATCTCTTGATATAGTTAACATTATCAGAGACAGCACGTCACAACTGGCAAGCTATTATTGTGAATGTTGACTACAGAGAATGTTTCTAGCAGCGTCTAAGGCTCTGGAGTCAGGCCACAAATTCATTTCACAGAAGTCTCAAAGGGCTTCCAAAAAGTAGTACTATCTGTCAAGACTGAGACGAAACACTTTCAAGCCTCTGTCAATTTGGCAACAACTGAGAGATATAAAACTCAATATTGGTCAGCAATCATTTCATATTGACCATCTTCCCTATCCATTCTTTTTCTTGGTGAGTTATATTCTCATAGGTGACAAGAAAAAAGAAGAGGAACACATAAAGTTTCTGGATTAGAAATAGATACACCCCCTTCCCTTCATTAGGTAATTGAAAGAAAAATAAGAAAACTGTACTCTCTATCTGGCTATCCATCCAACCATCTATCCATTTAATAAAGACTTTTATCCTAACTTGAAAAGTCCTAACCCATTATAAAAGAAATATATTTGTATATGTTCAGTATTAGCTATATATGGAAGGAATACCCTGACATTATAAAAAAATCAGCTACCAAGAGAAATATAATATGTGTATGTGAGGAAGATAAAAGATGTCTGTGATGTTTACATGTAGATTTGACACAGGGTTAAATCTGAAGGGTATCTCTCGAAGGTCTGATAATCCATCTTAATTCAAGGACGCTGCTGCCTGATTTAAAGATAAACAAGAGGAAGCGTACAACCTACTATACATAAAGACACTAAAGGATTATATGAGTATAAATCAAAATTCTTTACCCAAGCTTGTGCAGTAAGAAACACTTTGAAGTCTTCATTAAATGTTAAAGTTGGATGATCAGCAATTCGGTTCAGGAATTTCTGCAGTGCCTTCCTGCGTGTCTCGATGAAGTCATCATTAAAGCGTTCCACCATTCCTTTCACGATAAACTTCTCAGGCAACGGCTGAGGCAAAAAAATTTTAAAACGTATCTGAGCATTATGTGGCATGGGATTACAAGAAATTCTGTACTCTTCCTTTCTGGAAGACTGTTCAAACACGTGATGATTTCTTATAAAAATAATTTTTCAAGATTCACAATGCCAGAACCAAAACCTGCAAAATCTTAACATATTTAGAATAGTTTAGAAAAACAAATCTGTACATAGATTGAATGTTTAAGAGCAAATGTTTCTAAGATCAATGAGTTACACTAAATTTAAAGGTCTGACATTAGGTTTTCAGCATTCTAATGATTCACAAGACAAAATGGTAGCCACCCTATGGAAAAAAAAATGTAGACTTACTGGAATAATCAGAGTGGGGTGTGCTTCTTCAAGTTTTCCTTTCAACCAAAGGAAATCTTGATAACGTCTCCTAACTTCAAATTCACTGGAGTCAAATTCCCCACGAGATGTCTGAAGAAAGAAGGAGAAAATAACAGCACACGCAATATGAGACTGAAGACATTTGCCTAATGTTATTTTAGACATTCTGAAATAAATGGGTCTCCAAGAAAAATTAACAAATTCTAATTATTCAGTGTTTGTCAGCCTGTACTTTTTTTGCAGTCATCAATTCATGTAGCAGATGAAACAAAGCAAACTTTTCAGTATTTCCAGAAAGAAAGCAAACATCATGCTCAAATTTAAAATCCAAACTGAAAAATCTGTCTTAGAGCAGCCATCTGCCTTCCACAAGATTTTAACTACGATTATATTTGGCGTGACTTTCTTGCTAACAAGAAAGTGTGTTCTGAATTTAGGTTTCAAATATATTTTTCTCAAGATGATTAGAATTCAGAATTTGAGGAAAGTTCTATTTTTGTAATTTGGAAAATAACCTGAACATAACTGAGAAAAAAATGTTTTCCTGGAATTTGCTCAAATGAATTGCTTTGGTAAAATTTGCTTTTAGTATATGAAAATTCTAACATTTTACAGAGTGATTTTACCACTGTTTAAAAAATGTTATTAATGAAGATTTGATGTGAAAAGAAAATCTTCCTGTCATTTCTCAAGGGATTTTGAGTTATATGCCTAAACTCCTAAAAATTAAGCAAATAAATTAAAATATCTGTTCTCAACAAACCAAAAATCTATGCCAACACATATGACAAGAAGAACATGGGTACAATATCAACCTCACTTCCACTGCATGGATCCCAAACCAAATAAAAAAAGATTATCTAATACACACTCACACCAATATTGCATTAACTTAAATTTTTGCATATTAAAAATTATACACATTAACATTAAAGTTGAAATTTTCCTGGAGGAATAATGATGGAATAACACACTGCATGCATATTTCACACTCACCAGAAATATCAATCACCCACATAGATGAATGCAATCGTAAAGTTAAGTGGTTCAAGTCATAGATGCCATCTTAATTGTCACGAAATAAGGTTCACAAAAGCTGTACTTTCCAAGGTTTGTTCTTTTAAAACGAATGTTTAGAATATCACACAATATATTTTATCAAAACATTTCCTTTTTAGTGGGGAAAGTGGAGGCAAATGAGATGCAGAAGTCTAAGGAACTAAATGTTCACAAAACACTATGAAATCTTAACTATGGGTACAAGTTATGGAAATGGTAAAAATAGGAAAACTAAATCTAGTAGAAACACAGTTTAACAACATATATACGAGTTGGTATATGTACATATATATGCAAATACACACATATGCATACATACATACACATAAAACATAGTTTATAGTCACTCATTAAAAAATACTTATTGAACACCTTCTTGTACGTGGCACATATATGTATAGGTTCACTACCAATTTCCAAAAATATAAATTGGCATAACCAACACTAAAATACTAAAAAATTGGGCAGTTAAGAGCTTTATATGTCCTCAAGAATTTTCAACACTCTGAGTCAACATAGAACAATCTGATATAAATTCTGGCAAGAGGAAGATGTAAAATCAAGTCAAATAACTGGTTGATTCTGTCCCCACACTCAGCCATTGACTTAGAAGAGTTTTCTAACATGCTGCAATAGCAGAGGAAGAAAACAGAAGATAAGTACAAGTCTCAAAGACAGTGTGTTCTTTTGTGCTACTTTAAGAATTCATTCTATTCCCAAGGAGTTATAAGACTAAGATATGGCAAGGAAAACAAGTATTATCAGCCAGGCTCCGATCATGGTTACTTTCCCAACAGCAGGGACAGAATCGTTGTCTCATCTAAAGTGGCCAATTTCGGTCATTAGAAGATAGATAAAAACTTCCAAACTATAGGAATAACACAGTTTGATGACAGATCTCCAACTTAGAAAAAAACATGTGTTCCAAAAAGTTAATTTGACGTACAAATAATGCTTCTAATACAGGATACAGTTTTCTATGGAAGCTATATGGTAAATGGTGTTTAATTTCTCACGCCTAACTTTAAAAGCTTGGGTACTTGAAGTTTACGATGAATAGACTCATGTAATCTATACCCCAAAATGCACTCATTCAACAAACACTGACCTTTGGTCAAGGGCAGTTACTCTAGGCTCAGAGGATTTAGAAAACTGTTTTTGAGGGAAAATGAATCTTAGAATCAGGAATATATTTTAACACCTACTCCATACTGGTAGACATTTAGGAGTCTGTCTTCATGATGAGGATGTGAGAGAGAAGACCCTTGTTAAACCTCCTCACTCTTGTTTCTGTATGTAGTAAAGGAAGGCACATCTCTTGAGCTCCAAAAGAGAAAATACTTTAGAGCAGTCACTTCAGATAGTCTAACCTGGAAAGTAAAGGGTAATTTTCCACAAGGAGAAGAGATGCCAGGAACATGGGCTTCCTGACACTCATCATTATTTACAGCCAGGTCATTCTTAAGTATTCCTAAGTAGATACTGTCAGTGTACATATGTGCGCATGTATATGTGCATTTACCCTTATAATCTTAATGTCATTAATATAAATTTTCATAAAACTAAAACTTTCTCAGGGAAGCCACCTCTGAACCTCCAAACTAGATGGGGTGCCTGTACTCATAAAATCATAGCACCTGTAATTTTTAAATAATTAAATAATTAAGCATGTAATTGTTTAATATCCATCACCCCCCTAGATTGAAAGCTCCATGAAGGCAGAGGGTATGTCTGTCTTGATTGCTGGTGTTGTCTCAAAATACAAGCACAGTACCCAGGACATAACTGTCACTCAACAAAACTTCACTGAATATATGAGAAAGTGAATAAATGATAAAAGTGAATAACAAAGAAAAGACTATTTGATAACATAATATCCATCTACTAAATATTTATATATTTGTATCTGCAAGGCATATTTTAGCATATATAGGTTTAGTCTAAATACTAGGATATAGTAAAAATAATCAGAAGTAGAACAAAGGGATTTATTGTATAATAGTCTATTTCATAAAAATGAAATGAAAGATAGTTGGCCATAACCATGTAGAGATGCACAGAAAACACATACAGTGTGAACATAAATGGTCTGGATTTAAATCCCAGCTCAGGTAATCATTATGTTGTGTGACCTTTGGCAACTGAGTTTCAGGGTCCTCATGCACAAAATGGGGATAACTCATAACATTTAGGTCCTAGGATCATTGTTTTTTTTTAAAGATTTTATTTATTCATTTGAGACACAGGGATACAGAGAGAGAGAGAGAGAGAGAGAGAGAGCATGAGCAGGGAGAGAGGCAGAGGGAGAGGGAGAAGCAGGCTCCCCGCTGAGCAGGGAGCCCAATGCGGGGCTCGATCCCAGGATGCTGGCATCATGACCTGAGCCGAAGGCAGACGCTTAACCATCTGAGCCACCCAGGCGCCCCCATTGTTAAGCTTTAAATAAGTTAATATGTATAAAGTGGTTAGAACATTGCCTGGCACAAAATAATCACACAATAAATGTTAGTTAAACACACTGTAATACTGTCACTAGTAATACTACAATGAGAAGAGTACATTTAAAGTACGATGTAAATTTGAATAACTCATCAGAATTATATGTCAGTGATTAGAGTAAAATTCACAGGGTGGCTTATAAAAAAGTGTCTTTCTAAGAGAAACTAATAATGATGGGAAAATTAGTCAGTTACATGAATTCTTTGCTAGGAAGGAAGATAACAACGGGTGCTTATAATTAAAATAGTAATACCAGGAGAAATCTGGTTCTATTCTTAGCAGTATGTCTGTATAAACACATTAAATATTCACAAAGACCCTACAAGGTTAGTACTGTTACCTTATTTATAACTGAGGAAACTAAGCATAGAGAGGTTAATTAAATTGCCCAAGACACATAGCAAGAAAGGGGAGTCATCAAGATTCAATTCCATGCTGTCTTGCTCTACAGCATCCTGATATAAGTATGATACCATAAATTTCTTCACTCATCCATTCACCGAAAAGTTAAATTGCTTACTTACTATATCCTAAGGATTGTGTTTGGAAATATGGATAACTTAAGATACAATTACCTTCCTTAAGAAGCTCACAGACTTGTTAGGAATAAATACAAATAAACACATACAGATAGGCGAGTACTGAACATGTATTATGTGACAGGCATTCTGCTAAGTGTTTTGCATTGATTACCAATCCTAAATCAATTCTTACAGCAACTCTACAGAACCAGATACGATTATCATTTCTGTTTTATAGATTTAAAAAAAAAAAAAAACCCTGAGGCTTAGAAGAATTAAATATAGACCTTTAATTTCTTTGCTATATTGACTCCAGTGTTTTACATTCTTTAAGAATCCAATTAGGACAACATGAGAAAACAGAAGAAAAAAAGAGGACTTGAGCCTGCAGGTGCCGGGGAGACGGAGGAGCAGGCATCATTTTGAGTTGCTGAAAAATAAACAGTAGTTTATTCTTCCTCTAGAAGAGGAAGGACATAGCAAACAAGGAGAAGTAAATGCCAAGTAATGACAGCAAGAAATACCCTAGAGGGGCGCCTGGGTGGCTTAGTCGGTTAAGCGTCCGCCTTTGGCTCAGGTCATGGTCTCAGGGTCCTGGGATCGAGCCCCACATAGGGCTCTCTGCTCAGTGGAGAGCCTGCTTCTGCCTCTGCCCCTCCCCTCCACTCCTGCTCTCTCTCTCTCTGGTACTCTCTCCCTCTCTCTCAAATAAATAAATAAAATCTTATAAAAAAAAAAGAAATATCCTAGAGTATTCAGATAACAAAAATAGTTCTAGTTGAGTGGAGAGCAGGAGTATTAAAAATGGGGAGGTAGGAGATGAGTCTTATATGGTAAGCTGGCATCAGACTGAGAAGTTCTTTGTATGTCATTCAAAGGAATTTGTACTTTGTTCTATAGGAAATGAGGAACCAAGGAAGGATTTTAAGAATCTGAGTGAAGAGATCAATATATTTTTATGAAATATAACTAGCAGCAAGGTGGAATTTGCACTGGAAGAAGTGATTACAGGAAGATGGTCCAAACCCTTTTCAGCTACAAAAGAGATGTACTACAAAAGAGATTAGGGTGGGGCTTCATAAAGAAAATATTATAGGGGCACCGGGGTGGCTCAGATGGTTAAGCATCTGCTTTCGGCTCAGGTCATGATCCCAGGGTCCTGGGATCAAGCCCCGCGCAGGCTCCCTGCTCAGTGGGGAGACTGCTTCTCCCTCTCCCTCTGCCCCTTCTCCCCACTTGGGCTCTCTCTCTCTCAAATAAAATCTTAAAAAAAAAAAAAGAAAGAAAAGAAAATGTTACAACTTATGAATATAATTCTTAAAGGCTGCTATTACATAAGGATTTAAAAAAAAACCCCAGTTATACTATTTGGTTGTTTTATTCTGTCAGAAGTAAACTGTCTTTTTTACAGAGTCTTCTCCTAGGATTAAGAAGATTTGGTTCTAGATTTACTCTGCCTTTGAATTATTGGAGAACTAACAGTATCTTATAAAGCAGCCACTTGCTCTTATTTGGAAAACAAATGAAATTATATTTTGTAATCTTCAGAAGATATGCTACAACATTATATATATTATACATATATGTATATATTTGTATTATATCAAGTTTTTAAATAGTTTTCTTTATTAGAAAACTGAAGCTCTTCTTTTCCTAAGATATTTCTTCATAACTTTTGAAACTAGAAACTAAATGTTCCTCTTTCAAGACGCGTAAGTGCTAAAAGATGAGTGACTGTTGTAATCTGAATTTCACTGATTTCATACAGAAAAAGGGAAGGATAGATCAGATGCAATGTCTTACCCAAAATGGTTGAAAAAAAATAAGTCAATTCAGCTAAGATTATCTACTGTTGAAAGTCATAGTGAACAAAAAGCACTTCCAAAAGTTCAGAGAGCAACTGTATTCAAGAAAGTATTTATTAAAAATTTACCTTAGTAATAATCCTGTAAGTAATGAAAGTTTCAATTGTAGTAACATGGCTTTCAGGTTCATCAACTGTAATGAAGAGATCTTTCAAATCTGGCTCATCTTCAAACTTGACTTGATTTATCATTGACAGAGGGGATGTTGGCATCATAGGGCTGAAGGAATTCATGTCCATCAGTGAGGCATCCTAAGGAATTAAACACATTCAAAAATTAGCATCTATAGAAGAAATAGTTTAAAATCCTCTTTTTTTCTTAGAAACCATGAAGACTAATGAAATATGTCAAGAACAAAAAGGATGACTGGACTCATGGTTAAATATGGTATGTTGAACATGTATTTTTATCTGTTTCCTCTTAAAATCCCACTTTAAAAATGACAGCAAAGAAACAAATTAAAACAAAACAAGACAAAAAGGCATAAAAAGGCATAAACCCTCAAGGTAATAAAAGAGAGAGAGAGAAGGAGACTAAGCAAACAAAAGTAACAACTTTTTGGAAACTGGAAATCTGATCGTTGAGGGGTCAGTGAAATAGCAGCACGGAGAAAGCTGAACAATAAACCTAGGAGATGATGGTAAACTTAGAAGGCACGTTTATAAGACAGGATCCTAGAGTGACTTGAGAATTACAGGCAGCAGAAACCCGTGGACGCAGAGTGCTGGTAGAGCTAAAACCAGAGGACTGGTTGAAGAGCTAATAAAGCCAAAAAAAAAAAGAGAGAGAGAGAGAGTTAGTACCTCAGATTCCCTCACCTACCCCATGCCATCAGGTGACATTTCTTTCCCAGTTTTGCAGAAAACTGGAAGTTTACTTTCTGGGGTGTCTCTGAACTCAAGGTTGCCAGGCAGAATGGAGGAAGAAAGAGCAAGGGAAAGTCCTATAGACTAGATAGGAAGATAGCCAGCCGTCTCCTCATCTGGCCACAAGGATGCTGGCAGCAATGTGCAAAATTCCACACAGTGGTCAGAGGGCTCCTCTCACCTCGCCATTCTGAGAAAAAACTAACAGTTGCAGTCCCTGATGAATTAACCAGGTCTCTGCATAATCACCCTGCAGTGAAGCCCCTACCATACATGCTGAATATCTACTCCACTTTTTATTACCTGATGTAGCGACTACAAAATATCTAAATATGCAGAAAGCCTCTGATGTGAAAGACTCACAAACAGAAGACAGGAAGCAGTTACAGAACAGAACGCTTACAAAAAACAGATGAAGTCATCAGAGATAAGAATGATATCTAATTCATGAATAAAAACAGGAGTTATATTCTTAAAAAATTCAGAGAACAGCAGCAAGACAATAAAAAAGGAGGCTCATGAAAATTGAAATATGATAATAAGATAACAACTCAACAGGAAGTTTGAAAACTAGAAGTCAAGAACTAAGCTGAATTAAAAGAACAAGAGATGGAAAACGAGAAGGAGGTGTTTTTAAAAACTGAACGATCCAGGCAGGCAGTGCCTTAATAAAACTAACTCCATAAAATGAAGAAGGAAAATGTGCTTTGAACTGAAGGGTTTCCAGGTTGATAGGGCCTCTCGCATCTCCTCAAAATGAATGAGGCAGTGGTGGGGTGGGATGTGCTCCTGCAACCATCCATTACCATGACATTTCATAGTAGAGGTTAGCTTCCAGAGAGAATATAAACAGGTAAAGTACAATAGGAATCTCAGGAATCAGAATGGCTCCATATTTCTCAATGGTAACACAGGAAACTAAATGACAATAAAATATCTTCCAAATTTTGAGAGAATATCTTCTACCTAGAACTCTATATAGCCAGGCAAATTGTCATTCAAGTATACACATAGATTAAAGCCGTTTCAGATAGAAAAGATTCCAAAAACTGACTTCCCTTGAACCCATTCTTTGAAAGCTTCTTTAACTTGCCAAAATAAGGGCATAGAGCAAGAAGAAATAGGGTCTAGGGGACACCTGGGTGGCTCAGTCAGTTGAGCATCCGACTCTTGGTTTTGGCTCAGGTCATGATCTCAGGGTTGTGGGACCAAGCCCAGCATAGGGCTCTGTGCTCAGCAGGGAATGTGTTTGAGATTCTCTCTCTCCCTCTCCCTCTGCTCCTCCCCTGCCCTTCAAAATAAATAAATAAATCTTTAAAAAAAAAGAAGTAACAGAATCTAAAAACAGCAGATTCAACAGAAAAGAGAACCAGAAGCAATTCTTCAAATGATTGTGAAGGAATGTTCCAGGTTGACAGCTTTGCAGCAGAACTAGGGAACAACCTATATAGACCTGGTCAGGAAGACAGAGTCACCAGGGAGGCAAGGAGATGAAGAAGGAGAAAGAATAAAGGAAGAGAGGGAAGAAGGAAGGAGGGACAGAAGGAAAGACACAGGGGAGTAAGCAAAGGAAGGAGGAAAAGAAAAAAAAGAGAGGAAAGGAAGGAAGGAAGAGAGAGAGGGAGGGAGGGAGGGAAGAAGGAAAAGAAGAAAGAAAGAAAGAAAGAAAGAAAGAAAGAAAGAAAGAAAGAAAGAAAGAAAGAAAGAAAGAGAAAGAGAGAGAAAGAAAGAAAGAAAGAAAAAAGAGAAGAGAAGAGAAGGAGGAAGAGGGAGAGAGGCAGGTGACAGAATATGTGATATGTTTAAACATAATGAGAGGAAGCATGCCATGTTAGTTTTTTTTTCACTTTTTTTAAAATTTATTATATTATGTTAATCGCCATACATACACCATTAGTTTTTGATGTAGTGTTCCATGAGTCATTCTTCACGTATAACACCCAGTGCACCATGCAGAACGTGCCCTCTTTAATACCCATCACCAGGCTAACCCATCCCCCCACCCCCCACCCCTCTAGAACCCTCAGTTTGTTTCTCAGAGTCCATAGTCTCTCATAGTCCATAGTGGGTTTGTCTCCCCCACTGATTTACCCCCTTCATTCTTGCCCTCCTGCTATCTTCTTCTTTTTTTTATTTTTTAAAATTTTTTTATTGTTATGTTAATCACCGTACATTACATCATTAGTTTTTGATGTAGTGTTCCATGATTCATTGTTTGTGCATAACACCCAGTGCTCCATGCAGAACATGCCCTCTTTAATAGCCATCACCAGGCTAACCCATCCTCC
>NC_138372.1:76384303-76428905 GCF_054177405.1 Leptonychotes weddellii | reverse complement strand
ACTGCATTATTTGTTTCAGAGGTACAGATCTGTGATTCAACAGTCTTGCACAATTCACAGCGCTCACCATAGCACATACACTCCCCAGTGTCTATCACCCAGCCACTCCATGCCTCCCACCCCTCACCACTCCAACAACCCTCAGTTTGTTTCCTGAGATTAAGAATTCCTCATATCAGTGAGGTCATATGATACTTGTCTTTCTCTGATTGACTTATTTCGCTCAGCATAATACCCTCCAGGTCCATCCACGTCGTTGCAAATGGCAAGATTTCATTCCTTTTGATGGCTGCAATGTCCACGATAGCCAAACTGTGGAAAGAGCCAAGATGTCCATCGACAGATGAATGGATAAAGAAAATGTGGTATATATATATACAATGGAATATTATGCAGCCATGTTAGATTTTGTAGAGGAATTGAGATGGGTGCAGGGAAAGCAAGAGTGAGGGATAAAGAAGTAGAGGAAAAGAATGAATGAAGGAATAAATGAATGATAAACTCTCAAGAAAGCAAAAGATGTACAAGAATGAAAATGTAATCCTAATTCACTATATGGCTTGACTGTGAATAAAAATAAATTGTTCTTAATCCTGAATTTAACTAAAAATGGTGTTACAATTATACTGATCAGAAGAAAAATACAGGTACTGTATATGTTTGAGGGGAAGAGACATTGCCTGTAAAATAGCTTCAAAAATGCAACTTCTATGATGGAAAAAAGGAAGATGAGCAACTGTTTCAGACTGAAGAAGACCAAAGAGACATAATAGCTAAATACAACAAGTGATCTTGAATTGGATTCCATACCAAAGGAGGAGAACCTTTGTTTTTTCTCTCTAAACTATGTTATTGGGACAACTAGAGAAATCTAAAAGGGTCTGTGGATTAGAATGTAGTATTGTGTCAATATTAGTTTCCTGATCTGGATATGTATACTGTAATTTGGTAGGAGAGTGTCCCTGTTTTCATAAAATATATGCAGACCTATTCAGGATTAATAAAACATCATGTCTCCAATTTACTCAGCTAACACAGAGAGAGAAAGAGAAAGGAAAAATTGTGAAATTGCAGTCATTGGGAAATCTAGGTTCTTTGTGGTATTCTTGCAACTTTTCTCCCAGTTTGAAATTACTTCAAAATAAAAAGTATATTTATAGTTTTTAAAAGTCAAATAATTCTACAAAGTTTAAAATAAAACAAAACAAATTAAAATTTAAAAGCAGCTTCCTCTGCTCCAGAATTGCTGTTCTCAGTTCACGCTCCTCAGAAACAAATGCAGAACTCTATTAGCTGTTTTTGTTCCTTGTTACATTCCTTATTTCTTTTTTTTTTTTTTAAGATTTTATTTATTTATTTGACAGAGAGAGACACAGCGAGAGAGGGAACACAAGCAGGGGGAGTGGGAGAGGGAGAAGCAGGCTCTCCACTGAGCAGAGAGCCCGATGCGGGGCTCGATCCCAGGACCCTGGGACCATGACCTGAGCGGAAGGCAGACGCTTAACAACTGAGCCACTCAGGCGCCCCGACATTCCTTATTTCAAAATAACATATATATTGCTTCTTTTTTTTTTTTTCAATTTTGACATTATCAGTAGGTTTCCTACTAAGGAGAATAAAGAGTATTTATTTACTTAGTCAATTAATTATACAAGTATAGACTCACAGATTCCTATGTTATTCAACAGGTTATAATTGTTAAGTGTTCAAGACCTGATGCGTGGGACCCCCTAGCGGCACCTGTGTGTTTTTGATTTGTCTTCATTATTCCTTGAGCACTTTACACAACATAACTTGGCAGAATAAGATGTTTCAGGTTTATCATATTTTCCCTGACCCAGCTACGGAATCAGACATGTCTCCAAGGAGCTCTGGTTCCTTCTAGAGGAAACTGGAATTTGGAAACCAAGATGTGAATGATAGGAAATGTAAGTATAATACACACACACACACACGCGCGCGCGCACATACACATCTGGATCCAGATATATACAGATAGATATTAAATACCATGAGTTCACACTGATACCTCCAATTACAATTTGACACCATTTGACTGTTCCGGCCTTACCTCTTTCCATATTTGTAACTCTTTTCTCCAGCAGAGAGAAGCCTGGCTCCCAGTATCCTGAAGATATTTATTAATATGGTCAATCCCCCTACATGTAACCAATCTCCCAACCAGGCCAACTGTCTCCTCAGCCCTGACCCCATGAGCCAAGGCAGTCTTATTCTCATTCACAACCACACAGGTTCACTCCTCAGCCCCAATCCCACTGGCTACTTCCTTGGACATACTGTCTCCTCAGGCATTTTCAATAGTTTGTTTCTAAAGAAAGGGCTGCATGTTATTTTTTTAATAAAAATTTTTAAATGAAACAAAAGGATAATATGCAGTAAATTCTACAAGTAATGTTTTATTCATATGCAAAGATAAAACTAACAGTACCAATATAACATTTGAATTATTTCTTCAGTAGTAATAATGACTTGTTTCCACCTCTCTGCTTTCTCTTTTAGATACCACTTTTTTCCTCCAAAATTAAGAATACAGATGTCAGAATCAAAATTTTGTCTGTTGTTATGAACAGATTAAATTTAACCAACACACTTAAAGATGAATTCGGCAACAAAGTCCATCATAACTTAGCAACAGAGTTTAGCCAGTCCTAAATGAAAAAAAAAAAAAAAATCATTACAAAGGAGGCCCAAAACTGGGTTCCAGTCCTTTCTCTGCCACTAACTAAGCAGGTAACTTTGAACAATTAATTCAGCCTTTCAAGGTTAAACTGAGGATCCGGAGTTGAAAATCTGCAAAATCTTTCCCACCTCAAAGACTAAGACAGGACAACTTCTAAATGTATTAATATAGAAAAATGTAACAAAACCCTGATATTTTAAGAAAGGAATGCTTTTGTAGTACTAGGAATGAAAAAAAAGATTGAAATCATAATACTGACTTATTTTTCCCCTCAAAACAAATCAACTTAAATCCTTGTGAAGCATCAGTAATACCCAGAGCACTATTCTCAAGGTTCATCCCACACAAAAAGTTAGTTATGTGAGCTATAATATAGCATTTGGTAACCCCTCAATGCAATAATGCAAGAGATATTATGGTAGGACACACCAGTTGAAGAGATAAGAACAACAATCGCTGTTTAAATTAAGAAGATTCAGGTTATTGTGATTACAAAATGATTTGTGAAAGGAAAAACATTTAGGCATGATTTGGACCAAGGAATAGAAGACAGGTAACAGCTGTATTGATGAGACACAAAAACAGAGACAATAAATGTCTTGCAATGAAAGTTTAGCAAAATAAATTATGGCATATCCCTATTGATAGGTTACAATAAAGTCTGTCCATGTGATATTCTAGAAGTAATATTAAAAGTAATATTCTAGAAGTAGCTTAGAATACAGTATGTTAGAAACAGGGTCATAGTATGTTATTAAAAGAAAATAACAGGATATAAAATTTGTGTACAATTAGATTCTTATGTGTGTATGTGTGTTTATGTGTGTTTAAGACAGACAGGGTAGGAGAGAAAAAGTGTGAGTGAGAGACAGGGGACACAAACTTATAAGCTATACCAAAAAAGTTAACAGAAGTTATTCCAGGTGTTGGGATTGCTGTTGAGTTTAATATTTTTCTATGAGTTTCTGCATTTCCACATATTCTAAAATAAATATATATTGAGGAAAATATTAAAATTGTTAGTGTCAACACTGTGTATAATATGTTCCAAGGCAGTAAGAACTACTGTAATAAGTTAAAACAACTGTCTAGGGCCATTTGGGCAAAGGACCTTGGATTACATTTGATTTTTTTTTTCTTAACTCATCAAAGTTGCATAATTAAATAGGAAATTTTAAAACGTTTGGAATCACATGGAAATTGGATTATCGAGATAAATTATGGAATGCTAACACAATGGAACACTAAGGAGCCATTAAAAACGTAATTTAGAGGTTCCAAGTGAATATGCAGTCAGCATATACAAAAATATCTCTCCGTATAGTATATATTGTATATAGTATAGCCACTTCACTACATAAGTATCTGTTTTTGAATCCAAAGATTTTCACTCTTATGGAAAAAGATGAAAAGCAAAAACAGTGTTCAGCAACTGCTCTGCAGCAAGCCCTTAGAGAGGCAGAGTGCACCCCAAGCAGTAAGAGGGGTGATACCAAGCTCCTTCCCCAGGAACTACACTCAGCATCCTGGCATCAAACTCCACAGCTTGAACTGTGTCTGTAAACATCTGTGCTTTATCCCCATTTATTTTGTGCATCCATTAGCAAAATGTGTCCTAAGGTGTCAGAAAAGCCTAAGAGAGGCTGTGTTTTGGGTCTGGGAATATTCACAAAAATGTTCCATATAGATTAATGGTAACTGCTCCTTCACTTTATGCCATTTCAGCTTACAAAAGGTTTCACTGGAATGCTCTACTTTCAGATCGGGGTGGCGGGGCGGGGGCGGGGAGGAGGGTTCCTGTAGTAGCTTTTTAAGCTGACAAATTTTAATTTGATAGGCAAACGTGCTTTAAATTTCCCTGACACTGCACACAACCATGTGCTTTGGTATTCTTTGTAGTCACCCTCTTAACTCACCACAACCCACTCCTTATACCTACTACATAATTTAGCATTCTATTTCTTCTGCTTAAAATGCATCCTTTTGTAGAGCGGGAAAGATCTGCATGAATTTACAAAGGCCCACAATTCCAATGAGCATAGTGTGGTGTCAAAAATATGCTTCAATATCAAGCAAAGGAAGAAAATTACAAGCTGAAATTTAGCAACATCCAAGAATTCAGTAGAAGGACTTAAATTACTATGAATCACTCAAAAACATTCTTAAAACCTCAATAAAACTGACTATCTAAAGACTTATATTCACTTCAAAAAAAGGGAAAGAAAATATAATGACAATGCTTAAAAGATTTACATTTGGACATGAATAAGAGAAGAAAATAAGTGTTTGAGAAGACCCAAAGAAGCAATTAACAAAAAAGCCCTCCATTTAATCTTTTGTGGTGGATGCTTTTCAGGAGAAATGGATCATTAAAATTTGTTCTTTCCAAACAAAGGTCTCACCTCCACAATAACATGTGCTTCTTCCTCCTGTTAGTTATCTCTCTCTCTTTTCTCTCTCCCCGCCCCCACCCCTGAACTTTATTTATACATTCATTCATTCTTAGCATTTGGATAGATGTCCATTATCCTCTGATCTTTTAGACAATGAAAGTACACCATTTCAGGGGCGCCTGGGTGGCTCAGATGGTTAAGCGTCTGCCTTTGGCTCAGGTCGTGATCCTGGAGTCCCGGGATCGAGTCCCGCATTGGGCTCCCTGCTAGGTGGGAAGCCTGCTTCTCCCCCTGCCTCTGCCTCTCTCTCTCTCTCTCTGACTCTCAGGAATAGATAAAAAAAAAAAAAAAAGGTACACCATTTCATTTTCTTTCTTCAAGAGATTAAAGCAGAAGGGAAATGATCTGTGTGGTAAATCTCGACTTCTTAAATAACACTGAATACCTTTCTTATACCTAGGATAGTGAAGACACACAGACACACACACACCAGAAATCCTGGGATGGTTTCAAGCCCAAATGTGAACATGTATAATAGCTAAGCCAAATTATTGCAAGAAGTCACTGTCTTCTACCCTTATTCCAAACCATCAAGAGAGAAACAACTTAAATGACTTTACTGAAATTAATGGACATTAGAATTGTGTTAGCATGATGCTGAAATTTATTGATACAATCACTTACAAATTAAGTGTAAGTTCTCCTTGTTGTTACACTTGGTTTATTTTAAGCATTTGTTATGGGTTAAATTATGTCCTTCCAAAATTCATATGATGAAGAGACCTAATACCTCAGAATGTGACTTTATTTAGAGACAGGGTCTTTACAGAGGTTATTAAGTCAAAATGTGGCCACTGGTTTGGGTCCTTACACAATATGATAGGTGTCTTTCTAAAAAGAACAAATTTAGACACAGAGACATGTATAGAAGGAAGACAATGTTAAGAAACATAAGGAGAAACAAACTGAGGGTTCTAGAGGGGAGGCGGGTAGGGGGATGGGTTAGCCTGGTGATGGGTATTAAAGAGGGCACGTATTGAATGGAGCACTGGGTGTTATACACAAACAGTGAATCATGGAACACTACATCAAAAACTAATGATGTAATGTACGGTGATTAATGTAACATAATAAAATAAAATTGAAAAAAAAAAAAAAAGAAAGGTAAGGAGAAGAGAGTCATCTACAAGCCAAGCCAGGTTGAGAGGCCTGGAACAGATTCCCTCCCTACTGCTCTCAGAAGGAACCAACCCCACTGACACCTTCACTTCAGGACTTTTAGCTTCTAGAACTGTGAAAAAGGTAAATAAATGTCTCTTGTTTCAGACATTTCAGACACAGACACCTAGTCTATGGTACTTTGTTACGGCAGCCCTGGCAAACTAACAGCATTTCTACACATAGAGTTGTACACAATAAAAATTTAAGGAAGGAAGCAAGGGTGGAAACACAGGAAGGAATTATGATTACTGCATTTCATCCGTGCTCCATGCCTTCATTTTCTTACAGGTTAACAGTCAACTCCAGTAATTTCTGAGAAATGTTTTTGCCTCCCTCCTTTAATACTCTTAGATGGTTCCAAGGTTCTACTACTGAAAGAAATAAAATACATCGCTGAAATTTAAAACAAACAACAGCCTGTCAATATTTGAGTACTCAGGAGATAAACACCCAAAGAAACAGGTTAAAAGGTGAGAGATGACCTTTCTAAGAGGTGTCCTTCCTGAATATCTCCCACTAAAAGGCTACTTGGAAACATCTCATAAATATAACATGAATTACTCTTATAATACTAAATCGTATCTACCATCTGTGCACAAACAGCTATTTTCTTTTTACAAGTAGAGGGGAAAAAAATCAATGTGAGAAGTGTGATAAATCAGAATAGTGGCATGAAAAGGCCATGCAAATAAAATTTGCTGATGCGCAAGAAACTCGCACACCAAGAGACATCTGGTAAAAAAGCAACTTAAAGTGGAAGGAGTTTGAGAAACTGTGTTATGAGGGATACTCATCCCCTGATGGGCCTAAATTTAGACTTACCAGCTGTGTTTTGGTTTACAGCTCCTTCCAATCTGCCTGCTTATAATAATAATAAAAAATCAGAAAGGCCTTCTGTGGAACACTGTTGAAAATGTGACTGGGGGAAAAGCCAGCCTGTGTCATGTTCTATAAAGGGGCATACAACACTCTAATCTTGTTTGACATAATTTCCAGGGCTATGTAGGATATATCCCCTTGTATGCACATATGATAATTTATTTACCCATTTTTCTGCTTCTAGTATTTCTATTTTCTAACACTGTTGCCTTGAATGTACTTGGACTTCCTCAGGTTTTGTGCACTACAAAGCTATATACTAACCATAGTAATTTTTCACATCATTCTATTTGACAGAACATTCCCCTCTGTCTGCCTCCCCCAAAATGTAGTATATTAAAAGAAAAAGTCTCTGTAGTCAGGCAGCGAGGTCATATCTCACCTTGGATCACAGAGGATTAAGGAGAGGATAAAAAAGAGAGGAATAAATGTGATGTACACATCATCTGCTTGAAGGCTTTGTATGAATTATTTTAGGTAAACCTTAACCACAACCCTGTTGAGTATGTTCTATTTCTACACCCCACCACTTTTTTTTTTAACCAGATAGCAATACTTATGATTTTTGACTTTACACTAGTGAGAAAGTGACACACATTCAGTAGAAACCATACTTTGATTTTGAATTTTGACCTTTTCTTGGGCTAGCGATATATACACAGCACAATACTCTTCCATAAAGCTAGACAGCAGTGTTCCAGTTAGCCACGTGATCATGAGGGTGACAGCCAATACACTTAACCACCATGCTGTACACACGCAATCAATCTGTTTTTCACTTTCAGGACAGTATTCAACAAATTCAGTATCTCAGGTGAATGAGATATTCACCACTCTTTTATAAAATAGGCTTCTGTTAGATGATTTTGCCCAACTGTAGGCTAATGTAAATATTCTGAGCATGTTTAAGGTAGGCTAGGCTAGTTATGTTTGGTAGGTTAGGTGTACTAAATGCATTTCAACTCACAATATTTTCAATTTACGAGGGGTATGCCAGGATGTAACCCCATCATAAGTGAAGGAAGATCTGTGTATTTTTTTGTATGCATGAAAATACTCTATAATGAAAAATCATTTAAAAACTTATAAAAGGGGTCACCTGGGTGGCTCAGTGTGTTCAGCATCTGCCTTCAGCTCGGGTCATGATCCCAGGGTGCTGGGATTGAGCCCTGCGTCTGGCTCCCTGCTCAGGGGGGAGTCTGCTTCTCCCGCTCCCTTTGCCCCTCCCCCTCACTTGTGCTTGCTCCTTTGCCCTCTCTCAAATAAATAAATAAAATCTTTAAAAAAAGCTATAAAAGGTGTATTCAAATAGGATAAAGATACATTCTTGATTACTGAAAACTGTCCAGTAATTTTCTTTTAAAGTTTTCTCATAAAACTTAGAAATAAAAATAAAGTCCTGTTGACAATTCGTAGGTAGGCAAAGGTAAGTAACTTCCAGATTTTTAGCATTTGTGTTCTTTTAAGGGCTTCTTTTTTTATACTCACACACACACACACACACACACACACATACACACATTAATGTTCTTATTCACCTCAGTAAAGATCACTGCATATGTAAGCTAGGACAAGTAAATAACAAGTAAAATGTTAAGGCTGAAAGACAGGCAAGGCTCCTACACGAAGTGTGTCCTCTAAACCACTGGTACAGTTCTATGTAGGCCTCACCAATATGTCATGTTACTACATGCCAGAGATATTTAAAACCGTTAATGTTAAATCTACAAATGACAAAGGTCTATTAAACTTGCCTCAAAATAAGTTTGGGGTACTGGATACACATATTAAATACAGTATCAGCCAACTACCTATTATAAATTCAGTGATGACTAAGTAAAAACAGAGCAAGCCAGGAAAAAGAATTACTCTAACCAGAACTCCTGAAGAAGTTGAAAATATGTTCTATGGGCAGACAACACTGCAGACCCAACTTAGGAATGTAATAAAATTAAAAAAATTTAAAAAATAAAAAAAACAGTTCCTAAGGAGCACAGCCAACTGACTGTACACTTACTAGGCATGACTAAAATGGAATCCGGCATACAGTAAATTATAACTACGCCCCTAAACCAAAGTTTCATCTTTGTAAATGTTTTCCAGGCAAAAGGCTGAGTTGCCTTGATATCCAGCCACACCAACAACCTTAAAAGCATTCCTAAGAGACTTAATATATACTTATATCAAGAAAACTAGTAGACTGTTAAAACAGCTGTACCAAGAATATTCTTATCCTCTAGTCCTTTCAAATAACACGACAAATACTACACATCATGAATCATTCAACTGGGGAGCTATATCCACACACAGGCACACTTTGGAGATATTGAGGGGTTTTGGTTCCAGACAACCACAGTAAAGGGAATATTGCAATAAAGTGGGTCAAATGAATTTTTTAGTTTCCCAGTGCATAGAAAAGTCATGTTTACACTAAACTGTAGTCTATTAAGTGTGCAGTAGCATTATGTCTAGAAAAGGTACAGTACATACCCTAATTACAAAACACTTTTTTGCTAAAAAATGGTAACCATCATCAGAGCTTTCAGTGAGTTGTAATCTTTTTGCTGGTGGAGGGTTTTGCCTCCATGTTGATGGTTGCTGACTGGTCAGGGTGGTGGCTGCTGAAGGCTGGGGGAGCTGTGACAATTTCTTAAAATAAGACAGCAGTGAAGTTTGCTGCAAACATTGACTCTTCCTTTCATGAACAATTTCTCTGTAGCGTGTGATGCTGTTTGATAACACTTTACCCACAGTAGAACTTCTTTCAAAATTGGAGTCAGTCCTCTCAAACCCTGCTGCTGCTTTATCAACTAAGTTGATATAATACTCTAAATGCCTTGTTATCATTTCAACCATCTTCACAGCATCTTCACCGGGATTAGATTCCAGCTCAGGAAACCACTGTCTTTGCTCAACCGTGAGAAGCAGCTCCTCAGCCATGAAAGTTTGATCATGAGATCGCAGCCATCCAGACGCATGTTCAGGCTCCCCTGCTGCTTCTAGTCCTCTCGCTGTTTCCACCCCATCTGCAGTCCCTGCCTCCGCTGGAGTCCTGAGCCCTCCAAGTCACCCATGAGGGCTGGAATCAACTTCTTCCAGACTCCTGTTCATGTTGATATTGTGACCTCTTCCCATGAATACAAGTGTTCCTAATGTCATGTAGAATGGTAAGTCCTTTCCAGAAGGTTTTCAATGGATTCTGCCCAGATCCATTGGAGGAATCGCTATCTGTGGCAACTCTATAGCCTTATGAAATGTATTTCTTAAATTAAGGACTTAAGGAGTAGAAATCACTCCTTGATCCATGGGCTGCAGAATGGATGTTGTGTTAGCAGGCATGAGAACAACATTAATCTCATTGTGCAGCTCCATCAGAGCTCCTGGGTGACCAGGTGCATTGTCAATGAGCAGGCATATTTTGAAAAGAACTTTTTTTCTGAGAAGGAGGTCTCAACAGTGGGCTTAAAATATTCAGTAAACCATGTTGTAAACAGATGTGCTGTCATCCAGGCTTTGTTGTTCCATTTATGAAGCACAGGCAGAGGAGATTTGTAATTCTTAAGGGCTCTAGGGTTTTCAGAATGGTAAATGAGCACTGGCTTCAACTTATAAAGTCACCAGCTGTATTAGTCCCTAACAACAGAGTCAGCCTGTCTTTTGAAGCTTTAAAGCCAGGCATTCACTTCTTTCTAGCTATGAAAGCCATAGATGGCATCTTCTTCCAATAGAAAGTTGTTTCTTCTACATTGAAAATATGTTGTTGAGTGTAGCCACCCTCATTAATGATCTGAGCTAGATCTTCTGGATACCTTGCTGCAGCTTCTCCATCAGCACTTGCTGCTTCACCTTGCACTTTTATATTATGGAGATGGCTTCTTTCCTTAAACCTCACTAACCAACCTCTGCTAGCTTCCAGCTTTTCTCCTGCAGCTTCCTCACCTCTCTCAGCCTTCACAGAATTGAAGAGTTAGGGCTCTGGCTTAGGCTTTGGGTTAAGGGAATATTGTGGCTGGTTTGATCTTCTATCCAGACCGCTAACATTTTCTCCATATCAATAATAAGACTGTTTCATTTTTACCATTCATGTGTTCACTGGAGTAACACTTTTAAATTCCTTTAAGAACTTTTCCTTTGCATTCACAACTTGGCTGTTTGGTGCAAGGGGCGTAGCTTTTGGAATATCTTGACTTCCGACATGCTTCCTCGTTAAGCTTAATCATTTCTAGCTTCTCCTTTAAAGTGAGAGACATGCAACTCTTCCTTTCACTTGAACACTTGGAGGCTACTGTAGCATTATTAATTGGCCTAATTTTAATATTGTTGTGTCTCAGGAAATAGGGAGGGTCAAGGAAAAGGAGAGCGACAGGGGAATGACTAGTGAGTGGAACAGCCAGAGCACACACAACATTTATGTATTAAGTTCCCCATCTCATACGGGTGCTGTTCGTGGAACCCCAAAACAAATTACAATAATAACATCAAAGATCACTGATCACAGGTCAGGAACAAATATAATAATAGTTAAAAAGTTTGAAATATTGCAAGAATTTCCAAAATGTGACACAGAGACACAAAGTGAGCAAATACTGTTAGGAAAATGGTGCCAAGAGACTTGCTTGACACAGGGTTACCACAGACTTTCAATTGGTAAAAAAAAAAAAAAAATGCAATATTTGCAAAGCCTGCAATAAAGGAAACAACAATAAAATGAGTAAGCCTATAACACAGCATTTAAGAGACAATACCAAAATTCTGGTAGCACTCTCAATAGTAACTAAAAAACATACAGGAACATATATATGTTTGTGAGTCTCTGAAGATCTCATTACAAATTGCAAACCAGATGCATCTACAACTTAAAAACATTAATCTTATGTACCATAATGGCAAATACTGAAATTCTCTAAGGGACAGGGACTGTGCCTTAGCACCATATACTTACATTACTTCATTTAATCCTGTCAACAACATGATGGAAAGTAAGTGCAATTATCATCATCTGCATCTTACAGATAAATTGTGGCATAGGGTGATAATAATTCTCCCCAACTCCCTTATCTCAACTGGCAGAGCCAAGACTCAATCACCACTAGCATCACCACCAGCCATATGCACACACAAAAAAGCACCCAGTGTAGAAGCTTTACTTCATTTTACAAATGTTCACTGAACGTCAACCATGTGTCAGGCACTGGGCTGGGGCTGCAACAGCAGCCGAGATGGCAGGCTTCCTGGGCTCGTATGAAGCCCACACTTTAGTTAAGTGGGAGGGCTTGAGATAATAAACAAGTAAACATAGAGAAAAAACAAGAAAATTCCAGATTTGAATAAGTATTGATAAACAGGGTTATAAATTCCAAAAAAAAAGTGGGGTGGGTTGCTGGGGTAACACTGAAAGGGAGAAAGAGGAACGCTCCTGATAGAGCTATCAGGGAAGGTGTCTTTCAGGAGGTAATACTGAAAAGGAGGCAGTCATGAAAAACACTGAGGGAAAAGGATTCCAGTCTGGAGAGCCAATGAAAGCTATGACAGGAAAGGACTCAGAATGCTGGAGAGACCAGAAAGGTGGCAAATGGCGGGAACACAGGCTTTGGTGAAGGTCTAAACAACAAAAATCTCATTTTAACATTCACTGTGTCAGAATTTTAAGTATTCACATTTTCATCTTATAGGTCTTGAAAAAAGGGAGGGGAGAACTCCCTGATAAATGACTGTTGCCCCTAAAAATCCAAAAGTGAGACATTTGTTGTACACTAGAGGTTTTTAAGGATCTGTATGGTCTTACTCAGACTCTCATGAGCATTAGCCAATTGGAGATTAGTAATCATGATGTTTCTCAATTTGTCTCAATTATGCTCCTTACCTAGTGAAAAAATTTCTTTTTTGTACTTAATACCCCATGGGGGAAAAATGTTTTTCCTTCTTCAGAGAGGTCCAACATGCCATTTGCCTCTAGCTTTGCCACAAGACCACTGTGGGAGATGGTATGATTGTTCCCAGTGGCCCTCTGTCTTCCTATGAGAGCATTATATCTCCTGGTCAACTGCCAGGTAACTTTCAGTGCCTCCTTATAGAAGGTAAAGAGTCTCCCACCACAACGGATGTGATCATTGACTTAGTTTGGATAATGGCATGTGTCTGGGCAGATTTGGAAGCCACTGCCTGTTTCCACCAATGCTCCTATTCTTCTCCCTCTGCCAGAGGAATGACATGTCCCAGTTAGGGGTCTCTCCTTCAGTCTTGATCCCAAAATGAAGACATGTGAAACAGACTCAAAACTTGGGACAGACTCATAGCTCAGTTACAGTTGACAGATTCATGAAAAAGAAATAAGCCTTTATTGTAGTTAAGTCACTGAGATCTTGTTGCTTATATTACAGCATAATTAGTGAAAGCTGTTGAAAATATTATTCAATGTTCAATCAGATTAAACATATAAATATATACTTATATATGTGTGTATTAACACACACACTTAACTTTCTCAGAGTTAGTACAAAAGAACAAAATCTTCTCTAATTTTGAAGATTCTTTTCTTTTTTAAAAGATTTTATTTATTTATTTGACAGAGAGAGACACAGCCAGAGAGGGAACACAAGCAGGGGGAGTGGGAGAGGGAGAAACAGGCTTTCCGCTGAGCAGGGAGCCCGATGCGGGACTCGATCCCAGGACCCTGGGATCATGACCTGAGCCGAAGGCAGATGCTTAACAGACTGAGCCACCCAGGCGCCCCTAATTTTGAAGATTCTTATACAAAGAGTTTGCCATTTGCTTTTGGTCACACATAATAAGGCTTTCATTTCAACATTAAACAGAACTTCTATTCCTAACATTTCATTTAAAATGATTAAGCTCTGTTTTTCATTTCAAAATAAAAACTTTATTTCTTATACCAAAAAATTAAAGCCATGACTAAAAAAATAAAATTACAAGAAAAATGAACCTAAAAATATTATACTAATTAAATGAAAGAAACCATACACAAAAGACCACATATTGTCTGATTCCATTTATATGAAATTTCCTGAAAAGGCAAATCTGCAGAGACAGAAAATAGTAGATTAGTGGTTGTCCACGGGTGGGAGTGAAAACAGAGATTAATTGTAAATGATGTGATGGATTTTTTGGGGGTATAAAAATGTTCCAAAACTGGTTTACAGGGATGGCTATGCAACTCAGTAAATTTAATTTAAAAAAAAATCACCTCTGAGTGAAGTTTATAGTATATAAATTATACCTCAGTGAAGTTACCTTAAAAACAATAAAAAAGAGTATGTCAGACCAAAGCATTTTTAAAATAAAAAAATACATAAGCATATATATAATTATTTCAGTTTTAATTTTAAAAACTACTGGTTTAACCCTCTGTTCTATCGTAAGTGCATTTTGCTGATTTTTTATGTCAGTATTTGCTAATAAATTTGATTTCCTGATTCTGTCCTTTTTTATTAATACTACAGGTAACAACACTGTGTTATCCAGCATGACTGGTATATGCAGAGTTAATAAAATATTCAATTTAAAACTGAGAAAATCTTTCAAGCATATAACTTTTCACTTGTTTATTGAGAAAACTTTAACATACATTCCTAAAGTGAGTAACTATGAAAATTTACTTTAACTTTTAGTCTTATATCCTATTTGGAAAATGTGGGATACAAATGAATATAAGAATAAAATAAACTTTGAAGACTACAACCACATAGTTATTGAATCTGTGTTTCTTTTTGATCACACTAGCCATTTGTAAAAATGTAGCAGGTTATCAGTGAAGAATTATACGAGAGCATCCTATCAGAACCTCAAGGATGCAGAAATAATATTGCACGTAAACTTTATTAAGTATTTTTTAGAGTATATTATGTTCAAATCTGGTGCCCTTTGACATCATTTTCCCAAAATATTTTTAATAATATTCTCCATTGTCATGGATCAATAAATAAACACTGTTGTCTGCATAAAAACCTTTCCTAAAGGTTCTCATGGATTTTACTTTTGGCTATACAACATCCAATCCCCTTTCCAAATATAACATTGACTACAGTTTCTGCTAGTGCTTATCCCTTTCTGCAGCTGCCATCTCCAGCCTTCACATCTACTTTGTGAGTACCTAATTGTGCTTCTTTCCTTTCCTGCTGTAATTAGTTTCCATTGCTTGCAACCAAGCTTTTTGATTGAGATAGGAGCTATTAGCTCTAAAAGTTATTTTTCCTACTAAAGAAGGTTCTTAAGTGATTCCCTTGGGGTTGTTGGGGGTTTTAGTTGTTGTTGTTTTGTTTTTTGTTTTGTGTTTATTTCTTCTAATACAATTCAAAAAGGAGATTTTGTCCAGATTGACATTCAACATAGCTCTGTGTCATCCAGCAATAACATTTATTCACCACTTATTCAGACCAATTTGTTTTAATTCTATTTGGTTTGGTATCCTGGTAGGAAGGACCAACACAATACAAATTGAATTTACTGAAAACAGATCACTAGCAAATTACTGTAATAATTGGGTCTATACATAGGAAAAAAGTCATAGGCCATATCATTCATTAACATATTTATCCCATAAATATTTAAAGTTCCTACTCCTCTACCATCAAGAAGTTTAATCTATTGGAGATAGACAAGCTATCAAAGTTTTACAGATGAGAAGTAAATACCTATTCATAAGGTAATGTAGTAAGTATTACAAGATTCAAAACAGCATTATGGGAAGCGTAGAGTGGAGAAATTAATTCTAGCTGAAGAATGAAGAAGCTCTTAGGTAAGAGGTAGTTTTACATTAGGCCATAAGAAACAGAAAGGAATTTGCTTTGTCAACCCAACAATAATTACACAGAGGTAGAAAAATTAGAAGCAAGCTCATGTAGTGGCAAGTGAACCAACCTAGATCAGTGCTTCTAGTCAGTACTTTTCAAACTCTAAGGTGCAAACAAATCAATACGGACTCGTGGTAACATACAGATTGATTCATCTGGCCTGGAAAGTGGGTTCTGAGACTGCATTGCTAACGAGCTCCCAGGTGATGCAACAGATTCATGGACTCAGCGGAGTAAGGCTGTAGAGGACAGAGTGGTGAGGTGGGAGAGCCACAAGCAGCCTGATCGAGCATGTTGAATGGCAAAATGTGACCATATGATCAGAACTGTGTGCTCTGGAAACATCGGTGTGCTTGTGAGCACGTGGGATAGACTAGAGGCAGAGGAGAAGAGACTTTAAGAGACTATTTTAATGGTTGTCAGAGACTATTTTAATGGTTCTCAATCTCTTTAATGGTAACTGTATAACAACTCTGATGGTAGCAGTGGGAACAGAAGAAGGCATGGATTCTGGAGATACCAAGAAGATAAAACTGATGGGGACTTCTTAGATATGTTGGACACATGGAGAGTGAGTGAAAGGGATAAATAGAAAGTAACACTAAGCATTTTATCCTGGCTATCTAAGAAGTTGTCACATCATTAGCAGACAATTAAATGGAAACCATAACCAATGTGGGAAGAGAAGTATAAAAACTAGGGAATGGTAGAAGATAAGTTGATTTGGGAATTAAGTTGAAGAGACAAGTAGGACCATCTAATTAAGACTTTCCACTGCCCTTATAGTTAGATTTAGTGTAAGTTAAAATTCCACTTGTAACAGCCTCTTAATAGTGCAAAGGGACAGTCCAATTGCCACACCCTCCTCTCCTCTGGGACAGTTAGTCATCCAGCTTGTGCTCCAACATTTTTAGTGACAGAATTCATGACCATGCTGAGTAATCCTTTTCATTTTGGAACTTTCACTTAGAAAATTCTTCCATAAATTGACCTAAAACTTGTCTCCCTGTATTTTTGACCTAGCAATTCTAGTTTCACCCTTCAAAACTACAACCATCTAATCAACCTAAATCAAAATAACTCTTCATAAAGAATTAACCCAAGTCTTTTCCAAGCTAAACTACTTTTTGTTCTTCCCCAGCCTTTCTTCATAGGCCATGGTTGCCAAAACATATCATTGGTGAAACCCCTTTGTTTATTCTCCTTTACAATGGCAAATGTGTGGCAAGACTGTTGCTGGGCAGCCCTCCCCACTGCTCATGCTAGTGGAAAATAGTGTAGACGGATCCAAGCCCTCTTTCTGCTGAGCCCAGAGAAGATCTCACGCTCAACCTCAACACAGCATTCCAAAGAATCAATAACAAGGCACTGGCATCTGCAGATGAGATAACATCCCTTTGACATTTTCTGATAAAATCGATTCCCCTTTAAAATACAGAGAATGCGGGGCGACTCGGTGGCGCAGTCAGCTGGGCATCTGACTCTTGTTTTCAGCTCAGGTCATGGTCTAGGGGGTCGTGGGATTGACCCCGCATCGGGCTCTGCGCTCCCCTCTCCCTCTGCCCCTCCTGCTGATGTGCATGTGCTCTCTCTCTCTAAACTAAATAAGCACATCTTTAAAAAAAAATAAAATAAAATACAGAGGATGGAATGAAATTTCGGAAGTGGCATGGACAAATCAGAGTACAGTACAATTAATACTCCGTATGACCTTGAAAATATGGTGCTTGTTTAGATTCAGTATCACGTCATTTGTGTACACTGATCTTTTAGTCACTGAAAACCACTAGGAATGTTTGTACATGGAATGGTCCATACAAGGTCTCCCTAAACTTACTCTGAAATTTCCTTATATATTTAAATTCTATTGTTGACCATATATACTCACTCATAAGGAGATCTTGAGGATTTTTTAATCTTCTTTCTACTTCACTCCACCTCCTCCTCTGGCAGGAATATGAGAATACTTAACATATAACAGGGCAATGATGGTAGATGATGGAACTTCAGTAGGGTAAATGTCCTACTTTCCTTTGTTTTATGGGTTCCTCTTTTTTTAACCATCAAAATTTTAACACCCACTGAGGCAGGATCAGGATACAGACCGGGAAAGGAGAGCACATGACCTGACTGCTGTAATCCTGCATTCTAGATTTTAAGTGAGTTGGACAATTGAGCATACACACAAATATTCACATACATTCACGCTCGCACACTATACACACACACAATACATACATAATCCATGCATGCACACACTGCACATATATGTAAGCACATATGTGTGTGCATATGTTGTGTACGATGCATGTGTGTATTTTATATATTTCAGTGCAGATCACCAAGGGAACTACTCATTCATTCAAGAATACTTCTTGAGTAACCATAAGTCAAGCCTGTAATGAAATAAAGATTTGTTTAGTCTTCTCCTGCTCACACTGATAGCCACTAGCCACAGGCGGCTACTTATATTTAAATGTAAATTAATTAAATACAATTAAAAGGTCAGTTCCTCCAATGTACTAGCCGCATTTCACGTGCTCACAAGCCACCTGTGGCTAGTGGCTGCTACTGTAGACAGGCAGATACAGAACATGTCCATTGTTGCACTTCTTTTTGGACAAGAGAATCCTATGGCTGTGTATAGCTGATCAACAGTCAAGAGTGTTTACTAAAGGCCAGGAACTATTCACAAGCTCTTTACATATAGTAACTCATTTCATTTTCATATTTATTATCTGCCCTCATTTTACAGATGAAGAATCTGAGGCATTGAGAGGTTAAGTAATTTGCCCAAGGAAACAAAGCTATCAAGCAGTGGAGCCAGGATTTCCAATACAGACATTTCTTACATATCAGCTCCGAACAGTAGAGTGTCCCACTGGACAAAGCACAGCCTGCACCGCCTTTTATCATCTAGTCCTGGAAGCTGCATGGTATCATTTCCACCAGACCTTATTGGTGAGGCAGTCACAATCCCAGCCAGATTCAAGGAGGGGGCAGAGATCCCACCTCTAATTAGGAAGGTGGCAGGTCACTGTATAGAAGAGCCTATGGGATAGGAGATAGAGATGTGGCTATCTTTATCCAAAGCTACTTGCCATACTTTGGTACTATGTATTATGCTGGTTATTCTTTATTTCCACTCCCAACCTCCCAGCTCCCAGCATCTACTCTTGGGGTGGATGACATCACCTGAGCCACTTGCCCAGGGCAGGTCACAAGCAGGAGATCCAAGAGCAGCAGAAGAGGAGCTCAGGGAATATACTATTTCTTCCTTGCTTTGGCACCACGTTTCTGGCAGGGGTACACTTCTACGGACATCTCTCTGTATATACAGCTCCTGTGGAAGTGGCCCCTTCGCTACAGGTCCAGTTCTCACTGGATTCCAGCAACACCATATCTATTTCTCTTCCCATTAAACTCTGGGTACTAATGGCTTTTTTGCCTCTGCAAGTTTCTAAGTACCTCAGTATCCCTTGTGTGTTCCTGAACCCTGCCCCAAATCCTGTAAGTAGTTCTTGCATTAAACATTCTTCATTTAAGTCATCGGAGAGAATTCTGATTCTTAACAGGGCCATGACTGATACAGGCACACAATAGGAACTCAATAGAGACAGTTCAGGGAACAAATATGAAAAATTAATAACCAAACTTCCAATATCTTCTACTAAGTATCTGATATAATTATTGAATACTACAATTATGTCCCTCCACTATGTCGGGATTGACAGAGATCCAATATATAGGAGCTGGATGTCTCAACAACTATATTCTTCTTTCGAAAGTAACCTTTTTTGCAAATGAGTGATTCTTTCAAAAGAACTGTTCAAATAAACATGCTCATTGTTATATTTGATTTACCACAGAACTATTTTCTATTATTGTATTGTTATAAAACCAGATCACCTCTTTCTTTCCAAAGTGTTTATAAACAAAATACTAAATAGTTCCATAGGCTTGATAGCTTTGCTGGAGATTGAAATTTTGCCTGCCTATACCTTCCAGAACTTCTTTTTGCCCATTATATTAAAAAAAGAATTTTTTTTTTTTAGTTTTGGTGCACCATGCTCATCTCCTCAAACATGCCTAGCAGTGATGAGGATAATTATATCTGTAGATCCCCTGTTTATCTTAGATGATACAGATCTTATTTTATGGTCCTGAATACCTTTTAAAAAGACCAATAACAATATCTATCATTTACCGAGTATCAGATAAGTACCCCACTGCTTTACTGTGACCTAGTTACCTTAGTTATGTTTCAGTTGCTCCTCCTTCTACACATTACAGTATTTAATAAAAATAAAGGCTAGTTATTTTAACATTTCCAAAAAAGAACTTTTTTCTTTTTTTTTAATATAGAGAAACCAGACTCTTTTCTCTAAATTTTTTGCAAGCCACACGTCATTTTGGCCCAGTCCTAACACTATTCTTACACTAACGTTATAATTTTTATCCTTTTTCTTTTTTCTGTTTTTGAATCATTGGTCATGTTCCCCTACCTTCCAACATCTATATTTACTCTTTTAAGTCAATATCCTCTGCATTCCCTATGGTCTCTTGAGATTTGGTATCATTTTCCTCTCACTAGATTACCTGAAAACTCTGAAAAATACTGTTTTGTTTCCCATCTCTCCTGATTTATATTGCCATTTAGAGTCTCTGTCACATCTTCCACCTGGACTCCAAGACTGAATCATGTCTCTCTTTTTTCCAAATACTCAGCACAGTATCTTACACAAAAAGATTTAACATGTATTTGCCATGCGCTTGTAAGGTATTGTGGGAAGAAAAGAATTAATAATAAGCCAAAGATTCTACTCTTTAAAAAGCTTCTGGAGGAGATTATGATATATATTCACAAATAATCTAAGGGAAGAAGGAATGACAAATGTAAGCTGAATATTAAAGTAGGGGATCTCAAAGTACTAAAGGGTAGCAATAGTATACTTTAGAAGTAATTGTTGAAAAGTATCCCAGGGTAAACTGGTCAGTGGGAGAGGTCTACAGAGGAGCTGGCTAAAACGGGAGTGGTAGAGAGAGCAGTCCAAATGGAGAGGACTTTCTTAAATCTGCTTGTCTAACTAACTGTGGTTAATGGTTGTAAAATTCAACTTATAAGCAGGCAGCTAACTTAAATTTTTTCCAAGTATTTTCAGACTCTAACCAACATTACATCTTTACCTTAATCTACGTGGCCAGTCTCTGTAAAAGTGGTTCTTAACATTTTTCTAAGGGTCCAACACATGTAGTTATAAAGCACTAACAGGTAGTGTGGATCCAGGTGTGTGGAGCTGAAGCTTACATCCTTTTTAAAAAGAATCCAAACTTAACAAAACAAAATTAGATAGAAAAACAAATGTCAATTTAGAATGGGAAAAGAAATCTCAACAACTCTTCTCCGGAGACTTGGAGATCTAGATTCCTTTCTTCTGAGATAGCTTTAGGCAATTTACCAGAAATGCTAACTTAGAAATGCTTCTGGTTGCAATCTGTCATTCCCTGCCCACCTAGAACATCTAGAATTCCCAGTAACTCTCAACATTTCCAGAGGCCTAAGCACATAAACATCTGAAGCTTCAATTTCATTAGCTTCATCTTAGATCTGCCTCTGACAACAGGGGCTAATTAAAACAATGATTCTTAAGAGGGGACTGGGACACTTAGAATCTGGGGAAAGAGAAAGCACGGGACTAGGTTAAAACAATCCTGGCTGATACACAACGGCCACTCCCAACCAACACTCTCCCTCCCCCAGGCTGGAAGTTTCACAATGCAGAGCCCTACACTAATATGCAAAGACTAATAGTATCTTAGAAGGCAATGTGAGGGATAGGCCAATTGTCCTCGATCTGAAAAAGTATGTGTGGAATATAAAACAGCAGTGTTAATTTTTTACAAGCGAACATAAAATAATTCCATTGTTTTACAATTTAAACACATTGAAAGGTCAAATCACTTTCTCAAGAGCACAAAACTGTTACTCTGTCTGAACATCTGGAATCCGATTGTGCCTACCATTCCATTTAATCCCAAAGGGAGAAAGGAGCTTTCATATTCCTCTTTGGGGTCAGAGTATGCTTGTTCAGTTTGTAACTTCAGTTCGCTCTCCCAGAGTATAGCAGTGCTTAGGAAGGTCGCTTTCCCTAACGCCTCAAGGTAACAGCTAACTACCGCACAGGCTTATTAATTAATACAGCAGCAACGTTAAGAAACTGGGTTGACATTTTAACAGCCCTGCAAGAAAGGTATTTTTCTTTTCCAAAAAGAAATTACAACCAGCGGTGTACAGGGACCACAAGTCTACCACTAACCTGAGTCCATTTCTCTCCAACTCTACTGCAAGTTAGGAGGGCCCTTTCGTCCTGATTTTCCCCGGGGAAAGGAAAAACGAAAGCGGCTGGCGGTGGGTTGGGAAGCGGTAGCTCACTGAAAAATCCTCAACTCCGCAGCGGAGGAGCTTCCTGTTGGACACACAGGACCCGTTTGCTCCTCAAGAGGGGACTCCCTTGCCACCTAGTCTCGCGGGCTTGCGGCTCACCTCCGGTGTCAGTCAGCCCAGTCTTAAACCCACAGTCAGTACCACTAAATCAGGAATAATTTCTCTCGACTAGGGTGATCTCTCTCCCAGAGTTCTGGGCTGGCTGCGCCCGAAAAGAAGCGGCCAGGGCGGGGGCACTCTCGGGCCACCGCCTCCCGGGTTCGGAAACTGTCCGGAGGAGGCGTCCGCGTCAGACAAGAACCGAGAAAGAGAAAAAAGGGGGGAAAAAATCACAACTTTGCCGACTCCACAAAGCGACGGCCGTGCCGAATGGAGGGTCAAAGTGCAGAGGAGGGCGCGGTTGCGGTTCGCGGCCCGGCCGGGACACAGCCCGGGGTGCGGCGAGCCGCCTGGCGGGGTTGGGCGGCCGGGGAGACCCCACCCACCTCCAGCTCGGAGCCTCCGCCGGGGCCGGGCGAGCGCACTGGGGGCGGCCGCTGCGCCACGGTGCCAACTCCTGGAGTTGACTTGGAACTTTCTCGGGACGCGCCGCCGCCGCCCTCACCTTACTGAACACCTCCAGGTCGTCCTCGTCCTCATCCAGATCCAGCACCTCGGCCTGCAGCAGGGCAGAGGAGCCGCTGCTGCCCAGGAGGGGGGCGTCGACCCCCGGGCTCTCCCCCGTGGCGCCCCCAGCCGGGAGGCCGGAGGAGCGCGCCTGAGATGCCAGGCGCTCGCCCTCCATCCCGGCAGTGCGCGCCCGGCCCGCCGCCGCTGCCAGCCCGGCTCCCCCGAGCGTGCCCATTGGCTCCCGCGCATCCTGCACCTCCCGGGCCGGCCCCGCTCCAGCCCCTCGCCCGCTGCGCAGACGCGGAACTGCCGGGGCCAGCGCCGGGCCGGCTCGTCCCCACCTGGCCTGGGGCCTGCCGGAGACGCGGGAGTGGGGCTCGCGGGCCCTGGCTAGGGTGGGGAAAGGGCCGCTGTCGGCTGGAGGAAAGCCGAGCACGCGAAGGTACGAGGAGGGCGTCCCCGCAATGCCCTGGCTCGGGGACTGCCGAGCGTGGGTTTCCGCGGCGGCGGGGGGTCTGGGCATAAGCGACAGAGCGAACCGTCAACTTCGGGGGATCCACAACGAGGCTGGAAGGCAGCCGACCCATCCTGCCGAGAGAAAAAGCCAGTACTGTATTTCCTGTATTTTAAATGGTTGTCTTTCTTCTTGGTTGTGGTTTTGGAGTCCGTCTTTTACTAAGGCTAATGCAAAAATAAAAGACCTGAAAAGCTCCCTCTGTTTTTGTAATTGATTTTTGACCCAGTGACCGGACTGTGTGGTCATCTCACTGTCAAGCCAGGGAAGTTGGATTTAAAAACTCTTTTCAGCCACTTTAAAATGTGCCTTTACTTCTGGAAGTCTTCCTGAAGTTAATGAGCAGGAACATTTCTAAGAGCCGAGGACAAAGAGCAGGACTGGACCTCGCCACCAAGAAATAATCTTCAATCTTTGCGCTGCCAATGCCAAGCTACAATTAGTTGTCACTGCTTAATATTAAAAAAAAAAAATCTAAGTTCCAAAAAAAGGAAAATTGAACACAAATTGATATATTTGGGGACTATCTTCATGTTTTATTATTTAACTCCCCTCAGTCCCAGCCAGCTCTTTTCTCCATCGGCCCTGGAAAGAATGTCTAATAAGTTTGCACATAGGCAGGGAGGAGGCTACCTCAGAGACTTGACTCCCTGCAAAATATTTAACCCAATGTTCAGAGTTCTTAACTTAATGAAATTGAAAGATAGATAGATAGATATAAAATATTGGGGAAATAGAGCATTTCTCTACTTCTGATTAGAGGACATGGCCGTAATAATATGTTCCCTCTTAACCATTCAGATGTACCTCCCATTGCTTTCGGTTCACATATGCTCTTCCTAAGTCAGGCTGGTCAGCTGCCCTGTGAATATACAGTCTTCTTCCTACACTTTTTGGTTCCTGTATCCAGAATACCATCTCCTGATCATCCTTCAGGAATTATCTATAGTCCCATCTCTTTCTGGAAGACTTTCCAAGTCAACACCTCCTGTTCCCAATTTAGCATTTAATTTTATGCCATCTTATAGATTGTATTTATTTCATGTAAATGCCTTATATTTCTTAGCAAACTTTAACATTTAAAGGTTAGTGTTCACATTATTTATTAATAAGCCACAGTGTCAGATATACTCACTTAAAAAGGCTCTGTGCTAATGTCTAAAAGGAATACAAGTTATTAAAAGTCTATTTTTTTTTCCCTCTCTAAGCTCATTCTGGCTAGTGAGAGATTCAAGGGTTTCTAACTGCAACCTGAACCAGGAAATTCTTAAGGATACCGTGACTCACACAGTTGCCAGAAAGCATAGAGACAGGCTCAGAAAATGGGCAGAACAAACCGGGACTACGTAGCTTGGATCACAGCCAAAACCATGCCACAGAGCTAATGTGCAGACCTTGCAGCCGCCATTGCTGAACCCAGGATGCCGCTGACACTGATGTCACTGGACTCAGGGTGCTGTCACCAAGGGCCACATCACAGCAGCCTCTGAGAAGTACCTCTATTAGTGCCACAAAAATGCCCCACAGTCCTCTTTCTCGGTGTTAGTAATTCTAGTTGCAAAACCCTGGAGGAAAGATCTACTTGACCCACCTGGCCAAATCCCACAGAGGTTTCTAAGGCAAAGAATTTTCTAAACATAGAAAGGCCATATTGATGCTGGTCAGAAGATTAAAAAAGAAAAAATCCCTACCACTAGAATTCACTCCTTTGACTGCCTAAGATTAATATCATGTTTCTTCACATACTGTCTCCCCCTGACCTCCATTCCTGCTGTATAGTTCAGCTATGGCTCAAGCACTTGAGAATATAGTACTTAGCTCCCCAAAGGAAGAAAACCCAAACCTATTCATTACTGGGGCAGCTCCAAGTCTAACATGTCCATTCCTCCTGCAGTTCTACAATCCTGTTGATATTTTGCAACTTATGGACTAAATTTTTGAATTTAATTACCAAAATGCCAGGCCTGCTTATTCAATGGCATGAAAAATCCTAAACTGCCACATAACAGCCTAAGCTTACCATTAAGTGGGATCATCAGTGGGTTCTTTAATGGAAGAATTCTTATTTGGATACCAAAGCCTATAAACCAGCATGGCTCAAAATTTTAAGTACAGGTGTAATATTAAGAGGAGGCCTACCCAGTCTTGTCCCTTGGTTTCTGGGCTCTTTTTCTGATTATAGGAGAAATAGTATCATATATTAAATTTTGTTTCTGAGAACATACAACTTGTCAAAAACCTTCCTCTCTCTCACCCTTTCCAGTTGGGATCTCCTGAGACCATAACTGAGTCTTTAATGTTACATTCAGCCATCCATAAAGTTAGCTGTTTCTGGTAATGGGGTTCATGATACGACAGGTCACCTCTTGGGTATTGCCCAATGGCTTTGTTTCTTTTGCTGGAAGATGATTTAATTGATTAGAAAAAAAAATGTTATGTGTAAAATCTGATGGGAAAGCAACCAGTCGGTGAGTTCATGGATGATCATGTTGGGAGAAACTGAGCAGGAAAAGCAAACCCAATATATCTTTGCCATTAAGGACAAATCATGGCATCCTCCAGATGGGTATTAGGGGTGGACCAGAAGTAGCTGCTGCTGTGGCGAGATGAACACTTAGCCGTGGAAGAAGCCAGTTGTCCTTTAGTGTGTGGGAAATCCATGCTGTTAAGCTGGTGCATAGCATACATCATTCCCACCATCATGGCCATAGAAAAAGCATAGGAGTGCCTGGCAAAGGAATAGTATTAGCATCCACAGAACAAGAATTCTTATCAAACATACTATTTGATCATGTAAATTCATCAAATGGAGTTTTGGGAAAACATTGCCATGGGCTACAAATAGGCTTTTATTCTGGGACCATTCCAAGAGGCTACATACATTTTCTCAAACCTCCTTGACTTCTGGATCCCACCTTGTTCCTTCTAAGTCCCACCCAACAACCCTTCAGCCCGTGTCCTTGGAGCAATATAGAATCTTCATCCCAGCCTCTCTCCTTTAAAGCCTAGTGGACATTGTTATATACCATGGGGAGGATTTCTCTATTCCATCGTCCTTTTTCACAGCAGTACACCGATTCCAGAATATGATAAAGAACCATCTGCAACCCAGATCTGAAATTTTTACCCCTTAGTTAACTGTTCAAATGGAGTTCCCTGTGAGATCCTAACAGTATGCCTGTTGGTAGCAAGAGCCAAATGCTCATGCAATGTATGCTTTTAGGACTATTTTTATATATACCATTTCCACATGAGTATGGTTGGCTGAGGGCTTATCTAATTTTATGGTTTTTTGTTAGTATATTGTTAATAATTATTTTGTTAATAATTTCATGATGAGCTGCTCAGGTCACATAGTCACATGATGTCCCACGCTTAGGTATTTAGTATTTGTCAAAACCCCATAGCAAGCCAAGGGCTGGTTTCCTAAATGAAAAAAGAGGACATGTTTTGCCTTAAAACTTGATGTTTTTTATTCTCTTTCAGAACCTGTCACAGATTCCAGAGAGCATCCTGTTTCTACAGGCTCATCAATAATATTGTCAATAGTAGCTAATTGGTACCTCCTTTGAGTCTGACAATGTTATTAGTACATTATGTATGTTTACTCATTTAATTCTCAAAAACACCTTATGAGAGGTGCTATTATTAACATCCCCATTTTATAGATGAGGAAACTGATGAACAGAGAGGTTTAGTAACTTATCCAAGATAAGTAGTAAGTGGCAAATAATCTACAGCTCACTGAAAGACAGTGTTATGTATGTTGCCTTAAAAAAATAAAAAAGAGGAATTATAAGGATATTTTGGGATTCTTGGTTCTTGAGAGAATGAGACTAAACATTTCAGCTGACGCTCTGCGTGCCCCCAGGGTGGGGTGATAGGATTGGCCTCTATAATCTAAAAGTTTGAATTAAAGAATAATGGAAGTGAAAATTTGTAAAATATGCACTCAATAACAAAACTTTTCTCCATCAGCCTGGGCTCTGTGTGAGAAAGATATCTACTCCCCCCCCAAATCCTAACCATAGTTCAGGAAGTCACACTTCAAAAAATTCCAAGTGTCCCTGGGTTAATGATATATACCTGGAACCTCTGGCACAACCAAACACAAAATCTCTCTTCAAAACACTTCTGACAGAGTTTCTACAGATAAAACTCTACTGTAGATGAGATCAGTGTTAATCCATGAGATTAAAAATGTTCAAGGAAACCACCTACCATGTACCAGAATCACTATATAAAGCTATTAAAAGGATTAGAGCCTAGAGAACTTTAAGCAGTACACAAAAATATAAATTATTTAATAAATAAAAAGAATGAAAATAACTACAAGATGCTATAAAAATAGCTAAGAATTGAGAAATGAAAAATACAGTTATTGTGCTGATGGTTAATTTTTTGCCTCTTCACTCCATATCAACTCCTGTTGCCTGCTCCAGAATGATGGTGCTGGGCCTTGTCAATATTTCTGTTTTGCCACCTGGCATGATGTCAAGCCTTGTCAGTAGAGGGCCTGGAGGAGCACTGGAGGAGGAAGGATGTTCCTCTTCCTGTTTCTGGTATGCTATCTTATCAGTGTCCTGTGGAGAGCTATTTTTCCTCCTTTGTTCAGCCCCTACATAGTTTCTCTAGTGTAAGTTTCCTTCAGGGCACAGCTTTGATGGTGTTTTACCCACTACCAAACTCATACGACTGTGGTGGCATAGTCTAGAGACCCAGACATTGTGAGCCTGCCCCCAGCCTAGGTTGCCACAACCCATACCCTCTCCTCAGTCCCAGGCATGGACAGACACCCAGGGGCACTGGAGGTCTGCCATCCCCTGACCTTTGTCCTGCACCCGGCCCAGAGCTGACCCGGTCTGAACTGAACATGGAAGTGCACTAGACTCCTGAAGAGGGGGACCTCTTAAGCTCCTGACTCCAACAGTGTCCAGCAGCCTCTCTTGGTGCCTAACAAGTTCTAAGGCTTAGCACTTCCCAGAGGGTAGATTTCCAGCAGGTTCCACTAATGAAGCACTTTGCTGACTTCGCCATTCAGGAAGCCAGTGTGGTACTCTTTCCACTGATATCTGGACCTTAGCCCTAACAGTGGAGGACCATTTTCTTGGTACTTATCTCAACCCTAGGGGTAGTGGTCACATCTTTCTCTGCTATTGTTACTTTAGAATTCTTTGAAACACTCCTTACTCCAATCCCTTTCTAATAAAGCTTTATATTAAACTTTCCCTTTTTAAATGATGGTGGGGTCCCATCTCCTGACGGGACCTTGAACAATATAGAATTTGTACTAGGAATGGTCCTAGGACATAGACCTACAAAAATGGCATTCTGGGAATCTCTGTACAATGAGGTGACCGAGGAAAAAATAACCCTGAGCCTGATCTACAGATGAATCTTCGTGATATGCTAGGAGCTAGTAGCCCCTCAAAGTAGCAGCTGCAGCACCATAGCCCCACTCAAGGGTGAAGCTGAAGAACAGTGGTGAAGGAAAATCCTCCTAGTGGCCAAAACTTCAGGTATGAAATGTGGTCAACTACTACATCTGGAGTGAGAAATGTCCAGAAATGTAGGTCTGTATTAATTCATAAGTAGTTGTAAATGGTTTGGTCAGATGGTTAAAGACTTGGAAAGAATATTGGAAAACTGATGAAAAGGGAGCTTAGGGAAGAAAGATGTCAATGGACTTTCCGTAGGGGCACAGGCTGTGACAATACTAGTGAATGTGAAATGTCTACTAAAAGACCTCTACTGCAGAGGAGGTTCTTAACGATCAGGGGGAAAAGCTATAGACTCTAGGAATGTCAATCATCCATTCTCCCTAACCATCACATTCCTTACTTAATGGGCCTGTGAACTTAAGTAGCAATGGTGGCAGGAATGGAATCTATGCATGAGTTTGATAACATGGACATCCCTTTACCAAAGCTGACCTGACTAGTGTTGCTGACCTGACTAGTGACTAATCTGCCAACAGCACAAACCAACATTGAATCCTCAATATGGCACCATTTTGGGGATATGTGACAGCAAGCCAGTCATTGGTGGCAAGCTGATTACACTGGATATATGCCTTCATGGAGTAGGTAGAGATTCATCCTCATTGAAACAGAAATTCTAGATGAGTTTTCCTTTCCTGCCATTGTTTTTGCCAACATCACCACTGATGAGTTCACAGAGTATCTTATTCACCATTGTGGCATTCCATATAGCATTCCATCTGATCAAAATGAAAAAATTCATTTCACAGCAAAGGAAATCATAAGCTCATGTACATGGAATCAACTATTCTTACCATATACCCAATAACCTATATGCTTTCCATTCCATCTCTTCTGGCCCAAAAATGACTCATGTCTCTTTTGTTCACAACAAATTGGCCAGAACTGGTCATGTGGCTTCATCTAACCCCAAGGAGGTCATGAAGTACAATCATATGTTCAATAGGCAGAGGGTCAAAAATACTTGATGAATAGCACAAATGACAGTTACAACCTATGTGTGGTTAATTCTAGGTAATTAACATGAGGCAAAAACAAGGTGATGGAAAGCAATAACCCAAGTCTGTGATTAATACCCATTTATTCTGTAAGTGTACAGTTCTTTAAAGAGAATTCCTTACTGGCTTAAAAAATTCAAGCAAGTATTTTAAATTATTAGCTTCAATTTTCTCATCTAAAAAGTGGGGATAATTAGTATATACTTCAAAGGCTATGAGGATCAAAGAAACTAATAGATGTGAAATAATTTGTGAAATAAAGACAAGTACAAATCTTAATTGTTTCATTACTATTAATATTATTAATGTAAGCAGTAGCATATGATTGCCATATTTTCTCCATAATTTCATTTAGACACCCAAGTAGTAATGTCTGGGTTGTGTAACATGTAACATGTAATCATGTAACATGATGCTTTGCAGTTTGATTAGAATATATGGGTTTGGGTTTTGTTTTTAAGGTCTCCCTTACTTTTAAGGAACACTGGCAATTCCAAGTCCTCAGTCATTTATTGTGACAAAGAAACAAATAAATGTGTTAGAATAATAAGGCAACATGATTTTAAACATCTTTAACTCATCAAAACCCAAAGGACATGGATTATGCATGTAATTCCATGACCGATAATGGCCTGCTTTTCTGTTGAATGTAAAGCAATGATCCTCCTATCAGGAAAGCTAGGAATTATTTTCATTGAATATAGGAAACAAATTTACTATCTAACATAACTAGAAATACAGAGGTAAGAGGCATAAGAAGGCAGGCATTGTAAGATAATTGTTCAATAATTGTTACCTAATTAATTGGATGAATGAACTGATTTAGAAACAGCTTACTATTGCCAAACTTGTTTTTAAAATGTTGATGTTTTGAGGAGCCTGGGGGCTCAGTCGGTTAAGTGTCTGACTTCAGTTCAGGTCACGATCTCAGGGTCCTAGGACTGAGCCGCATGTGGGGCTCCCTGCTCCATCTCTCTCACCATCTCCCTCTGCATGCCCTCCTCTGTCGCCACTCCTGCTCACTTTCTCTCTCTCTCTCAAAAAACTAAAATCTTTTTTTTATTTTTATTTTTTTATTCTTTTTTTTTTTTTCTATTTGACAGAGAGAAAGAGAATACAAGCAGAGGGAGCGGCAGGCAGAGGGAGAGGGAGAAGCAGGCTCCCTGCTCAGCAAGGAGCCCAATGTGAGGCTTGATCCCAGGACCCCGGGATCATGACCTGAGCCAAAGGCAGACGCTTAACATCTGAGCCACCCAGGTGCCCCTAAAATCTTAAAAATAAATAAATAAAATGTTGATGTTTTAATAAATGTTCGGTTTCTCAGGTCTACCATACTCCTTTTCTATGGACAGACCCATTAGACAGATCATTGGTATCATGGAATTTCATTTAAGTGGTACCTAGTACAATGGGAATTTATCTCCAGTTCATTTTAATTCTAGAAGAAAAGTTCATTTGAAGATATTTGCTTTAAGTTAACTTCAGAAAAAATTTTCCAATAAGTTATATGTCCTTGGTAATTTTTTAAAAGATTTATTTATTTATTTTAGAGAGAGAGAGAGAAAGAGAGTGCAAGAACAAGTGGGGGGAGGGGCAGAAGGAGAGAATCTCAAGCTGACTCCCCACTGTGTACAGAGCCCGAGGCAGGGCTTGATCTCAGGGTCCTGTGATTGTGATCTGAGCTGAAATCAAGAGTCAGACGCTTAACTCACTGAGCCACCCAGGTGCCTCATGTGCTTGGTAATGCTTTTAAATGAAGGAGTTATGGAACATAGAGATGCCGTATCTTAAAAGTGAGACTTAGATATTTTCTTTCTCTTTTTACAAATTAATAGCTTTATTGAGATATAATTCATATACCATATAATGCACCCATTTAAATTATAAAAGTCAATGGTTTTTATATATTCACATATTGGACATTTCCATCACTCCCAAAAAGAAGCCCCTACACCCATTAGCAAGCACTCCCATTTATCCCCAGCCCCCAGCCCATGGCAACTACTAATGTACTTTTTGTCACTATGGATTTGCCTAGTTCTGCACATTTCATATAAGTGGAAGCATATAATAGTATTAAATCTATCCATGAACATGGAGTGTCTTTCCATTTATTTAAGTCTTCTTTAATTTCTTTGAAAATGTTTAATAGTTTTTAGCAGTAAGTTTGCATTTCTCTTATTAAATTTACTTCTAGATATTTTATTCTTTATTATACTACCATAAATGGAATTATGTTCTTAATTTTATTTACAGATTTTTCATTGCTATTGTATAGAATTATGATTGGGTTTTTTACTTAATTTATTTATTTATTTTAATTTTTATTTATTTACTTACTTATTTTGAGAGGGAGAGGGAGAGAGAAAATCTTAAGAAGGCTCCATGCTCAGCACAGAGCCTGATGCTGGACTTGATCGCACAACCCTGAGATCATGACCTGAGCCGAAATCAAGAGTCAGATGCTTAACTGAACCACCCAGGCACCCAAGTTCTTTTTATTTTGATCTGGTGCCTTATAACCTTGCTTAACTTGATTATTCGGTTTAATATTTTTTAGTGAATTCTTCAAGATCTCCAATATGCACAATCAAGTAATCTTCAAATTGTGATAGTTTCACATCTTTGTTTCCAGTATAGTTGCCTTTTATTTCATTTGCTTGCTGTATTAGTCAGGGTTCTCCAGAGGAACAGAACCAATTATATAATGAGTAATTGGCTACACAGTTATGGAAGCTGACAAGCCTTAAGATCTGCTGTCAGCACAGTGGAGTTCCAGAAGAGCCCCTGGTGTAGTTCCAGTCTGAAGATCAACAGGCTCAAGACACAGAAAGAACCAGCATTCCAGTTCAAGTCCAAAAGCAGGAAAAAGCCAGTGTCCCAGCTTGAAGACTGTCAGGCAGGAGTTCCATCTTACTCAACCTTTTTTTTTTTTTTTTTTAAGTCCTTCAACTGATTGGATAAGACCTACTCACATTAGGGAGAGCAATCTGCTTTACTCAGTATACCAATTCAAATGTAATCTCATCCATGGGACGCCTGGGTGGCTCAGTCGGTTAAGCGTCTGCCTTCGGCTCAGGTCATGATCCCGGGGTCCTGGGATCGAGTCCCGCATGGGGCTCCCTGCTCCGCGGGGAGCCTGCTTCTCCCTCTGCCTCTGTCTCTCTCTCTGTCTCTCATGAATAAATAAATAAAATCTTTAAAAAAAAAAATGTAATCTCATCCAGAAACACCCTCACAGAAACATCCAGAATAATGTTAAAGTTAACATCTAGACACGCCATAGCCCAGTCAGCTGGACACATAAAATTAACCATCACAAGTTCACTCCTTGTCAATTTGGCACCCATTCACATCCCTCTCTTTTTTTTTAAGATTTTATTTATTTATTAGAGAGAGAGAGCACACAAGTGGAGGGGAGGGGCAGAGGGAGAGGGAGAAGCATGCTCCCCACTCAGCAGGGCGCCCGATACATGCTCTATCCCAGAACCCTGGGATCATGACCTGAGCTGAAGGCAGACACTTAACTGACTGAGCCACCCAAGTGTCCCCCAATTCACATCTCTTTAAGCCATACTTCATATCCAAATCAAGAAATAACAAGGTCATAATGCCACCCAGCATGATATAACTATCTTGCATACAACCAAAAATGCCCCTGTCCTGGAAGAAGACGTAAAGTTCTTGGGTGATGTTTACTCTTTTCCTTGATATTCCATGACCTAAATACTATGATGCAAAACTAACAATGCTTAACTACTATGACATAAAGTCAATACATCTTATGTTATATGATAAGGGAATAAGAGAGGAAAGAAATGTGCTATGTTGAGCACTGTGAATTGTGCAAGACTGTTGAATCACAGATCTGTACCTCTGAAACAAATAATACATTATATGTTAAAAAAAAAAGAAGAAGATAGCAGGAGGGGAAGAATGAAGTGGGGGAAATTGGAGGGGGAGATGAACCATGAGAGACGATGGACTCTGAAAAACAAACTGAGGGTTCTAGAGGGGAGGGGGTTGGGAGGATGGGTTAGCCTGGTGATGGGTATTAAAGAGGGCATGTTCTGCATGGAGCACTGGGTGTTACATGCAAACAATGAATCATGGAACACTACATCAAAAACTAATGATGTGATGTATGGTGATTAACATAACATAATAAAAAAAAAAATGCCCCTCTCCTGGAAGAAGAGGTAAAGTTCTTGGGTGATGTTTACTCTTTTCCTTGATATTCCATGACCTAAATACTATGATGTAAAACTAACACTGCTTAACTACTATAATATAAAGTTAATACATCTTATGTTACATGATAAGGGAATAAGAGAGGAAAGAAATGGCAAACATCTTTGTTCCTTTCATATGTGTATATACATGCACACACATACACACATACAGAAATATATCCATAACAAAATAAGGAATAAGGATGAAATACTCATGACGATTAGAGTCCTCATTTCTGTAATAGATGATGTGGTCATAGCTGATACTTATAACAACCATCTTCTATTACTCATTCTGTATTCCTTTTGCCTTCAGCAAGCACCCCAGCTAGTCATAGTTCTTTATGTGATGGAGCAACCCAAACCTTCATTCCTGAAGAGTTTGGGCCATGACTAGTCCTGCCTCATTTGGGTTGCTGTAGTTTGACATTGATCTTAATCACAGCATGGCAATGATGAGATGTCTTAAGGGATCTCCTGTATTCCACATATACTCTTCCTTACCTCCTTTGTGGAGTAGCAGTCCAATTTCTCCTTGGTGACAAGTGTGACCGAAGAAAGAGGCTGACTGGTAACTACAGAATGGTCATCCTGTCCATTTGATTGTTAAAACTTCCTCTGCTAAGGTCACCATTTGTTGAGCATTTATACAGGATTCAAATATCTTTACGTCATTTGCCCATTCAGAGATGTCTAGCTACATATCTTCTCCCCAAATTTCTTTGTCATCAATAATCTAATCAAATTTCTTCTAAGTCCCTGACCATTTAGCTAAACCACTAGCCAGAGGCAATGAATTGAAATATAATCACATCCCTGGCCATTGCTCCTTCCAAGCAAAATGAATGATCAGCTGCACTGCTTGAAGTTCTGCCCACTGGGAGGATTTCCCTCTTACTTAGTCTTTTTGTTCTATTCAGGCCTTCAACTGATGAGATGAGGCCCATCCACATTAGAGAGGGCAATCTACTTTACTCAGTCTATGAATTTGAATGTGAATCTCATCCAGAAACAACACACAGACACACACAGAACAATGTTTGACCAAATGCCTGAGCACTTCACGGCCCAGCAAGTTTGTCCTCCTGGGTTGAAACTTCTGTCCTATTACTGAGGACAGGAGGATTATCACAGCCGAATATTCTTGTATTCTTGGCCTATAATGCCTACAGTAGAGCCTCCACCCTATGTGTGGGAGCTGGGTGGAGGGAAGGACCCCCATACATTGACTGCACTCACCTCAGATTTAACCTCTGGAACATGAGCAAGGGAAGGGGAGGAATGGAAATGCTGGTGGCCTGTCCCTCCCAGGGAGATACTCAAGCTCTTAACTATAGCTGGGGGAAGAGAAATCTAGGTGAGGTACACACTCACCTAGAGTAGAGTTTCCATCACCATGAGCTGGGAGGGAGAAAAGAGAGAGAGCAGGTTGTGTCTCAAGTGCAACAGACTCTCACTGTTCTGACAGATTTTAGATTTTCTTGAATAAATGTTTCTACATTTCCTACATGCCCTAAGGTCAGTTACCATTTATGGTTGTCTCTCGGGAGTCAGGGGAGCAGGTCTGCAGAGCTCCTCATGCAGCTATTCCGGAAGTTGTCTCAAATGCTTACTTTCTGTGAATAACACAAAGTCAAAAAAATTGCTCAGACAAGAGTGGTTTCCACCCCTTTTCATTATGATACAGACTTTGGAAGACATGAGTTTTATAATGTGGCATGATCCCAGGATAATCTTCTATTTCTCTGATTTTTCTTAATTAAAATTGTGTTTTTATTTCAAAAAGGAACTTGTCAAGCAATTTCCTTAGTATCAGAACTTAGGATCGACACTTTGGCCTGGAGAAATATTTTAAAAGATCTACATTAAATACAGTTTAAGAAAATTAAAGTGTTCTTATTTAAAAAATCAACTCTTTAAAATTCCTACTGGGTTATAAATAATGATGATGCAAAACAAATATATAAAAAAGACAAAGAAGTACATTAAAACTCCCACATTTAATACCTTCAGGAAAAAGAAAATGTGCGGTGAATATTTAATATACTTTGAGAACAGAGGCAAGAGTTTTGAATGTTCTTAAGTATGAAACACCAGTTTTAACCTCAGCCATCTCCTCTTGAAAACACTGCAGTTGTCATTATAAGATGGAATATTGCTTCAAACATGTTTTATAGAAGTTTGATCTTACAAAGTAAAACTGTCTTGTTTTGTTTTATTTTAAAAAGATAATGAGAATTTTATATGTAGAAACCTAAAGTAAAAAGTTTCTCTCTCTTTCAACTAGCTACATCCAAAGAATGATTTAGTTGTGACAATATGGGTGAACCACCTGACCATACAGCCTTTGAAGGTAGAAACCCTGGCATACCATCTTTCCGAAGAATCTAAAGAGTATTTGTTCGCTATGGTGATCTTGCATATCAAACTCCCCTGAGGTGTTTGCCATTTGGATATACTCTCCCTGTTCTTGATAACACCATCTACTTACTTCTCCATTGCTCCTTTTAATATATAACATTTTTGGCATCAGGTCCACTGCCTTTCTTTATACTCAGAATCCTACACTCATCCTGAGTAAATCCATTCCATGTGATGACCTATAAGTCCCTTTTCTTCTTCAACTCTAAAGGTTTTCTTGTCCATTTCGACTCAGTCATTTCTACTGTCACACCCACACACCCACACACATACACACAAATTTTATTTTATATATATATATATATATAAAATATGATTTTAAGCCTATAAAAAGACACTCATGCAAAGATAAAAGATACAGATAAAATTCACAGTAAGTTCCAGTTTTTAATTTATATGATTGTGCAAGATCTCAAAGTTTACTTTTCCAAATTTTATTGCTTGGAGAATTTGATAAATTCGGTAAAACTTCTTTGGAGAGCAATTTGGTGATATTTATCAAATAAAAATTGTACATAGATGTTATGGCTAAATTGTGTTCCCCCCCCCACCACATGACTGTATTTGAAAATAGGACCTGTCAAGATGTAATAAAGGTTAAATGCGGTCACAAGTGTGCGGCCCTAATCTGATAAGACTGGTGTCCTTATAAAAGGAGGAAAAGACTCCAAAGTATTCTCTGTCTCCACATGGGCACAGAGGAAAAACCACTTAGGAAATGAGAAAGACGCTATCTACAAGCCAGGACGAGAGGTCTCGCAAGAAACCAAAATCCTTACAGCACCTTGATCTTGGACTTCTGGCCTCCAGAACCGTGAGAAAATACATTTCTGTTATATCACTCAGCTTGTGGTATCATTTTGGCAGCCTGAGCTAACTAACACAATACCTTTGACTCAGAAATTCCAACTATAGGTCTTTTCTCTAGATAAAGACGGGGGACACAATCGGGAATGCTCATTACAGCATTTTTGCAATTGCAAAGAATTGGACATAATTCCAGTGCCTTTCTTCTGGGTTAGATATTTTGAATTTGCTCATTCAGGTTTCATTTTACCACCTCTTCTTCAAATTTGGAACACTAAGAACTTTATTTTCCAGACACTATTGCAGCTAGGGCTCTGGGTACAAACTGGATCAACCACTTAGATGCATTCATATGGCATTTGCAAGTGAGGTGGACATCATCTTCTTGCTTTTACTTGGTAATTTCCAAAGGTCAGCGAGGTGGTAGAAATGAACAGTCTTTTTGCTTTTGCTCTGCTTGGTTGATTGACTGTTCCCAGAGCAGAGCATTCCAGGATCCATTCCCCAGCTTCCTGGGTGTCGAGGGGAGGTTGTGGAGGAAGGGGCAGAAGGAGGGTTGGCATTTTGATTTTGGTACAGCTTCAGAGGTGGTCTCAGAGGTAACAGCTACATGAGTCAGTCAATCCTGTACTGTTTCGGAAGATATTCCTGAAGGGCCCACTGAGAACCCTCTCTTTTTAGCCTTTCTAATGATTTTGTAAGCCCCAATTCCCTATATGCTATCTCTACCTGCTTAATCTACATACAGCTATTTGTTTCCCGAACTGAACCCTGACTGATGTACCCCCAATAAGGAAATGACAAAATTAAGTATAACATATGCATATAATGAAATGATCTATTAGTTAGTTAGAGGAATAAAGAGCAGCTCCATGTATCAATAAAGCCAGATGTGGCTGTTAAATAAAACATCATTACATGAAAAAAGGCAAGCAGCAGAATGATATGTATATACAACAAATACATAGCCACATAGCTCTGTACATACACACAAACCAATAACATATATTCTCTGAGGCTAGGTATGTTTGTACATGAAATAGACATCAAACTGTTATTGCGGTTTACCTTTGCAAAAAATGGATATAGGATGTGGGTAGCCAAAAATGCTTTAGCTTTTACTCAATTGCATCAAAGAACTTTGGTTTTTCTCTAACATTTAAAGGGGGATGCATCCATGTTTTCATGCTTTATAAAGAATTAATTTTTAAAAAGCTCCTTTGCCACCGAAACACTAATTCAAGCATTGTATTTCCTGAGCACAATCTTCTATTATTCTAGCTTATTCTTTCAACTGCTCCCTCTGTGATCATTCTTGTGTCTCGGTGGGCCCTCAGGTCATTGCTCTTGCTACTTCTCTCTAATACATCACCGTTCAGCTTAGATTTCCTGCTCCTTCATTTCAGTCATTCTAGTACTCAGTCCTCTCACCCCTTTTTTCTTCCTTTGCACATGCCTCTAATACCCTCAATCTAGATAATTACAACTATTCATTTTCTGAGTGAGAATTACTGAACATGACAAATTGTTCTCAGTGTAACTTCATAATCACCTACCTCAACTGGGTCCTCACCGATACCCAGTTATTCTACTGTTTCTTTGTTCAACTCCCATTCTTACTCCCCGCAATGACTATTTCAAAAGTTGGATAGAACTCAGAAGTTCAGAGAAAACTCTGAACCTTGATTGCATAACCTCCCTCCTTATTCTCAGCAGGTGGCTTTATCTCCTACTTTATAAAGAAAACAGAAGTCTTAAACATACAGACTCACTCAATTCTGCCTACATGCAATCCTCCTTCCCTCTCTGTTAGAATACTTGCTCCACTTCTGAAGACCTGGAAGTTGTTGATTCTGGATTTGACATCCGGAAATGTTGAGCCCATTTGGGGACCACAGGAGGATTTATCCTGAAAACAAAACCAACACTGTACAGTTAACAGACAGATGAGAAAATATCTGGATCCATAAAGACAGTAGTGTTTATCAAGCAAATTTGGCAGTGTCTTTATCAAAGATTCCATGGTTGTGCATGCAGATTGAAATGATAGATGTCTTAATTGTTGAGGTTATTTGAGTCACTCTTCTTCTCTACATTCTGAAAAAAAATACCAAATTCAAGTTGACTTGAAAATGGTTACATGGGGATTCCACTTCTCGTCTACTCTTACCCACACAATTATTACAGAGTGTGAGGGTATGAGATGGGGGCTCTTGTTAAACCCCCCATGTGATATAGGATGTGACATTTTCTTATCTACTCCTATGAGACTGGAAAGACTAAAATTCTATACTTCTGGATTGCTAAATGCCTTCAAGACAAAAGTACATTTCATGTTTTGAATACTTAATTCAGTATTTTTTTCTGATGGAGCAGGTGATCTGAAATACCTAATCTACTATTACTGGATACAGATGCTACCATCGCATTTAAAATTTGGACCAGCTTTACTGAGGTATAATTTATAGTCAGCAAATTTCACCAAATTTAAGTGTACAACTTGATAAATTTTGACAATTATATATAATAGTGTAACCACAACCATAATCATGATATAAAATATTTCCATCTGTTAAAAGAATTTGTTGGTAGCCATTTGTCATATATAAAACCTGGATTCACAAAGTTTGACTTAAAACCATAATACGTTCTTCATATGCACCTATTCTTTAAACTTATCATAATTGTGAATAATTTTAAACAAATAACAGATAACAAAAGATTAGACAAGAAGCCAGGTGACACTGAAAGGGAGATGGGTGTGCAGTACCTGACTTAACATACCAAAGAAAGCAAATTTTCAGGACTTGGGGTAAAGTGGGAAAAGTAACCTAATTTCCACTTCATAAACAGTTAGGAATTGAAGGCCCCAAAATGTGTGGGCTGAGGAATGGTTAGATATGCAGATCCCTTTCCTCTGCCCTGGAGCCAGGTGACTGCAAGAGAAGACTGAAAATTAATTAGACCTGCTGCTGTTGTGGGCACAGATAGAAACTGCTCTCCTAAAATACCAGTGGATAGATAAATTATTGCACCACTTTGTGAAAGCAATCTCATGATATATGCTAAAATATAAAACATATTATTGAAATGTCTATTAAAATTTAAAAACTGACTTCTGGTCCTTAAAAGCAAGAGAACCAGTCTGTAACAATTTTTTAATTTTAGCAGTTTATACAGTGGCTGAAACTAGAAAGGATTTGAATGCCTATCTACAAATGATTAGGTAAATAAGTTGTGAAATTTATTCTGGGATATTATGCAGCCAGTATAAGAAATGAATTCCAGCCACACACGTTGACTTGGCAGGGTTTTCCAAAGTATCATTGCACCTAGAGGTAAAAATATGACTAGAGACAAATTTATAACTTATTTTATAAAATAATGATTTTTAAAACTTATATTTGTATAGCATATGTATTTATATTTAATATTAATGTTTGGATATGATTGTGTGATCTTAAAATGTTTGAAACTGAATTTAGGGAACTAAAGGAAAAAAGGGATTTGAGAGAAGTGATTAGGAGTCAGCAGAAACAGCTTTGCCAATGTGAATAGAGATTTTAAGTGTGTCAGATACAGGGCCAGGAGTGTATTCCAAATATTCTGTCAAGACAGAATACTAAGGAAAGAAAAAGCAAGACTTAGTGTGCAAGAAATGAAGCAGATAGCTGGAGGCTGAGGAGGCCCCTACAGTCCTGGGAGAGACAGCAAAATGAGACATCTCAGGGATCCCGGCCAAAGAATGAAGCAAGGCAGCCCTGCTGTCCTGCAGGAGCTGTGGTGGGAAACTGCCTGACTTAGTGCTTAAGCTTTAGACTTTAGATCAGAAAGAGTGATGACAATTTCCAAACTTTGCTATTATTAAGCCGAATAGCTGCATTGTCAGTGCCCTTAGAAGAAGAAAAGGTAGCTGAAAGTCACTTGATATGGTTTGATTTAAAGGTCAACATCCTGGACAGATAAAGTGAACTAATTTTATTCTCATGCCCTTCAAAACCAATTTTTGAAGTTTTTCACATCAACATATTCCAAATATGACAGTTTATATTATGACTATTAAAAAACCTTTATCAAAAACATTTTCATGACTTACATTGTTATTTAACGCAATTATTAGGCATTCGTTTGTATTTCAAAAAGAAATTTTCTATAGTACTGCATGGAGCACTGGGTGTTATACGAAAACAATGGGTCGTGGATCACCACATCAAAAACCAATGATGTATTGTATGGTGACTAACAACATAATAAAATTTAAAAAAAAAAAGAAATTTTCTATAAATGTTTTTTAGTTTTTTAACAAAAGTCAGTGTAGACTACAAAAGCAGTGACAAATTTTATCCTGATTTTATTTGCCAGTTCAGTTGACAATTGAATAGCTTTTAAAAAGTAATTAATGTTAGTTCTTTAGGAATTGAAATATTGTGGACAGATCATGTGAGAGAAAGTGAAGTGGCTTTTTCCTTTCAATAGTATCTATAAATGGGGGACAAAGCAGACTAGGAGGGTGGTACAAACTTTAGTATATAAATATATAATAATATCAAAGTCTTTGAAAAATAATAGCAGTCCTTTAAACAAAATTACTTTTGACCATGGTATCATATTTTAAATTCACAAAAGAAAAAAGTTATTCAGAAAATTATGAAAGTTTATGTATCTTCATCAGTTATTAATATGTAGGCAGTTTCAATTTTCCAGTGTTAGTAAGTTTGATACTTCAGTAAAAATAATTTCAGTTTAGTGTTGGAATCCAATTGTTTCTTGCAACTTTACAATGCTCTAACAAATTCACTTTGTTTCAAACTTACAGTGACATGCAAATGACTACATTCATTCCATTTTAACTCATAATGTAAAAATGTTATTTATTCACTCAGACATTTAGGATGAAAATATCCTTCCCCACAAGATAGTCTTACTTTCTTGTTTTCTTTTTTAATGTTTCAAGTTTTTATTTAAATTCTAGTTAGTTACCATATAGTGTTACAGTAGTTTCAAGAGTAGGATTTAATGATTCATCATTTACGTATAACATCCAGTGCTCATCACAAGTGCCCTCCTTAGTACTCATCATCCATTCAGTCCATCCCCCAACACATCTCCCCTCCAGCAACCCTCAGTTGTTTTCTATAGTTAAGAGTTTGTTTTATGGCTTGCCTCTCTTTTCTTTTCCCTATGTTAGTTCACTCATATGTGGAATTTAAGAAACAAGAATACCTTTTTACGAGAGACAACAGAGTATAATGATTAAGCATGTGGGCTCTGGATTCAGAATGTCTGCTATAAAATTCTGACTTTGTCCCTTACCAACTAAGTGATAATTATTTAACACCTTCAAGTCCTAGTCTTCTCATCTCTAAAGTAGAGTAACAGTTGTGATAACTGAATGACATAACCCATAAGAAACACTTTGTAAAATGCCTTGCAAATAGTAAGTACCAAATGAATATTAGTTCTTACTATGAAAAAGGATGCCATGCCCGTATTTACAGGACCACCTGGGAGCATGCTATGATCTGACAGGGCTATAAACCCTTTTTGCCTCCAAACAGCTTTTGTCTGCAATTAAAGGCCACACTGTGTATGAAGAATACATTGGATTTTACATTAGAATACAGATGCTAATGGAATCTGTCTCTTACAAGCTATATGACTTTGGGAAACCTATTTAAAATATCTACACAGGTTAATTTACAATGTTATTGAAAAGATCAAAGTGGATCATATATGAGAATCACAAAGGATTTTATTAGTAATAGGACTGAATATAATGGTCACAGACATATTCCCAATCAGCTTCATTCATATCTTTGGATTAGGGCATTACTTCTCGAACTTTATTTTTTTAGGTTGAGGAATTCCTAGTTCAAACGAAGTCTTACAAAACTGCAGTTAGAAGTAGATCACTGTAGTCATTAGCCACTTGATTAGCCTGGTTTAGCTCATTTTTGCTTCTTAAGGTCCATAAAGTTTTCTCTAGCTTTCCTACATATCCTTTAAAAATTAGCTCCAATACCACTTCTTCTGTAAGGTCTTTTCTATACCATCTCCAGGCCATACATATTAGTCACGGGGGCCAGTAATAAAAATAAATCCTTTCTAAATCACCCAACGAAGGTATTTCATAAAGAAGACTTTGCAAAAAGAACTAGTTACATAGATGTTAGGGGGCTGGCAAATCAAAACACAGGCCATGGGTAAGGAAGAAATAACAACTGTGAGAAGCAGCTACCACGCAAAGGCTGGGGAACAAGGGTAAGAGATTGGGGCTATCAGAACTAGAAGCTCAGAGGTGAAGTCCTATAGAGCTGAGCTGGGGTCCTTCTAAGGAAGGAAGTCATGGCTGCTATTGTTGACTCCTGTGAAGGACCAAGATAAGGATGGTTCTAGGAGTCTTGAAAGAAGCTGGTATCTAAAACCAACAACTCCTGGCTGTGGCATCTTTCCATGGCTCAGAAACACGGTCAAGATCAGCAAGCAGAACACAAAGGAGGAAGCCCCTTATCTACCCTCCTCTTGCCTTCCAATCTTTTCTTTCTTTTGGCAAAACACAGTTCCAGTCCCAGAGTCACAGAAAAAATATAAAAGAGTGAATCTGGAGGGGGGAAAGATGGCGGAGGAGTAGGGGACCCTATTTCAACTGGTCCCCGGAATTGAGCTGGATATCTACCAGACCACTCTGAGCACCCACGAAACCAGCCTGAGATGTAAGAAGATCTGGATCTCTACAAACAGAATATCGCAGGCAGTTGGTTTTGAGGTACTATGCGGAGAGCCGTGATTCTGTGGGCAGATATCGGAGGATAAACGGAGGCGGGAGGGTGCCTGGACGTGGGGATCCTACACCGCCGGTGAGTGACAGCCTCGCGCGCTGCGGTCGGGGCACAGACTCGCAGACCGGTAGCGGCAGGGAAAGGATTCTAGGGAAGCCCCCAGGGCGGAAAACCAGACTGGCGGGGTCGCGCGCACGCAAACTGCAGGCCCCCCGGACAGAAACCGGAGCAATGGTCATGCGCACGTGAACTGCAGCCTCCCAGATGGAAACCCGGTGCGCCGGGGTCGTGC
>NC_138372.1:76355791-76383803 GCF_054177405.1 Leptonychotes weddellii | reverse complement strand
GAAAACAATGGATCGTGGACCACTACATCAAAAACTAATGATGTATGGTGACTAACATAACATAATAAAATTAAAAACTACCAAAAAATTAAAAAATTAAAAAAAAATAAAGGATACTGATTTCAACAATAACAACAACAAAAAAAGAGTGAATCTGGATCTGAGAGATAAGAGCTAAAAAACTTGCACACAGAATTAGTTCTTTTTTCCTTCTTTATGTGCTAATTCTGCAACACCTTGTTCCTGTCTTGTTAATACCGTGACATATTGTTAATATTTTGCCATATTATATCTCTGAATATGTTAGTCATCTACTAGACTCAGTTCAGTATAGTTTACATGAGTTCAACCAATACTTATAGAGTGGCTATTATGTTATAACCAGACAAATAAGGGTGATATAAAGATGAATATGATGCAATTCTGTTCTTATAATCTTAGCTTATAACTTGATATTTTCAATACAATGAAGCAAACAGAATGATTACCTAGACACCAAGAAACCCTGAAGAGGAGCAATTAGTGAAGCCTCCAACAGGAAGAAATAATAAAAAGATATGAGAAAGGGATGCTTGAATGGGACTTGAGCTGAATCTTAAAAGATGAGGAGAGATGCAAATGTGAATAGCCTGAGCGATGTGATTTTAAGAGAGCATAAGATGTGACCCAAGAAATGAGAAGAGATAAGATTGAAGAGATAGGCAAAGGATTGTGCCTTATTTCCACATGTAACCCCAATAATTACTGTAATATCAGGCACATGGTGAACACTCAATAAATACTTGATGAACAATAGAATAAATGAGGGACCATTTATAGGACTATAGCTCACCATTAAATATCTAGGGAAGCAGACAGCTAAAGAAATACAGTGGAACCTCAAACATAAACTTCAAACAGATATTCTTCTCATAATAAAATTGCATAAGAGATAGCTATGACTAATTTCCAGACAGCCAACTAACAACTGGATGGTGATTTAACATTAAACTTATGTGTTCAGAACAGAAAGAATAAACGAGAGAACAAACTGTGAAAGATCGTGAAGAAATGTTCTTTTGACATTGGCTCCAAGTTTGTTTGAGGCTGCAGGTGAACCCTGGGACAATACCTTAGACTGATGCCCACTAAAGAAGATGAGAGAACAGACAAGTTAAATTGACCTGCTGCCCCATGAAACCCTGATAGATAGATCTGCCTGTATTTGGCTATTTCACATGTAATACAGATGAAAATGAGAATGAAAATTATTTTAGGAATGTCTCTTTAAAAATTACATATGTTTTGAAAATTACTCTCCACGCAGAGATCATGACCTGAGCTGAAATGAAGAGTTGGTCTCTTAACTTACATACAATTCTCTGGCCAACCATTTAACATTTAAATAAAAGACATAGACAAAGGGGCCCCTGGGTGGTGCCAGTTAAGCATCCAACTTCAGTTTCAGCTCAGGTCATGACCTCAGGGTTCTAAGATCAAGCTCTGCATTAGGCTCTGAGCTCAGCAAGGAGTCTGCTAAAGTTTCTCTCTCCTTCTCCCTTTGCCCTTCCCCCACGCTCTCTTTCTTTCTCTAAAATAAATAAATAAATCTTAAAAAAAAAAGATGTGGACAAAGACTGGAAAAAAATGAGACTGTAGTAAATCTCTCACATCTCATAAAGGCTCAGCTAATATTTTTATCATGAATGAATAAAAATGGGTAATATTTTGTATTCAACTTGTTTTAGTAACTTGTTTCTTTTAGTTTCAAGGTATTTCCTTGCTAATTAAAATTTTATCTCCTGATGAAGTTGTTTAACCTGGCTAGCTGATCAAAGGGAATTAAACTTCTCCGATGACTAAAGACAGAAATTTCCTGAAATACATAGTTAGGACACATTCATGCTAAGAATAAAATCAATATATGAAAGTGAGAAAATTTAATTACTTGTTTTGAAGAGTCAAAAAAAAAATACAAAGATGATAGTATCTTACTATGAAGCCCAGGAATATTTTTAAAGTCAAAGTGGATTGAATCATCAAAGATAGTGCATTTTAATAGAAGTTAAATACAGAGTATTTTTTATGAAGAGTTTCTCTAATGCTTATTCCTTTTCCATTTCCAGAAAAGACAATAAGCTTAGGTAAGAAGAAGAGAAATCTATAATTGTTACCAGAAAGAAAACAGTTGTAATATCCAAAGTATAAAGAAGATTTGAGTTGATGGCTTTTCTAAAAAATAAATTAAGAAAACACGTTTTCTGATTTTATATTAATGGCATTAACCTATTTTCTACCAGATGAGTTGAAGTATTTTTTCCAGAATGCAGGTGACTATTCACTTTTGATTTTGGTAGTCTCTGGGGTAAGCTCTTTATTGTTTATAAAGCAAATCTCTTTTTTATTCAAAATAAATGGTAATGCCTCTGTTGTTCACCATAATGGTTAAGACACTCCCTAGCTTAGTTCTTCCATTTACTTTCTGTATAAAGTAAATTTCTTTAAAGGCAGAACAATAACTTACTTTCTAGTGTTGAAATGATTAATGGAAATAAATGCCCAATAAATGGAAGAAACTATTAAAATTACTCTATATGATTTCACCATTGGAAGGATATATTCTTTTTTTTTTTTTTAAAGATTTTATTTATTTATTTGAGAGAGAGAGAATGAGAGAGAGCACATGAGAGTGGGGAGGGTCAGAGGGAGAAGCAGACTCCCCGCTGAGCAGGGAGCCCGATGCGGGACTCGATCCAGGGACTCCAGGATCATGACCTGAGCCGAAGGCAGTCGCTTAACCAACTGAGCCACCCAGGTGCCCTGGATATATTCTTTAATACATACTTCTCAAAAGCATTTTATTTTTTTTAAGATTTACTTATTTATTTGAAGAGGGGGAGAGGAGGAGTAGAAGAAGGGGGAGAGAGAGAATCCTAAGCAGACTCCCCAGTGAACATGGAGCCCCATGCAGGCTCAACTTTTGTCCTGGAGATCATGACCTGAGCCGAAATCAAGAGTTGGTCGCTAAATGACTGAGCTACCCAGGGGCTCCTCAAAAGCATTTTAAAAATAAGCAATGGCTGCTGAGTGTATTGAATACTTTTTTAAGCACAATCTATTGATTATAGAAAATTTTTAAAACAAACTGATGAATATATTTAAAAAAATAATTTAAGATATATAAATCTTTATGTAAATAAAGTTGTGTACATGATTCTTTTCTGCAATCTTTATTGATTTGGGTTTAGAATTATCCTACATCTGTCAAATTAATTGGGCAGTTCTTTATCATTTTCCTTAGCCTGGAATAAATTATACTAGAATCAGAAAATTCTATTCTTCAAAATACTAAAAACTCATGTTCACAAAACCACATGGCCCAAAACATTCTGGACAGTGATAATTATAATCATTTAATACTTTTCCCTCAAATTTTCCTTAAATAGTATGTTTAATTAGTAGCTATTTTTGTCAATTATGATACTTTTTAGATTTATACAAAAATATCTTATTTCACTGAGATGCACTAGCTTGGATTTGTATATAACATTCTTTTAAATTAAAACAAGAACCAAGTACTGTTAACTTACTTGCTTTTTCATATTACTTCTAAATTTCTCATTTTTTACAAGTAGATTTATCTTTTTGAGTTTTTTTCCAATGTTTCACAGAGTAATAATTCCAATGTTTTCATGATTTCTAAAATAAATCTTAATTTATCTTTTAAAATTATTTTCCTTAGAGCCTTTTCACATTTTAAGAATTAATATGTCTTCCTGAATATTTATGAATAAATTTTTTTCTTTTTTAAAAAATATTTTATTTATTTATTTGAGAGAAAGAGAGAGCACAAACAGGGGGAAGGGGCAGAGGGAGGGAGAGAAGCAGACTCCCCACTGAGCAGGGAGACCAATGGGGGGCCCCAGGACCCCGGGATCATGACCTGAGCCAAAGGCAGACACTTAACCAACTGAGCCACCCAGACTCCTAATTTTTTTCTTTGTTAAAAAAGAAAAAAAGAAAAGAATTGAACCTTATATATCTCTATTTCTGTATGGTATTTTATATGGTTTCTGTCTTTGATCTCTCTAGAATTTGTTTTGATATAAGGTATGAATTAAGGATCTAACTTTTCTTTTCCTACTAAGTGCACCAAGGGGTTGCAATGCTATTTATTTAATCACTAATTTTCTTCATTGACTTGAAACACCACCTTTATAATAAAATAATGACATTTATAGTTGTGTAGATTTTTGTGTCTGTTTATGGGCTTTTTATTTTATTCAATCGATGTATCTGACACCTATTACACACTTGTAATATTTGTACCTTAATATCAGTATTTGGAATCATATTGATATCCTTATACATTTCCCTTTTTCTTATCTTACTTACCTTCCCAGGATCAGTCAACAAATTATTCTCTTATACAGTCTTGAATAATCTTCTTTTTTGACTTTCATTATTTCATGTTCTCTTGGTTTTTTTTTTAACTTCTGCCCTATGTATTCATTTTTAGTCACCTGCAAATGAATTCCTCCTATGTCTAGCAATTAAATGTATTTTCTATAATAGACATATGTGAAAGAAACTTTTTGTGATGACTATAGTAAATAAAAAGTTATTCAAAATGCCCACACCTCAGAAGTACCTAATTCAGACTTCCACTTCTGGCTATTAAGAGTTAACTTGTATTAGACCAATATTCCCATAATGGACAACTGTAAATGTTTTTTAGATAAAAAATAAAGACTGTTCATAATCATTAGGGAACAATCCGGATGGCATTCAGAACCTGAGAAACCAGGATCCCAGATAGAAGGAAAATGCATTGAGCTTAGCCTAACATTTGGTGTCACTATTCCCCTTGAAGTGTTTTGTTTTTAAGTTGTAGCTAAGAGTGAGAAGTCAAGCAGAAAGCAGCAACTAAAAAGCCGAGAAAACTAGCAGAATTTTCAGCACTCAAGGTATGAGCAAGACAAACTTCAATTCAGGACCTACCAAGGATGAAGCCCCTGGAAGTTACCTTAGATACTCAGTTGGGATTCCTGGATAGTTACATCCTACAAATACATAGGATAAACAGAAAATCCTACAAAGGATAAACAGAAAATAGATTATCCCTCACAAAGATTGAAACCCAGTTTTTCAACAGCTCAATCCACACTGGATTAAGGTGATCCACTGCCATATCAAGCTGACAGCCAGAAACAAATGTAAATCTATGAAGAAAGAGGACATCATCTAGAACTTCAATGTGCATACGCCTTGTCTGGCATTAAAAGCAAAATAAAACAAAATTCCTGTAAGATGGGATAATGTATTAAATAATTGAAAGCAACAGAGAAATAGGCAGTATAAATAGACCCACAGGTGATACATATATTGGAGTTACTAAGACTTTAAAATAGTTTTAATATATTTTTAAAATATATCACAAAACATATACTTTCAGTAGATAGCTGAAATCCATAAATGAGCAAAATGGATATCCTAGAATGCACAAATAAGATAACTAAAATTAAGAAATTAATACATTGATTAATAGCAGGTTAAAGACAGCTGAGGAGAACATTGGTGAACTGGGAGAAAAGTCAATATAAGATATCTGGACTGAAGCGTGGAGAGGGCAAATAAGATGAAAATTCAGAAAAGAGCCTAAAAGATATATGGAGATGATTTAAAAAAAACTAGAATATTTGTACTAAGGTCTCCAGGTAGAGGAGAGAATGAGACAGAGTCAATATTTGAAAGAGATAATGGCTAAGAATTTTACAAATTGGAAATTAGAGTCATCACTGATAGATTTAAGAACTGTTACAAACACCAAGCAAGAAAATACACAGGAAATGGCATCAAGGCATATCAGACAAAGAGACCATTGTAAACTGTCAAAAGGAAATGGAGCCATTACTTTAAAATAGGAAAATAAGAGCTACAAGACAAGCAAGCCAAAACCCGAAGCCAAGTATTAAAATGCTGCAAGAAACCTACTGCTAAACAATGAAATTATTTTTCAAAAATGAAGGTGAATTTAAGATTTTTGAACAAACAAAAACAGAGAATTCTTTCCTCATAGATTCACACAAAACTATTGCAATAAATTCTATAAGCCAAGGAAAATGCTGCATAAAAATGTTGAAAAAAATTTTTCATTACTGTAAACTGTGTCATTACATGGATGAACCATAATTTATTTGACTATTGTTATGAACCAATTTTTTTTTTTTTTAAGATTTTATTCATTTATTTGAGAGAGAGAGAGAGCACACATGAGAGGGGGGAGGGTCAGAGGGAGAAGCGGACTCCCCGCCGAGCAGGGAGCCCGACGCGGGACTCGATCCCGGGACTCCAGGATCATGACCTGAGCCGAAGGCAGTCGCTTAACCGACTCAGCCACCCAGGCGCCCTGAACCGAATTTTTATGTGTCCCACCCCCCCAGTTCATATGTTGAGGCCTTACTCTCCAATGTAGAGCCTTAATCAAGTTTGGATGAGGTCATGCAGGTGGAGGTAGAGCGACTAGGGTGGGATTGGTGCCCTTATAAGGGGATGAAGAGACCCAAACTCTTGCTCTCTCTTCCATACATGAATCAATCCGGAAGAAGCCCCTCACCAAAACCCGACCACATGGACACCCTGATCTCAGACTCCCTGGCCTCCAGAACAGTGAAAAATAAATGTTTGTTATGTAAGCCACCTAGTCTATGGTATTCCACTTAGAGCAGTCTGAATTGACTAAGAAACCATTGATGGACATTTTATATAATCCAGTCTTTTGCTGTTAAAAACAATAATTCAATAAACTTGTACACATGTCATTTGGCAATTTTGCCAGTATATCTGTAAGATATTACTCAAAGTTGAACTACTAGGTAAAAGGGTATGTACATTTCTAATTTTGATAGACATTACAAAATTGATCTCCAAAAAGTTCATGCAATTTATACTCATACTGTTCGTGTCTGAGGAGGCCTTTTCTCCTATCTGCTCTCCAACAGTGTGAGTTTTCAAATATCTTTTCATTTCTTAAAATAATAGGTTAAGAAGTGATATCAGCACTTTTATCTAGCATATCTTTATAAAATAAAGCAGGTTTTAAAAAATATTTAAACACCCAATATTTTTTATTTTCTGAGAATGGTCCTCTGCTCATATTTCTTTATTGCTGTTCTTTATTCTACTGATTTGAAATGTCTCCACAAAGATGAAAGAAATTAGCCATTTGTCAAATGTGTTGCACTTTTTCTTACTTTTTGTCTTAGACTTTATATGTTTTTATGCAGATATTTTGATTTTTATATGGTCAAATTAATCATTCTTCCCCTATGGTGTCGGGGTTTATGTCCTATAAAGCATTCCTAATTCTAGGATTATTATGGAAAAATACTCCCATATTTCATTTTAGATCTTTTATGGCTTTACTAAATCACTGATATTTCAAACCTAATTTGATAAAAGGAACATGGTAGTGCTATTTTAACCCATCTTTTATCCACCTTTATTGCATATATTTTTATATCAGCAGAGTTTTAATTGCTGTGACATTATAATGTCTGGTAGGATTAGTCTTTATTTCCTTTTTTTCAAAGTTGCTGGCTATTCTCAGTAACTTGTTTTTTCTCTATAAACTTTAGAATTAGCTTGCCTGGTTTCAAAATTTAAAGAACTGCCATATTTACAATATTGTCTCCTCTTATCCAAGAATATAATAAATCTTGGCATTTATTCAGATCTTTTTTAATGTCCCTTAGTAGCATTTAAAATTTTTTGTTATATAAATATACTACCCTTCTCATTAAGTTTTTCTTTAGTGTCTCACATGGAATGTTCCTTTTAAATTTGACTTTTATTTCCATTGTATTTTCTAACAGGTTGCTGTGTATCTATAGAAATGTAATACATTTTTATATATCTAGCATACTTACTGGTTTCTTTGTGTCTAATAACTTGACAGTTTATTCTTCTGCTTTTTTTAGAATAGAATAATACTTACGTGCATTAATGAAAATACTGCATTCTCCCTTTAAATGTTATGCTTCATATTCTTTCTCTTGCTATTTACCTTGGCTAGATCTGCCAGAATAATTAATGATGGTAGCATTTTTGGGTTTAATATGAATGTTTCTATTGTTGAAACATTCAGTCTGATTTTAGCTTTTGGACTGATGTATATACAAACACACATAGATACATGTTAGTGTTTTACATTTTATATATATATATATATATACCCATGTATATTTATTCATCATAATAAGTAGATATCTCTGTTCCTATTTTATTTATTTATTTATTTATTTATTAAAGATTTTATTTATTTATTTGACACAGAGAGACACAGCGAGAGAGGGAACACAAGCAGGAGGAGTGGAGGAGGGAGAAGCAGGCTTCCCGCTGAGCAGGGAGCTCGATGCGGGGCTCGATCCCAGGACCCTAGGATCATGACCTGAGCCGAAGGCAGACGCTTAACGACTGAGCCACCCAGGCGCCCCTCTGTTCCTATTTTAATGGGAATCTCTTAAATGGATGTTTTAAATCTTATCTAATACTTTTTAGTCTATTAAGATAATAATTTTCCTCCCGCCAGGACATACTAAATGGTGGATCCTAATAGATTGCTTTATATTAAATCATCTTTCCATCCCCAGCAAGAGCCTATTTAATCACGGCAAATATGTACTTTCAATTCTACTTGCTAATATTTTATTTAGAATTTTCTTTTGCATTGTTATCCCATGGTACTATCAGTCTGTACACTTACTGTGTGTCAAGCTGGTTTGGGCGATAACAAAAGGAAGCATTTTCCCTCTCTATTTGCTGTGAATGGAGCAATACCACACAGATCAATTTGTTATAATTGTTTTTCTGTGAGGCAATCTGGTCATCAACTTTTGTTTCTTTTAAAAAGAGGAGGGTAGGCAGGGAAGGCCATCTTGCCACAGATGGTTTCACCTCCTCTCTCCCATTCTGCTGGCTTGTTTTTGATGGAGATGGTGCTTCCTTGCATCTTCTCAATTATGTCAGTCTCTCTCACCTCCCCTGATATCAGTTATTTATTTTTATGATGTGTCTATGATTTTACTTTTTTAAGTGCAGACCTAGTTCTGTTAACCCATTCTCATTCCCTTGCATTATTTCTCTTTCAGCCATATGCCTTTTCACTTCTGCCTTTACTTCCAACTGCTCCTTGATTACAGTACATTGTGAAGATGCCTATTTGAGTTTCAGAAGATATGAAGTATATTTATAACATCTTCTTCTGTTTCCTATGTTAAGACATTTTCAAAGTTAGTGTTTGCTCTTCAGTGACTCTTTTCCCTTGGCAGCAAAATGTTTTCCAAAGGCTCCATATTGTTATTCTTGTTTCTATTTCTTTATTACTCATTTTCAAATAGAAGAGATCTATGCAGGTCTTACATTTGTTGTCAGATAAGGTAGACGTGATTTTCTCATAGTCCCTTACATTCTGCGTGTTCAGTGACATACTTCACCTTCTCAGATCTAGACCCAGAAACTAGGCTGATTTTCATATACAGTCAGTATTTAGCTAAACTTCAAATGTCAGAAAGGTGGGGACAGGGATTATTTGAGTAGCAGACTTGGAGACCCGTAACACTTTCCATAAGAATGTCCTTAAAGACACACACACCTCCACCCCCCCAACACACCCATACCCTGCATGTGTGCTTGAAAATAAAGAGTAAAAATAGACCCTCCTTGGAAATTTTCTACTAGCATTTTTATTGGGGATTTTTTTTTTTTTTTTTTTAGGTAAGAATAAACTAGTAGTATGTTTGCACTTCATTCTGACCCAGAAAAGAATTATTGGCCAAAAGAAGATATATAAAACTTTGAATGACCTCTGGAGATAGCATCTAACATTTGGCTGTCCAAGTCATTCTATCAGGACATGAGGCGAAACTTCATGCATAAACATCAGTGTGCTTCCTTTGCCTTTATTCCTTTGCCACACCAACATCTAGTCTCTTCCCTTGCCTTTCTTTCCTTACTACACCAGCATCTACTCTCTTTCTACATCTATCAGGAGATTACAATTTCCAGGAAGCAAATGCTGGAAATAGTGGATGATGGGTTGTGCTTTATGTTCTAGAAAAGGTAGTCATATTAGGAAAAGTGCTATTGATGGGACATCAAGAGGAAGAATCCCTGTATTCTTGAGAGATGGGTGGTTAATGTATACACACACACAAACACACACAAATATAAGTTTAGAACTTGGCCTTAATTTATTAACATGTCTTCACAAAAGTGAGTATTTTTTTTCTATTTGAGAACACGTTGTGCCAATGTTAGGAATATCCAGAATGGAATAGAAAGAGCACATTATACTTCATTAAATTATAATTCAGAAAAAGAAGTTGTTAGCTTAGCCTATGAAGTCTAAAAATAATAAACTTATCACATCTCCTAATTTTGTGTGAGAAGCTAAACTACTTCATTCAATCTCCAACTTCACATTTTCTTCCAATTAAATGAAGATGAGAATATTGAGCTAGATCACTGGCAAGTGATGAGCCAAAATTTAGAAATAATTGCAACTTAAGTATATAACTTTATATAAATGCTATGAGAAGCTGAAAACAATGAATAATCCATAAAGAGTATTGGGTTTATACTTCCATTAAAGACTATGTTCCCTCAAGCCTTGAATATTCCATGAACAATTCAATTAATCTTTAATATATAGCAGACACAATAAAAGTCACTGACACGTTGTATACAAAGCACTTCATAAAGTAATATTTTTAAAAATTACCTAAATTATATTTTAGCTCAACTTTTCATTTTCAAAAATTAGATTTTGGCTCACCTTTTCATTTTAAAAAGTGGTAAGTGCAAAAAATGGATCATTTTTTCATATACTATAACATAGTTTTAGTTTTATGTATTTTTAAGACTTAGTGACAGATGAACTCACTCTAATCTATTATATATCATACTTTTCTACCTTTCATATTGTCATCCAAAAGTAAAATAGATAAATATAAACTTTTATTTTATAAAGAGCACTGGTCATGTCAACAATTTCAGTCACTCTCCTTTCACCTCCTCTTCATTCCAAGTTCTTAATGATCTTCAATCATAACTTATGGGTGCATTTACTCAATGGTGCCTCTTGTTGGGGTTCTTTTAGCTATATGGAAAGAAAAATTCTGTGGTCTGGTTTTATGATGAATTTGAGAATGGAGACTACTGGGGAGCTTTCAGGCAATGACTGAAAGTTTTCTCCATCAAGAATGGACATGTTTCTGTTTTTATATTATAAATATTATTTATTATATTTATATTTATTTATATATGGATACATATTGGGGCAGTGGTGCCTAGAGAATCAGGAGTAGACAGCTGCCAATGTGCTTTGATTTAAATTATAAATGATGGTGGGGCGCCTGGGTGGCTCAGTCGTTAAGCATCTGCCTTCGGCTCAGGTCATGATCCCAGGGTCCTGGGATCGAGTCCCACATCGGGCTCCCTGCTCAGTGGGAAGCCTGCTTCTCCCTCTCCCACTCCCCCTGCTTGTGTTCCTGTTCTCGCTATCTCTCTCTCTGTCAAATAAATAAATAAAATCTTAAAAAAAAAAACAAAAAAAAATTTTAAATTATAAATGATGGCATAAAATAAAGAAACACCAAGAAAATATTAAATTCTACACAGATGTATTTGATTGCTTTCTATGGAAAAAATAACTACCAGGTACTGAGGATATTTTAATCAATATTTCATGCAAAAGGAAAATCTATATCACACAAATTTTTCTTAGATGGCTGAAAGATTGAAAATTGAAATACAAAACTTTTAAAATCTATAGGATTAAATTTAGAATGATCTTCTGGTAACATTTTGGAAAAGACCAGCATTGTTAAAATAAATATCATTGGTCAAAGAGCAGTATCTGAAGTAGAGTATATTTAAATCTCATCTACTGCTAGAAACTTGAGTAATTTAAGTTCTTTTTGCTTCAGCCTCCTCATCTGTAAAATAGAGGCAATAACATTACCTACCTCAAAGGTTGTTATGAGGATAGAATTTGCTCAACTATGTAAAGAAATGAGGACATCTGCAACATGGCAATGTGCGAGTTAACTGGGACCCAGACTGAGGGGTGGCAGTTTTCATGGGCATGGTCTTATTATAGTCAAAAATGGAAGTACTCAGAAGGACAAGTGGAAACATAGGGATAACTCTAAAGGCCTAGATACATCATATATTCCACTGGCCAAAACAAGTGCCATGGCCAAGCACAACTTCAACATGTCAGAGAAATAGACAATTCCCATGCAATTGTTGGGGTAAAGAACAATTATTTTGGAAATATCAAACATACTACACTTGGTAAAACCACCATTTACAAGATTGGTTCTTTGGGGTTTGGTGTGGCTGTTTGAGTAAAAAAGTCAAGATTTTTGTGCATAGGCTTGGTTTGGGATAGTTTAAAAGAAGGAATCATGAAATCATTTGCCTTTGAGGAAGTGAAGCATAAGAGATTTTAAGAAGTGTGACTTTGATCTATGTGTGCCCTTCAGTTTTCAAGAAAGGCAAATAAAAGAGTTATTTTGAAAGTATTTTTTGCTTGCTGTTTCTTTGATTATGCCATCAATCTGGGCCTGGAATGTATGAACAGTAGCAACCAAGTCACTATAATGCCATAAGCTTTTTAAAAGAGTTTACAAAGTAATGATTTTAATATCACATTCATTTTGCCATACACATTCATCATGCATATGTAACTGCTGGTGATGATTTGGCCTATAACCTTGTTACGTTTTCTCTAATATATACAGATAGAGCCAAATACACATATTTTTATATGAGAAATGTGTACATTTTATATAAGAATATTATATTTATTTATAAATATATATTGACATATGTATATATATAGGTTATATGTATATATGTAAAGTATTCATTTAACTAAATAAGTCATATTTGTCTTTATAGGTCATTATGTGTAGATCTCCTTAATTCTTTATAATAACTGGGAATACTATTCCATGGAATGAATGTTCCATAATATATGTGTGAACTTCCCCTTCGTGGAATTGCTTACATTTTTTGATATCATGCACAATGCTGCAATAAACACTCATGCATCTTTATATACTATTTCTGTAGTTTTTGAAGGGAGAATTCCTCAGAATGGAATTGCTAGATTAAATAAATAATTTAATAAATAATTTAATTAGATTTTTTACAAGTTTGTTGCCACAGTATTCTACAAAACTATTTTTGCAAATTTGCTCTCGTATTAATTGTGTTTCAGATTGTATGCTAGTACTGCATGTACTCAACTTTTAAAATGTTTTCCAATCTGATAAAAAAATAGTATCTGGTTTGTTTTATTTTGCATTCATAATGTTTTTAGATGAAAATGATCTTGGCATTTACTACTATTCTTCCCCATTCTCTTTTCTCCCTTACAAACCTAGATTGGAATTCTGAGAATTATCTTTTTCAGAATCCCTTGCCAGAAGCATTCCAGTTACAAGTCTCCCAGTTAGAATCTTCTTGCAGTATTTGGAAGGTGTAAGGTAAACAGAAGTTGTTCTTCCTCCGTCAATGGTAGGCAAATGAATGAGCTTAAATCAAAGTGAGGGGTGGAGTAGTAGGAGGACTCCAGGCTTGTCTGATCCCTTGAACACAGTGAGATAAATATCAAATCATTCTCAATACCCAAGAAATCAATCTGAGGACTGACAGAACAAATTGCACAACTAGAAGGAGAGAAGAGGTCACATCATGGAAGGTAGGAGGTGCAGAGATGTGTTTTAAGGGAGAAACCGATCTCTGGTGCTGCAGAGGCAAGGGAGCCACAGAGAGAAAGAAGTGCACAGGGGATTGTACAAGGAAAACATGAGAGATCTAATCAAAACAGATATAAGTAATATTCCTGATCAGATTTTAAAGCAACAATCACAAGGATACACACTGGGCTTGAGAAAAGCATAGTAGACACCAGGGAGTCCCTAAATGCAGAGATAAAAGAGTAAAAACTAGTCAGGCAGAAATGAAAAATGCAATAAGTGAGATTTAAAACCAATGGATATAAAGACCACAAGGATGGAAGAAGCAGAAGAATGAGTAAGTAATATAGAAGATAAAATTATGGAAAATAATGAAGTGGAAAAGAAGAGGGAAAGAAAAATACTGGATCACAAATGTACACTTAGGGAACTTGGCGACTCCATAAAACATAATAACATTCATATCATAGGAGTCCCAGAAGAAGAAGAGAGAGAAAAGGGGGCAGGAAATTAAGGCTGAAAACGTCCCTAATCTGGGGAAGGAAACAGACATCCAAATCCAGGAGTCACAGAGAGCGTCCAACAAAATCAACAAAAGCAGGCCAACACAAAGACATACTGTAGTTAAATTTGCAAAATATAGAGAAAAAGAAAAAAATCATAAAAGTAGCAAGACAAAAGAAGTCCCTAACTTACAAGGGAAGACAAATAAGTTTAGCAGATCTCTCCACAGAAACTTGGCAGGCCAGAAGAGAGTGATATTCAATGTGCTGAATGGGAAAAATCTGCAGCCAAGAATACTCTTTCCAGCAAGGCTATCATTCAGAATAGGGGAGACAAAGAGTTTCCTAGATAAACAAAAACTAAAGGATTTGGTGACCACTAAAGCAGCCCTGCAAAATTATTAAAGGGGACTCTTTGAGTGGGAAAGACCAAAAGTGAGAAAGGCAAGAAAGGAACAGAGAAAATTTCCAGAAACAATGACAAAAACATGTAATAAAATGGCACTAAATTCATATCCATCAATAATTACTCTGAATGTAAATGGCCTAAATGCTCCAATCAAAAGACATAGGGTGTCAGAATGAATAAAAAAACAAGACCCATCTATACGCTGCCTACAAGAGACTCATTTTAGATCTAAAGACAACTGCAGGTTGAAAGCAAAGGGATGGAGAAATATTTACCATGCAAATGGATGTCAAAAGAAAGCCAGAGTATCAATACTTGTATCAGAAAAACTAGATTTTAAACCAAAGACTGTAACAAGAGATGAAGGGCAATATTAATATCAGAAGAGGCAGATCAATAAAAATATTGCCATGCATAAAAAAAGTTATTTCATAAAGATAAAGGGATCAATCCAAATATACATGTAGCATTCCTAAACTTTTTTCTTTTTTCTTTTTTTTTTACAAACCCTTGTGTCAGCAGTCCTAAATATTTATAAACTTATGAGCAAAATTTGAAAATAATGAAGCAAAAACTGACAGATCTGTAAGAAGAACTAAAAAAATTTCATAATTGCATGAGGGAGATTTCAGTTTCCCTCTTGCAAAATGGACAAGTATACTATATAATGGAATACTAAATCAGTAAAGGTATAGAAATTTGAACAACACTCTCATGTAACTTGACCTAATAGACATTTCTGGACAATGACAGCAGAATACACATTATTTTCAAATGCACACATAACATTTGCCAAGACTGTCATATTTGGAGCAATAAAACAATTCTCACTAAATTTAAAAGGATTTAAATCATATAAGGTATGTTGTTTGACTACAATGGAACAAATTAGAAATAAAAAATAGAAAGATCTCTGGAAAATCCCCAAATATTTGAAAATTGTTTCAGTCAAAATTTTCCAAAGACACAACCAATACACTATATTTGTATCTATCTTTGTATCTATCATCTGAGTATCTATATCATCTATCTATCTATCTATCTATCTATCTATCTATCTAAATGTTCATCCATGTTTCCATGTTGTACCATTATTAATACTTCATTCTTTTTTATTATACCAATGATCCTTGACCTCTTTTGGACTTAAGCGGTCCTTTTGAGAATCTCCTGAAAGTTAAGAATCCCCTCCCCTGCAAACATACATATATAACAATTTTTAAATATTCCTGGATCCCTTGAATCACATCCAGGAACCCATATATATATTAGAGAGAAAGAAAAAGAAAAAGATTTTAAAGATTTAACTCATTGGTTCATGTAATTGTGGAGACTGGCAAATCTGAAATCTGTTTTTCAAGCCAGCAGACTAGAAATTAAGGAAAGAGATGATGTTGCATTTTTGCATCTAAAGGCTGCAAACTCAGGCAGAACTTTTATGTTGCAATCTGGAGGCAGAATTCCTTCTTCTTCGTGATACCTGTCTTTTCTTTTAAGGCTTTCAACTAATTGTATAAGGTTCACCCACATTATGGAGGATAATCTGCTTTACTTTGAGTCAACTGATTGTAAATGTAAATTACACCTAAAAATTACCTTTACAGCAACATCTAAACTAGTGTTTGCCCAACAAACTATGGTCACTACAGTCTAGCCAAGTTGACATAAAATTAACTTTTTTTATAGAAAAAAGAAAGTAAATTCACAGAAAGTACTGACATTTGTCAGTCTGAATGACAATTAAAACACAATGTGCTAAAATTTGGGGGATGAATGAAAAGCAGGCTTAGGGGGAAAATTATGCCACTAAACAATTTATATGGGGAATGAATGAAGATCAGTTTTCATCTTAACAAACTAGAAAAAAAGGAACAAAGCAAATGAACCAAAATTAAGCAGAAGAAAAGAAATAATTGAGGTCATGGTGAAAATCAATGAAATATAAATCAGACCCAAATTCTAGGCCTGATCTCATATTTGAGAAGATCAAGAAGATTGATAAACCTCTATTTTGACCAATCAAGAAAAAAAAGATGACACAAATGATCAAGATCAGTTAATCAATCCATTCTGTTCCATTGATCTGTGTGTCTATTCTTTCACCACCAACAAAATGTTCTTTCTTTTCTTCATTACTATAACTTACATGTAGTCCTGAAATCAGGTGGTGTGAGTCTTCCACTTTGATCTTTTTCAGAATTGTTTTTATTATTCTGTTTCTTTGTCTTTCTGTTTATATTTTAGAAGCTACTTGTGAATATTTTTAAAAAATCCAAAACCTTGGGGTTTTGATTAGAATGGCCTTGAATCTATAAATTGAAGAAAATTTATATTTTAGCAATATTGTGTCTTCAAAACATAAACACAGTGTATCTCTCCACTTATTTAGGTTTTCTTTGATTTCTTTCATTAATGATTTTTTTTAGTTTTCTGCATATAAATTCTGTACAAACTTTGTTAGCTTTATTCCTAATGGTTTCATATTTAGAGTAGCTAGTGTAAATGGTATTTTTAAAATTTTAAATTCCAGTTTTGCTAGTAATTAAGATTGTGATTGACTTTTGTATGTTGATCTTGTATCATGAGACCATTCTAAAAATGGTCTTTAGTTCCAGAAACTGTTTTGCAGACTTTTTTGGTTTTCCTATATATATCATCATAAATTTGGACATTGCAGCTCTTTGTGTAATTACAAAGGTAAGAAACAGTACTATATCTTTCAAATAACTTATATTTGGAAGAGAGATTATCCTCTTTTAAAAAGGAAGTAAAATCTATATAAAATTCTAATCATGATAAACTGTAGCCTAACTGATGTTTTTAAACATATCTAAAGAAAATGTTAATAGATATGGGAATTCAGAAAACATAAGCCAAAGGGCAAAGTGTTGACATTTAGAGACGAGTAATTAAACAACCATCATATTTCAGGGATAATAGACACTGAATTTTACGGAAAATGAATAAAGTTTCTGTTGTAGACAGGAATGATTCATCATATCTGAACATGGCCTGGATGAAATTATCTCCATTTGTCTGATTTCATTTCCTCCCAGCATCATACTGATTATCGTTTGGCTTCAGGTTCTGAAGTCAGAGTGCTTTGGTTCTCTCCAGCCCCAGCATTCAATAGTTAGCTGCAGGTTTTTCAGTATCTTTAAGTTACACTTCTCTCATTTGCAAAATAAAGTTAAAAATAGTACTTACCTCATAGAATTGTCATGAGAATTAAATAAGATAATATAGGCCAATATGCTAAAGCGCGCATCTCATAAGCAAAATGGACATGGCAGATACGTGAGTTATCACTGTTTTTCCTGGCACTCTTCTTAACATGGCCAGATGAGAAAACCCCAGTAGGCTATGGAATACATTGTTGCTTCACAAACCCTGGGAGCTTCCCAGGTGTACTCTTAAACATGCTCCACAAGGGGAGGAGGAGGGCAGGGAGACACCAAGGAAAGAGTCAGGCCACTCCCGATTGGTAGAGAGAAGGTTTAATAAGTGAGGGAGTTTACTTAGGAGGCTTATCTTGGACAGCCAAAAGATGAATAGATTTCCACACCTGTCTGCCAAATCTTTATAGAGGCCTTAACTGGATTCATTTACATACACTATCCGTATGGTCTCAGCAACATATTGCTCTCTCAAGGCTATGTCCTTGAGAATGGCTCCCATGGTGAGAACAGTGTGGGGAGAACTTACATTTCAAGCACTGGGGAGGGGTGAGGAGATTCTAATTGCCTGGGTCCAGTTCTCCAGTTAACTGGCAGTCACATCCTCTCGATCATCTCCTCTAACATGTACCAAAGGCTGTGGGAGCATAGGGGGAGTGGAGATGACAGTGTGTTTTCCACATGAGGAAAGTGAATGGTGGCAATTAGACTCCTCTCCTGGGGCTTCCCAAGTGGCTCAGCGAGAAGCAGATGGGCACCTACTTGTGCTGAGGACATCAGCAACCAAAAGTAGACTATAACAGCTAGTAAGACCTTCCTTTACTCCCTTCTCTCTAATGCCTCCTTTCTTTTCCCAACCCTGGAGATGCTTGAAGGGGGAGGGACATCGTGGGGCAAGAGGAATGAAAATGTCCACCACAGGGCCCCTGCTTTCCATTTGATATCTTGCACGCACTGGCAGTGAAAGGTTGAGCACTGAATTAGCTATAAGCTGCAATCAATTGGACTTTTAACATCTGAAAATGAATGCATGGCTATATATTCTGCCCAAAATGTCTTAAGAGACCAAAAAGGAAAAGTAAATTATTGAAGAAAAAATAAAACATTATCCTATTTGTACTCCGCCCAAAACAGACTGGGCAATTAACAGGTTTTTGTAACTAGAAACAATTTTTTTTCCTAATTGGGAACTCTTATTTTTTTTTAACTTACTTTTTCATGTCAAGAAAAGTGCTTTATTTTTCCTTTCATCATATTAATGAAGTGTTGAAAAAATATATGTAGGATAGGAAGCATAATGATAAAATTAACAACACAAACCAGCTGAAATGTAAGAATTAGAAGGTCACAGATATCTGTTAAGTGCTCTCTCCTATTGCATACGCCTGTTTCTGCCCTAGAAGTCATTGCTCTCCTCCATTTGTGTTCACATATCTTTGTGTAGCAAACATTGTCAGTGCCCCACCTACATCCTCTTGGCATTCACCATTCCTATAAATGCAGATGGAGTATTAATGGCAAGTGTCTGCAATGCTCTGCCTAGGGGATTTCTCTGGAGTGGATAAAGCAGGTCAGAAGTTCCAGAGAACTTACTTTTTGTTCTTTTTTAGTATAATTTAACACACACACACACACACACACACATCCCTCTAAGCAATATATTGTTCAGTTTTGTGGTATCGTGTATGTGATATCATATGTTATGTAGTTCTCTGGACCTACTCTTTCCATTCAACAAGTTTCCAAAATTCATCTTTTTTTTGTATATTTGTAATTCATTAATTTTACTACTATGTACCCTCTCTTGTGAATAAAGTTGAGTCAACATAATTTTTTTCATTCTCATTCTTCATTCATTGATTGATATTTGGATTGGTTCCACCTTCTTTCGATTATGAACACAGTGCTGCTAAGAACATAGTTATGTAAGAATCTCAGGGCACCTGTGCAAAAGTTGTATAACAGTGTATGAGAATGTTTATTCCAAATTACATTCCAAAGTGGGTGTCGCAATTTACACTCCCTCTGGCATAAAAATTCCCATTGAGCCAAATCCTCTGCAACATTCAGTCTTGACAGATTTCTTCATTGCGTTGTAGTGCTGCCTTTATTGTACATATTGTAGTTCTCATATCTATATAGATCCGTCTGGACTCATTGGAATAGTCCGTGGTTCATTTATATGTTACTGCACCAAGAGCATATAACATTTATTACTATTTTGTAGAATATCTTAATATATCTGGTAGAACAAGTTTCCCTTTTTTGTTTTTATTTCTTATGTTTTTTTAATTTTAAAGTACATCTGTTTAATTATATTATAAACATTAATGGAATATCTGCCTCAATCATTTCATTCTGATAATAAAAAATGATGGTATAATGGTATACCATCATTTTTGTGGTATGGTATATGGTATAATGATGGTTTAAAGCTAGTTCAATTGTAGTTTTAGAGGCTTACTTATCAAGAGTGAAAATAGAAGATTATTAAAAATAGCTAAAAAGATAACATGTGTCATAGTGCTTAATGTCTCTGTAACTGTTGGTAAGGCTTACATCTAAATCTGATGCAGAATTCTTAATGGCACCGAAATGGTTCTTTTCTCAGCCACATGGTATATACTGGTACTGTGAATCTAGAAGAGACTGGCTATGGGTACTACTCCTTGTCTTCAATTGTGACTGTGTATTATCAGCAAATGCATTTTGTATATTTTCTAGAAGCATGTCCCCTCCATGAACAACATCCTCCAGACATGTAGCAGCTTCCTGATTTTCTTCTTCCAGCTTATACAAGCTAGCAGCCTGTAAAGCAGCTGTAGATTCTTCACTGGGTAATGAATCTATCAAAACATCAATGTCTTTTGCTGTTCATGCAATCAGTGCTGCGAAAAACCGGAACATATTCTTCTGTAGGATTAGCTGGTTGATCTTTGTTAATTGCTGTCTGAATATTAGTAAAGAAAGCAGGAGGGCTACAGTGCTACAACACTCCGATGGCATTACAAAACCCATCTGCAAGCCAATTCATCACGTCCTGCAGCTGTGTGAGCCCATCCGCCATGCCTCCACAAGCTAAGGGAGGTTAAAGCCCCTCCTTTATTTTTAAAGGTTGAATTAACTATTTGTGGAACATTTCTTTCTTTAAAATAAATTTTAGAGTAATTATTCCTCAGAAAATACACCAAATTTTGTTTGTGGTTCCCTTGAACATTTAGGTTGATTTAGACAGCTATGACTTCTTATAGTACTGAGACATATCATCCAAGAGCAGGGAACACCTCTCTTCTTCATGTAAATCATCTTCTATGTTATTTAGAGCTTTGTAGTTTTGTCCGCAGAGATTTTATGTATTCTTTTAAGGATATTCCCAGGCAATTTATTGTTATTGTTGCTATTGCGTTATCCTCTTGAAGTTAATTTCTATTTGGCTATTGTTGGTGTAGAGAACCAAATCTCTCTTAAGTAGATGTTCACATTATCTGCAAATTATGTCAGTTTTATGTCTTACCTTCAAATACTTTATATTATTTATTTTTCTTTCTTTATAGTCTTTGTCAGAACTTCCAATAGCATGTTTAATAGTAGCAGTGTTAGTACTGCTTCTCATCTTAAAAGGAATGCATTAAGGTTTTTCTATTAGGTACAAAGTTTGTTGTAGGTTTTGGTATATATAGCTTACCAAGTTAAATATAGTTCTCTTTTTTAAAAAAAATTATTTATTTATTCATTTATTTATTTATTATCTATCTATTTATTTATTTATTTTTGGAGGGAGGGAGAGAGAGCATGGGAGGGGAGGGCAGAGAGAGAATCTCAAACAGACTCTCCACTAATCGTGGAGCCTGACACAGGGCTTGATCTTATGACCCCAAGATCATGACCTGAGCCAAAATCAAGAGTCAGACACTCAACCAACTGAGCCTCATAGGTGCCCCAAGATAGTCCTCTTCTATTCCTAATTTGCTAATGCTTTTTGGAAAACCGTAGCTTGCCTTTTAGCAAATGCCTTTTTAGCCTCAATTGTAAAAATTACATATTTTCCCCTTTAGCCTATTAATATCATGAATTATAATTGATGAAATTCAATTCATTTTAAATTATAAGACTATTCACTGGATGTGAAGAGGGAAATATGATGTTTAGAGCTGCTATAGCTTAGGGAAAGACCTTATCTAACAATGAAGTCAGCGCACGGAAAAAAAGCAGAACAAATCTAAGAGAGTAAGAGAACTAGATCCTGATAATATTGTACGTCTTGTGGCATGGCATCAAGACACACATGAACTCAGTACCCCCCTAAACATTTGTTGGGTAAGCTAATAAATTATCTGAAACCAGTTTAGGTTTGCTTTTGAGGTACTTGATTTGAAAACATTACTCACATTATTCAGGTCTTATTTTTTTCAACTATCTAACACTATATATGAAATAGCCAATTCTATCTTCATAATTTGGATGATGCCTTTACTTTGACATCAATTGGCAAAAATTCATGAGTCTGTTGCTTAACAATGCTCTACTTCTTTGTTTATTTTGTTTATTCCTATACCACTGGCATTCTCATTTTTAAAAATTGACATTGCTTTCTTTTTTTGATTTTTTTTTATTTTTAGGTAATCTCTATACCCAATGTGGGGGCTCAAACTCACAACTCTGAGATCAAGAGTTGCATGATACTCTACTGACTGAGCCAGCCAGGCTCCCCTATATTGCTTTTTAATTCTATTTATTTTTTAAATGGTTCGAAGTGAGAAAGTTTAGAATTGAATTCATTAAAAATTCTCCTTCAATTTCTAACTCCCAATCACAGTGTTTCCCATTTAGAATATCCAGTTTGACAGATTTTCTATCTTCCCTAAGAAATTTAAGTAAACACAAACACATTATAAGCCAAAAATAGTATACTATAAAAAGTGATCTGCACCTTGCTTTTTTTAATAGTGTATCTTATAGATTATTCCACTTCAATATATAAAGGACATTGTCATTATTTTTTTTATAGTTGGATAGTATTCCATTGAATGAATATATTCTCATTTGTTTTATTAACCAATCTTCTATTGACAGACATTTGGGTTATTTCTTTTTTTTTACTATTACGAACAGTTACAGAATGAAAACCTTATACACATGTCACATTGAACATGGAAGTGTGTATCTCTAATATACATTCTATATTTGAGTCAGAAAATATATATATTTTCTAAAGACATTAAAAATACTTATTTAATTTTTAAAAATATTGTGAAATTTCCCTAGCTTAAAGTTATACATTTCATATATCAGGTAATATATTTGAAAACATCTATTTTCCAAAGCCTATTATCAATTTTTTTATTGAAGCATAGTTGAAACACAATGTTACATTAATTTCAGGTGTACAACATACTGATTTGACAAATCTATGTCTATAATAAAAAATTTTTAGTTTTTTATAGAGATGAAAAGTTTTATCTACTGTAATATTTTAAAATCAACTTTATTGAGATAAAATTTACATATGACAAAATGTACACATTTTAAGTGTAGATATCAATATGCTTTGATAAATTTGTACATCTGTATAATCACCTCCATGTTAAAGATAAAAACTATTTTACCACTCTAAGTGTTCCCTTGAGCCAAGTGATTCCTGTACCCATCTTTTAGCACCTGGAAGCCATTGATCTCCTTTCTGCTACTATATAATAGATATGTTGTTTGTCAAGTTTCACATAAATGAAATTGGACAGTATGTATTCATTTGTGTCCAGATTCAATCATGTTTTTGTATTTATCAGTAGTTCATTTTTTTTATTGCTGAGTAGTATTCAATTGTAAAAATATGGTTCATTTAATCTACTCATGGATATCTGAGTTATTTTTAGTTTTTGACATTTGAATAAAGTTACCATAAACATTTGTGTACAAATTTTTATGTGTACACATGTTTTTCATTTTGGGGGGGGACCTTAACAGTGGAATCTCTGGGTCAAACTTTATTGTCAGATGGATTGCCAAATGGAGCAAAGTGGTTATACAATTTTATATTCCTATCACTAATATAGAGAGCTCCAGTGGCTCAACATTATTGCTAACACTTGGTATCATCAGTCATTTACATTTTGCCATTCTCATGAATGTGTAAGTTATTTTGTTACAGTTTTAATTTGCATTTCTCTGATGATGAAGGATGTTGAGTTGATGAAGGATGATGTTTCTTTACCTATTCTCATTGACCATTCTTACATCTTCTTTTCTGAGTTTCCATTCAAATTTCTGCTACTTAAACAAATTTAGTTGTTTATTTCTTACAGAGTTGTAGGAGTTTGTAACTATACTTATATCTAGTGTCTATCTATTTATCTATCCATCTACCTACCTACTCACCTATCTACCTACCTATCTTCTATCATCATCTATCATCTATTTATATAGTTTGGATGCAAGTCTTTCATCAGATAAATGTACTGTAAATAATTTTTCCCAGTTTGTGTCTTGCTTCCTCATTTTCTCAACCATGTCTTTTGAAGAACAGAAGGTTTCCAATTCGATTAAGACCAATTTATCATTTTTTGGGGTGCCTGGGTGGCTCAGTCCATTAAGCGTCCAACTCTTGATTTTGGTTCAGGTCATGATCCCAGGGTCATGAGATCAAGCCCCTCATTGGGCTCTAGGCTGGGTGTGGAGCTGCTTAAGATTCTCTCTGTCCCCCAATTTATCATTTTCAAAAAGTTGTGTTCATTTGTTTTAGCTGAGAAATCTTAGTATGTCCCTAAATCATAAAGGTTTTCTCCTACATTTTCTTCTATGTGTTTTGTACTTTTGCATTTTATGAATCTTATTAAATAATTTTTTGCATGTGGAGAGAGATAAAGTTCATCAAAATCAGATTCATTTTCTTACATATGGATATGTAATTTTTCCAGGCCCATTTGTTGAAAACATTATCCATTACCCACAAAATTACCTTCTCAACTTAAAAAATTAATTGGTCATATATTTGTGGATCTATTTCTAAACTCTCAATTCAATTCCATTGATTTATATATCTAACCTCACACCAGTGTTGTGCTGTCTTCATGGTTGTAGCTATGAAGTGAATCTTGAAATAAGGTTGTATAACTCCTCCAAATTTTTTTCTGCTTTTTCAAAATTGTTTTGTCTATCTAGCTTCTTCCAATTCCAATATTAATTTTAGAATCAACTTGTCAATTGCTATAAAAAGTCTTGCTGGGCTTTTGATCAACACTGTCTTACATCTCTTCATCAATTTGGGTAACTTGATATTTTAAAATACTGACTTTTCCAGGGTGCTTGGGTGGCTCAGTCAGTTAAGTGTCTAACTCTTGATCTCACCTTAGGTCTTGATTGAGTTCAAGCCCCGTGTTGAGCTCCACCCTGGGCATCGAGCCTACTTAAAAAAAATAATAAAAAAATAAGAGTACTGACTCTTCCAATCCATGAATATATCTCTTCATTTACTGGAGTCTTTTCTCAGCCATGATTTACAGTTGTCATTGTGCAGATTTTGCATATATTGTTACCCAGAAGATACTCATGTTTTCTAATGATATTATAAATTGTATTTTTTACAATTTCAATTTCCAATTTTTCATCACTAGTACAGAAATGTAATTGCATTTTTTATATGAGGCCTAGAATCCTGTGACTATACAAGCTTACTTCTTAGTTCTACTGGATTTTTCACAGACTTCTGAGGAGTTTTGGTGTATTTTCTGGCACTGGATAAAGAATAAGAGATTTCTACACCTTCTTTTCCAATTTGTATGCCTCTTTTTTATATTTATAAAAATATTTATGAAAATATACCTATTGTATATTTGTGGAAATATTTATAAAAATATACATATGTCTTTCACAGGGAAAACAAGTATTGATAAGAATGTGATAAAATAAGAACACTCACATGTTGCTGGCAGGCTTGTAAAATGGTGCACATACTTTAGAAAATAATATGTGTGCTTCTTTTTTTGTATTCTTGCATATTACACTAAATAATACTTCCTTGTTCCTAGTATTAGGGGGAAAGCATCTAATGTTTCACTATTAATTATGAGGTTAGAAAAAGATTTTAAGTAAAACCCTATATCCAATTGAACTCCCTTCTTTTTTTTTTTAAGATTTATTTATTTGTTTATTTTAGAGAGAGAGAGGCAGAGAGAGGGATAGAGGGAATTTCAAGCAGACTCTGAGCTGAGCAGGGAACCTGATGTGGGGCTCTATCTCACAACCCTGAGGTCATGACCTGAGCCGAAACCAAGAGGATGCTTAACTGACTGGGCCATCCAGGTGCCCCTCCTGTTCCTTTTTTTTTTTTAAGGGCTTGTCATCAATGGATGTCAAATTTTGTTAAACGATTTTCTGTATCTATTGAGATGATTCTAAAAATTTTCTCCTTATTTTGTTAAAATGGTAAGTTACAATTGATGCTTAAATGCTAAACAAAACTTGGGATAAAGGCTGTTTCTGGGATAAATTCCACTTGGTCAAGATTTATTATACTTTATTGCTGAGTGTGACTGCTAGCTTTTTAAAAACTTTTGTTGTTGTTCATGCAGTATGCTGGTCTGCTATTCTTTCTCTCTGGTTATTTTTAGTTTTGGTATCAAGGCAGTTCTTGCTTTGAAATTTACTTTGGCATTAATAAAGCCACTCCAGATTTCTTACGCTTATCATTAGCATGGTATAGCTTTTTATTTTTTTTACTTTTACCTATATGTTTTTACATTTATTTATTTTATTTTTTAAAAGATTTTATTTATTTATTTATTTTAGAGAGGGAGGGGACAGAGGAGAGGAAGAGAGGAGAACCTTCAAGCAGACTCTACACTGAGCATGGAGTTCTACCTGGGGATTAATCTCGTGACCCTGAGATCATGACCCCAGCCAAAATCAATAGTCGGATGCTTGACTGACTGGGCTACCCAGGCACCCTTGTGTCTTCATATTTGAATAGGTTGCTTTAAATCAGCATGGTGTTTGGTCTTTTTTTTTTTTTTTCTATTCCACTCTGAAAATCTTTTTCTTTTACCTCTAGTGCATAGGTCATTTTCATTTAACATAATTATTGTTATCTTTGGGTTTACATCTATAACATTGCTATGAGTTTTTTTACTTTTCTTTTCTAAAATAAAGATCCACCAGCTTTGCCCATTATTTTCTAATGAAAAATTAAACTTATCATTCCTACTTAATAAATTCTACTTAATATGCAGAAAATTTTAACTCTCTGAGAAAACTTTTATTACTACAAGTACTTGATGTATCACTATAATTTTTATTTTATCCTACTATTAGTTGTAAAGAGTTGAAAATTGTATAATCATTCTTTGTGTGTAGAGAGACCTATGCTATACAAGAGCAGTAATAATGATATTGATATGAAAAAAGGCTTAATGAGAATTCCAGCTAAAACAACAGTGTAATTATTTAATAAACATAAAGCAACTTGATTTATTATCAAAGACTGAAATTATATTAGCATATAATCTGTTTGTCTGTTTTTAAAGATCTTATTTTTGTCATTTTTTATCAGTGCCTAAGCAAATGCTTTCAATACGTTTGAATGCAACTGAATTTTTCTCTACTGTAGCACTTAAATGATCACTTATTAATTTTGACATGAGTCTTGAAGGTTTCCATTTAATAATGTTTCTTTATATTTCATTTAAGATGTGAGGTGTGTTCTGGGGCTGATAGAATCATATTTCTAAAGGGTTGCATTTGTCATGTATTCTTGCTATTCACTTTTAATGTTAAGCAAATCCAACGGTCTAGCTTTAAGATACATTTTATAATAGAGAAGTAATAAGGCTCTTTGAATGTTTTTAAGCATTTGCCTGACAAAAGTGACAGGAACACATCATTAAGATTGAAGCATATTCTATGATCTAACATGTACTCTTCTGTATTTTATCACAAAGGATGGTCCAGAATGAGCTAATCTACATTTTTACATTTTATTTTGAACTTATTTTAGAACTGAGGGTTGCTGGAGTGGGGGGTGGGGTGGGAGGGATGGGGTGACTGGGTGATAGACACTGGGGAGGGTATGTGCTCTGGTAAGCGCTGTGAATTGTGCAAGACTGTTGAATCTCAGATCTGTACCTCTGAAACAAATGATGCAATATATGTTAAGAAAAAAAAAAGAAGAAGAAGAAGGTAGCA
>NC_138372.1:76348802-76355691 GCF_054177405.1 Leptonychotes weddellii | reverse complement strand
GACTCTGAAAAACAAACAGGGTTCTAGAGGGGAGGGGGGTGGGAGGATGGGTTAGCCTGGTGGTGGGTATTGAGGAGGGCACATTCTGCATGGAGCACTGGGTGTTATGCACAAACAATGAATCATGGAACACTTCATCTAAAACTAATGATGTAATGTATGGGGATTAACATAAGAATAAAAAAAATTAAAAAAAAAAGAACACTGTTGTTTAAAATAATGCTAATTAAAACAAACACCTCATTTTATTTCAGCTTCCTCTTCATTTTCACTATAAGGCTTTATAACATAGTAATTGAGAGTGCTCTGAGATTGTCCGGCTTTGTTACTTCCTAATTCTGGGACCTTAGTCAAATTACTTGAGCTCTTTGTGCCCCTGGTTTCTTATATAGATAAAAAAGGAACAATAATATGATTTATTTCTTAGGGTTGTGCTTTATGAAATAATATATGTTAGGGGTTATAAAATTGACTGACACAAAAGTAATACCTAAATGAAATTTGGAACTCATTATTACTCCGAATTTATAAAAATGTTCAGTTATACATTGTTGCCATATTTGACAAAGGAAAAAAAAACACCTTTAGGAAGATAATTCTTTCATTCACTCAATAAGGATAAATTGAGAGCTTACTCTCTGAGAGCACAAGGGCAGTGTGCAAAGTGTTGGAGGAAGTATCAAACACTGTTTCTGACCTAAAGGAGGTCACTGGTGTGGGAAGACAAGTGAGCAGACAATATAGGATGGTCACTGCTAGGATAAGGTAAAACAGGGATGGGCAAACTCTTTTCTGAAAAGAGAGAGCTAGTATTTTTGGCTTTGTGGGTCACACAGTTTCTGTTGCAAGTGCTCAAGCAGCCATAGACCATTTGTAAACAAACGGGCATGGCTGTGTTCCCCTAAAATTTTATGGATACTGAGATTTAAATTTTGTATGATTTCCATGTATCTTCTTTTGATTTCTTTTTAAACCATTTAAAAATATAAAAAACATCCTTTGCCCAGGGACAATATAAAATAGGTAGTAGGTCAGATTTGGTCCGTAGGCCATAGTTGGGTGACCCCTGAGACAGAAGAAAGATTAAGGTTCTTGTGAAGAGTGATTGTAAGGGAAGACTTCCTGGAGAAAAATATGACTAGCTGAGATTTAAATATCAATTAGGGGATTATTCAAGTGAAAATGAGTGAAGGAATAACATTATAAGCAGAAAATAGCATGTGTAGCCTCCAGTAATAGTTGCTAAAACTGGGTACTTATTTTGTGTTATGCACTTTAGATAAATTTTGTAATTTACTCATCCCAATATGCATATAAGGTAGTCATTATTACATCTATTTTGCAGAGAAGAACACTGAGACTTAAAAAATTAAGTATCTTGCTATGGACATGTAGATAGTAAGGACCAAAGTGGTATACTGAAATCAGAGCTAAATGATTCCATGCATGAGCTCTTAAATATTATATTAGATGATCTCATTAGATTTTCGGCTATTTAGAAACTAACAAATACCATGGCCAAGGTATTGAATGGATTTGAGTTTGTAAAAAAAAAAGGGGGGGCAAGATCAATGATCTTTAATGAGTTTGGAGTTTATTCTGAGGGTGAAAAAAGAACTATTACAGGATTTTAAGCAACAAAACATCATAAGACCCGTGTTTTAGAAAAATGATTCTAGCAACATGGTGGAGAAAAACACCTTGCCAAGCAAGGCCTCCAATCAATCTGTTAAATTAAAAAAAAAAAAAAGGACAGCATATTAAAAGTGTTGAAACAGGATGCATGAAAGGCAGTTGGAAACTACCTCAAATCATCTAGGCAAGAGGTGATAAGGTCCAAATGTAGACAGTGACTGGGGGAAGGGGAGACTTCATGGTTCTCAAACTTAATTCCCTAGCATAATTACTGTGGTGCTTTTAAAAATTACACCTAATTAACCTCATCCTTGGAAATTCTGATTTAATAGACCTAGGTGGGTACTAAGCATCTGCATTTTGTAAAGCTTCCATGGATGACTCTATCAGCCAGCACAGAGAAGCAGGTACATAGGAACTAGAATGAGGATCACATAAATAATGGCACATTTACTAAGATAGGAATAAATGAAGGGGAAGAAGATAAGTTAACAGACTTACAGCTGAGTCACTGGTTGCATTCAAATGGTGACATATGACAAACACTAGATAGAGTGGCCCAGAGCTCTGAAAGAGAGCCCGACAGCTGACAGTGAGAGGGAAGTCAGTAATCATTCATAGAAAGAGGATGAAACACGTGTTCTTTGAGTTAAGTAATGTTATATGCTGAATTCAAGATCAGAATAGCTCAGAGGGTAATTGGACATTTGAACTTAATGCCTATTTGCTTCCTAGTATCTTTAAAATACTTCACATTTCAACTTTGGGTTTGTCCTTAATTAGGGTCAGCAAGGTTCTGCATGCCAGCATGGCGCCATCAAATTTCCAGAAAAGAGGCATTTTCTAAGACTGTCGTCAAACACGAAGTATCAGCTGAGTTGGCCAAGAGGAGACAATCAGCGGCAGCAATAACACTCAGTGCACACCCGCTAATCAGCAGCACCCTGGGGAAGGCAGTTGCCACAGTTGGTGAAACTTCTTGCAAGGCCGAAGCAGGAGCTGGTATGAAAGAGAATGGGCTGCACACTTAGTCAACACCTACAGCAGAGACAGGGCTGGACATTTCCACAGTTTGGACAGAAATGCTTGTTACTGAGTCAGATTAACAATAAGCTTTTGATAATTCCTCTGAGGAAGCATTATCGAATTGCATTTCCATACATTTTGGCTCAAGGACAATTATCTAGTAAATCAATGAGTGATGGTGGATAAAAGAGCCTTTATTATTTATTTATTTATTTAATTTCCCCCTCATTTGATTCACAAAAGAATTTGAGGTGGCTTACAATAAAATGCTTATAAGAATATTTTAAAATAAATTTTTAATTTGATTGTGGTAAAAATGTCCTCTCTGCTTTATCCTTCAGTTCTTCAGGAACAATCATTTTTCAATCTTTCCCATTTTTTTCCTCAGTATTTGTATATAATACACTTCTGTTGCTATTACTTGGCTTAATTTTTAATATATCATTAACTTCATCTTATATTTATTCTTCTATTCCCATTGATTCTCCTCTGCATCCTTTTTAAAAATAGTTATATCACAACATTTGGTTAAGTCAATAGGCCGTGCCTACCTCATGTTGATATGGATATTATTCATTGTGAAGCCAAGTAGCATATCATGATTGTTTCCTTTCTAACACAATCTTCTCTATCCTCCACATTCCCCAAATAAATAATTCTTTTTCATTTCATTTACTTTAAGTGTGTGTTGCTAATTCTTCCCAATAGCACCAATAAGTTCATATGGCTTTCCAAATACCGCCCTTTCTTTCCAGAGAATGTCCTCCAGACCTTTCCATTTATCCTCTACTCTGGACAGGTTTAATCTATTGCACTGATCTGGATCCCATAGTTTCCTCTTTGTGGATTATTGCCTTCTTTTTCTAGATGACATCCTTCACTAGTTTTCAGAGAAACAGTGCATGACAAAGTATATTTCTTAGTCTTACTTTTTTGAAGGTGTTTTTTGCCATTCCATGGAATTTAAAAATTCTGGTTATCATATTTTTAATTTCCAAGTGCTTTGTGTATGTGTGTGTCCCTGTATCATAGCATCTTTTTTGTGCCAGAAATGAGATAAATCTTATCATTTTGGTGATATTAATTGTAGTGATTTGCTAAAGTTTTCTTATTCCTTTCTTATCCCTGTGGAAATGCTGCAGTGTAAGCCCAGAAGGTAACAGGTGGTGGCTAGAGAGTGGGAAGGTTTAAATTGGCCTTATGGAAGGAGTACAGTTATTGGTAAAGCCGAGAGAACAGTTAGCTGAGACTGGGTTGAGGGCAAGGCAGTGTGACAACTGTGCATTGTTCCCTCTATTCTTTTCCCAGATGATTCTGTCTCCAGCCTTGGGTAGTTTCCTCACATTGATCTATAGTCCTACAGAATTCTGTGGGACCTTCTGTGGATTTCTCATGTTCTTTACCTGTGCAGTTCCCACTTTTCTGTCATTCTGCCCCACAGCTCTAGCTGCCTTAGTGTTTCCAGGCTTCAGTTCTGCCTCCTCAGCTCGGGGAATCAATAGGAGTCTGCCTCAGTTCACCCTTCAAGCACGGCCTCCCAGTAATTCAAAGCAGTAAGTTATAGCAATTGCAGGGCTCATCTCTTTTGTTTCCCACCCCTTGGAGATCACTAGCCTTTGTTGTCTGGTGTAAACATACATATTGTCTGTTGTTTGTTTCAAATGGGGGGAAATCTGGTCCCTGTTACTCCATCTTGACTGAGAGTAGAGGTCGCTTGAGAATATTGAATTGCACAGTATTTTGAAAATTGAAAACAGAACAATATTATTAGGTGACTGCTTAAGAATCAGAGGACATTCTGCTGAGAGTGCTCAAAGGAGTCTTGAAACATGGCCTGATTTTCATCCACAATGTATAGAGAAGCGAGTCCTATTTGTTCAATGTAAAAGTGAGCACAAGTAATGTAACAGTGAGCATCTGGATTATGTTGCTTGAGCCTGAGTGCACAATTTGAGAAGTGGTTTTATTTTGGATGGTATATGTAATTTAAGTCTACTAGATGTAGAAAAGATATAGAGAAGGTGGTTAACTGAATTCTAATCAGAATTCTTAAAGAAATATCATCTATCTATAGATCTATCGATCTATCATCTATCTATTTATCATCATCATCACCATCATCACCACCTATCTAATCTATGTATCAGCTACCTGACCTATATTTTTGGTAAATGAGTTGGGATATTTCCCCCTTCTGTTCTTTATAAAATATTACAGTGCCTATGTTCTACACACAGAAAAATAATTTGTATGTCAAATTTAACCAATTCTTCTTTTATAACTTAGTTTTTGCTACTTTAGTTAAGGAAAGCTTCCTATTTTATGTGCATAAAATTAATCTCATATTTTTTCAATTATTAAAAATTTCTTTGGCTAACTGAAAATAATAAAAAAAAATTTCTTATATTTAGGTTTTTAATCCAGCTGGAGATTATTTCTCTCTATAGCGTGAGGTAATGCTGTGATTTCACTGTTTTTTCTGTAGAAAAAGCCAATTGGGTCAATGCTTTTAATGGAATATAGTCTATTCTTAATTAATTTGAAATGTCCCATTTATCTTAGAGCAGGTTTTGCAAGAGTTTTGTCTCTTTCCGGGTTCTCCATTCTCTTCTATTGATTTACCTACTTACCCCTGTGCCAAAAATGCAGTTTTAATGCTTGTATTTTGTAACATATCTTGATATACGGTAAGTTCCTTTTCCACATTCCTTTCAGAACTTTCTTACTTTGTGTGAATTTTAGAATGATTTTGTCAAGTTCCCTCAGAATTATTCTTTGAATATCTATCAAAATGGCACTGAATTTATGAATTAATTTGAGTGAACGGACATCTTTACAGTATTGAATCTTAACATTCATGAAAAATGTCTTTCAAGTTACTTAGATCTTTTTATATTACTTAATAAAATTTTGTAACTTTCTTTATAATGTTATTATTAGTTTATAGTTTTATTGCTAGTGAGTACATGATCTTTATTTCTATTACATTTTCTATGTGGCTATTGCTGGTATATAGGAGAGGTATGCTTTCATATACTGATCTATGTTCAAAAATCATGCTGAACTCTCTTAATATTATGCCATAGTTTGTTTATGACTTTACCAGCATTTACTATGTAGAAATATATGTACATAACCTGCAAATAATGGTGATCTCATCTTTCCTTTCCCAGTCTTTTGTCACTTATCTCTTTATCCAGTTTTTATTGCATCAGTGAGGTCTGTCAATATACTATGGCCTTGCATCAGTGTTAGTAGATATTTTTGTCTTATTTCTCATTTTAAGGAAACTGCTTCTAAAATTTCACCAATAGGAATGATAATGTCTATATGTTTTTCAAGTTGTAGAAATGCTCTCTTCTCCTAGTTTGTTAAGTGTAGTAGACCTGTCCTGTCTATTTCCTTGGGTCTTACAATTTCTAGTCACATTAGCAATACATCAAACTTCCAGCATATACTCCCTTTGTTCAAGGACTTTCTCTCTTTTTCCAGTGTTTTTGGCAAATCAGGAGCACTAGACATTGACAACATCTGGAGGCAACCTTCTACCAATGACTGATAGGAATTGATAAATAATTATCCAGATCTCTTGCCCCATAAGTAGGCTGACTTTGAGATGGGTGTTCTGTCACACCTCCCAGAATTTCGTTGTGAAATGCAGTTCAAGCTGCCCACAGCAGTAACTTTTTTGATTATACATAATTTTTTTAAAGATTTTATTTATTTATTTGAGAGAGAGAATGAGATAGAGAGAGAGCATGAGAGGGGGAGGGTCAGAAGGAGAAGCAGACTCCCTGCTGAGCAGGGAGCCTGATGCGGGACTCGATCCCGGGACTCCAGGATCATGACCTGAGCCGAAGGCAGTCGCTTAACCAACTGAGCCACCCAGGTGCCCTTGATTATACATAATTTATTGGCTTGCTTCATTTTCTGTCACACTTCTCCATTCCTCTACTGGTGTTTTCTGAGATCCTCTACTAAACAAAAGATTTCTACTTAAATATTTGGCTCAGGGTTCTTCAAAGGGAATCTAAACTAAGATGCAGTAAATATCTTTATATGACTTTCTAAGAAATAAAAGGGATTTGAGTTTTAGTAAATACTCCTTCTGATTTTAATGAGATGATAATGTCAATATGCTGAATTATTTTGATATATTTTTGTCTTAAATCTCCTTTTAGAGACTAGAATTTCTTTTTTTATAGTAAGATTTATTGAAGTTCAATTT
>NC_138372.1:76335213-76348302 GCF_054177405.1 Leptonychotes weddellii | reverse complement strand
ATTATTTTCTCCTAGTAGAGGGAACTTGTGCTTGATTTAACTTCCTTATCAATATCAAAATTCATCCTAAATTCTTATATATCACCAAAGGCACTTTATCAACTGAATTTCTGTCAATTTCAAAGCTGTACTCATTCAATACTAAGAATTTTTAAAATCATAAATGACAGTTTGAATGATTAATTAAAAAAATTTGTTGCATAAAAAAATCCTTGAATAATATATACAAGGCATGATTGCCACTGCAACACATTTCAACATATCCAACATACCAATGTGTTTGAAATCATACATCTGAGGTATTTGGGGGGAAATGCTTCTTTATAATCCTACTGTCCATTTCCTGTGTTTTACATGAAGAAACTGAGCAATACAGACATCATATGGCTCATAGAACGTCACAGCATGATGAAATCATTTTAAAGGACTGCTATACTTGAAAGTTTGTAAAAATCCTAAAATTGATTTGAGACTATTCTGTTCTTTCTTTCTTTTTAGCCATGAGAAAGGAGAAAAGTCACTTAGCGCATCAAGTGACTTCTTTTTCTAAATTTTTAAAATGTTTTAAATATGACTGAATTTACTTTTAAAGGGGCCATTTGATTCCTGAAATGTCAAAAGTGGCAATCATGATAGCAATAACAAATACTCATTGAACACTTACTGTTGGGATCTTTCGTTCTGGGGACAGTGGGTTTTATTTTGATATTAACACTATTCTCTCTCTTTCTCTTTTTAATTCTAAGCAGACTAAACCAGTTTAATCATTCAAAGCTCAATTTAACTTATTTTGCAAGGCTAACTTGACCTGGATCATTTCTTGCTTGTGCCTCTGGAAATGATATGCAAAACTTGAACCCTTTCCCAAGGTTGATATGAAGTAATCACTGAAAATTCTAATATTGTAGCCAATCACCATGAAGAATAAACAGCCACTGCTTTCTCATGATATAAGCTGCTTTCTTTCTTTTTTTTTTTTAAAGCTCTTATTTATTTATTTGAGAGAGAGAGAGAGAGCGCGAGCAGGGGGTAGGAGCAGAGGGAGAGGCACAAGCAGACTCTGCACTGAGTGTAGAGCCTGACACGGGGCTCGATCCCATGACCCTGAGATCCTGACGTGAGCTGAAATCAAAACCCAGATGCCCAACTGATTGAGCCCCCCAGGCACCCCTAAGCTGCTTTATAACAATATACCCCTGATCATTATCGCATGTTCTGGTTTGAGTACTCTCCATTTGTAAACTTTTGGTGTGTGCACAGTAAATTTTTACTAATTACTACTTCAGTGATTCATTGGTATTTTGTGATTCATTGGTACTTTAGTGATTCTTTGGCTATTTTGAACCTTTGATCTTAACACTTTAAAGCAAGAACAAATTCAGGTTGCTAAGTTGGAAGGGAGAGTTGGAGGGAAGGTAGATCTTTACTGTAAACCAACCAACCAACAACCAACAACTTTCTGGGATTTCTATCTACATGTATGCTACTCAATTCCTTCATCCCTTTTAAGTTCCCAATACTATTTTGTTTTAAATACATGTAGTCAAAGGAAAATACAATGTAGAAACAAACTCTGATCCAATCATCCTGCTGGATCTACTCCTTCGAACTTCAGCAAAGCCTAAAAACATGTGGACGTTAACAAGACTGAGAACAGGCAGTGGAAATGCTACCAGACATTTCAGAGCACACAGAAACCAAAGCTGTTAGGGGAAATCTAGAAGCAACTGAGATGGTAGGGAAGGACAGAGCAAGAGCTTTTCAGTGGCAAGTGGATGGACACTGGGAATTAGAGTCAGGAATGGTTCAGGAACTGAGGCAGACGAGATAAAACCTGAAAGGACAAACACTCACCAGATGTCAAGGCTGGCAGGCAGGCATGTCCATAAGAAGCAGGAGGGCGTTGAAATAATGTTGAAAAGAACGCAGGTAAGGCCCTGTTCTGTACCAAACAAGAAGTTCATATATGCTCACTACTCACAAAGAAATTTAAATAAATGTCTGTCCGTGAATCAGTCAATTCCAGGTTTTGGACAGGCTAGAGCCCACAGGTGAGAACAAGTAATATAATTAACCTGGATGAAAGAGGGCTGATAAAGGATCCCGTGAGAAGCTGATAGTCCCTGCTTCATGTAGGATGGGGTGGTTGGCTCTGCTTGTAGGTACAGTGTGTTGCTCTCTTATTATCAGTCAATATTTGTGCAGCAGCCTCTGTAAATTCTTCTACCAGAGGACAACTTTCTCAGACATAGTTTATGTGGTCAAGTCTCCTGGCCTTGATATTATTTCTATTTGTAAGTACACAGATAAAAAGTTGGTGTTGCAGACTTCAAAGACCTCTACATTTTAGTAGCTACATGTTCAGCAAAATTACATTAGGATTGTCAGAGTGCCAAGATAACGTTCTATTAAATATTGTAACATAACAAGCACTTGGTTTGTCATTTGATGTCTTAATCTTTGCACCTCTGAAAAGATTTTTTTAATACATGAAAAATTATCTCTATTATTTTCCATCCAACACCTTACAGAGGCTATCAGAGGAAAAGTACAATAATTTATATTCCTCCAAAAATTACACTCAGGAGCTTTATTCAAGTTTAGAAATGGAATAAAGTTAGATGTATGATTAATTCAGCCTCTTAGGAATACATCCTTTTATCCTCTCATGCTAATGTTTCTATTTTGAGTGTGTAGAAATGTACCCTACATTGTGTTCATAAAGCCAAGTGTGTATTTGCAGCCCAGGGATACTGACCAGTTCACCTGATCCTTCTTTAGAAGACTGATTTCTCTCAATGCAATATTTTGTTGCGACTGCTATGGGACCAGGGTCTTGGACATTTTTTAAATTGGTGGTAAATGTGACATCATAATTTCTAATTAATGCCTTATAGCATCCACAAATTAATAGGTGAATTGGAAGCAGGTATTTATGTCAAAAAATGGATTTTTTATAATCTATATAAGGGTTTGATGTTAATCTGCTGTGAAAGCATTTTTTATTTTCCACAAAGAGGTTACTGTTTAAAGAACATCACTTATTAGCAGAACAAATATTCAAATTTTCCTGATAGAGAAGAGTGAAAGTATAACAGGATAACCATGTAATGTCGCTATTTACCTTTTAAGAGTTTTCCTGAGGTAGCATACGATTTAACATAATACAAGTGACCTGGCTCTGTGGAGTCTTCAGGACTGGGAGGTGATCCAATATTGCTGAAGTTAATCAATATCCAGCTTTAGCAGTTACATATACTTAACAAGAATTTAAAAAAAAAAAAAGTCAAGTCAGAGAAGGAAAGTTTTTAACAAGGTCACTAAACAGAATAATTAAAAGGAAGACTTTATTTTAGGCCTTCGTGGCATTTTGCCAGGCAAGATTTTTAGCTCTGCTTCCCTTCAAGGATTAATTCAGATAACTCATAAACCACAGAGCCTTGGAATAAAGAATAGGACTTTAGTTAGTAACAGAAGACCTCTAGGAAAGGCTAAAAGAGAGGAAGGTACCAGCACTTAGAACTTTGGGTGAAGGAACATAGTAGACACAATAAATACTTGAGTATGAGTGAATAAATACACAAATGGAAGAATAAATAGTGGAGGGAGAAGGAAAAGGAAAGGGTTATGGACAGGGAGTAGCCGTGAGGACTGATGGAAAATGTGTTCTGAGATGTAGTAGGAAGGGAAGTCTGACCACCATACTGGGGGCAGGGACTCTACTGACATTAAGTGAAGTACTTTCAAGCTAGCAAGAAGGAGCCTTTAGAGCATGGGGGGAAACCTCAGAAATGAAGGGGTCTTAAAGGTTTACACAGGAGTAACCACTTGAACAAACAGCCCCTCCTTATTCTCCGGAGATTTGTTTCGGTGTCAAAGAGCCTCCAAGGGCAATTGGGTGGCTCAGTCTGTTAAGTGTCTGACTTCTGCTCAGGTCATGATCTCAGCGTCCTGGGATGGCTCTGCGCTCAGTGGAGAGTCTGCTTCTCCCTTTCCCTCTCTCTCTGCTCCTCCCCCTGCTCAGGCACATGCTCTCTCTCTCTCTCAAATAAATGAATAAAATCTTAAAAAAAGAAAAAGAAGAAAAAGAAGAGCCTCCAAATTCCCCAGGAGAAAAAAAATGCACATAGGATATGAAGTCAAACAGATTTGAGTTAAAAACTGGCCTCTGTTACTTCATAGCTATATGATTTCTCTCTAGCAAATGACTTAACCATTCAGAGCTCAAGGGAGGAGAATATATATCACATGCAATGGCCCAAGATATTTACTGGTAACATGGTAGGCATTCAATAAATATGTACTTCAGCAGTTTACATATACATTTCCACTGAAAATAGTATTTTTACATTCTATAGGTAGAACTTTCCCTTACGTATTCTGATTTAATTTTGTTTTACTTCAGGTGGTTCTGGGCTGTTTTCTACATTGATGAAAAATTTTCCAATTCCTGCCGACCACATGTGCAATTAACAATGTCATTCTTTGCTACTTTTGTAATCAGGTAGGTCTATAGCTATAGGGGATTTATATGTAATGTTAATTATGATTGTCTGGTGAAATAAAAAAATATTAGTGCGAAAGAAAATCTGTTCCTATTACTGATGTAAGAAAATTTTGATCATAGACATGTATTTACTTGTGAATTATTTTACAAAGAGGAGTTATCTACCCAAATTAAAATGCTGCTGATCATGCCTCTAAGCATCCAGACCCAACAAAGGCATTGAACATATTTATTTTCATGTTTATCAAAACCATTGTTATTAGAGGCTACAAATAAAACTTTTCTAAGCTGAAGTTTTATTTCTCAGTTTTAAAAATGGAAATCTTTTCATGATAAAGACTCTTCCATGATTACTTAGCAACTTTAGAGCTTGAATTATTTATAAGTTACTGAGATTTCAGTGTCTGTTCAAATAAACAGAAATATCTTGTTTCACAATTTAAAAGCTTAATATTATAATGATAAAACTCCAGCCAAATTAATTTTAATTATTATGTAATCCTGATCAATTCTCAATATTCCTAGAACTTGGTAAATGATCTGAAAGAGTAAACAGGCTTTATCAGCCAAGATATTTTGAAAATGAAGATTAATGAAGGAAGCTGTGTCCTACCAGATATTAAAAGTGTATCTTAATGTTATAATTATTAAAACAGCTTGGGACTGTTACAGATATAGAAAGATACGTGGGAGAGAATGGCAAATATAGAATCACACTCCAATATACCGCTTGCACAAACATACAGCACTAACCCCTGTTCAAGGCATGTTTTTAAGCCTCTGACAACATTAATTCCTTTCCTTCTCACCGCAACTGTGTGGGTGGGGTAGGCCCCGTTAGCTCCTCTTTTGCAGATATAGCTTGGTGGGGTGTAAATAACTTTTCTGAAGCCACCCAACTCATTGTGGAGACTGGATTTGTATCCAGGCAGTCTGGCTCCTGGAGTCCACATTCCTAAACACTGCATTAAGCCACTTTTACTGTAGGCTAAGGCAGAGGTCCTTAAAATGTGCGTTGAGGACCCCTCAGGTCCCTTAGACTTTTCCAAACATAAGATCAAAGGTATTTTTATAATAATACTAAAATATTCTCTCTCACTCTCCTGCAAGCATATAGTAGAGTTTTCCAGAGGCTACATGGCAAGTATTTTTGCAACAGATTCAATACAGATGCAGGTAAGAGAATCCAGCTTCTACTAAGTTAGACAGGAAAGATATTTGCAAAAACATAAGACAAAGTCACTCATCTCACTAAATGCTTTTCTTTTGGAAATATTATTTTTATAAGGTGTTATTTATATTAGCATGTAATGGATCTATTATTGTTTTCAATAAATATTATACAAATTCCTGAGTTTTCATCTCTAACACGGTCAGTATTGAGAGATGTAACCTGGTTTTGTTATTTATATTCCACACACAGGTGTTTGAGATCATCAAAAATCCTTAAGAGTGTAATGCGGTTCTGAGACCAAAATGTTTGAGAATTGCTGGCTAAATTAAGCATTTCAAATCACATGGCAGAGAAAGTTTGACTGAAGGTTTATTGAACACATGGTTCAACCATTTTGAAAACTAAAAGTTATATTCTTCCAGTCTACAGACTTCTGATAGGAGTAAAAATTGGTAACAATCTTTCTCTGGAGCATTCTGGCAATAAAGAACAAAAGCCTAAAAATATGACTCTATTTAACTTATTAGTTTCAAGATTAGCAGTATATCTTAAAGAAATAATGACTAATGTGTTAAAATAATTTAATTAAAAATACTAATTATTGTTTTCTTAAAATACTGCAATTTTAATTATATAAAAATAGATTGATTAAATAATTATGAAATAGTAAAGAAGTTCTAAGCAGCCATTAGAATGATATAATTAAAGACTATTTATTGATGCAGAAATACTCCCCTACATACTGTTAAAAAATACATGTGTGTACATACATGTGTGTAATATACCTATGTAAAATATACATTTGCTATGATCATGTTCTTGTAAACACATTTATATAAATCTCTACCATGCACAGAAAGAATATACATCAACATATCAGCAGAGCTATTCTTTATCTTTTTGTCTATATTTTCTGATTTCTATATTATGAAATATATTAATTTTATGGTAAAATATTTGAATTTAAAATTTTACTTATGACAGCATAATTATTCAGCAATGAGGAAATGTTAAATTGAGGCACTACAAGATCTATTACACAGCAACCAAAATGTTCAGGAAAAAGATGAAACAAAATCCCATGAATGATGTTTGACTGAATTTTGCAACAGCAGAACAAAAAATAATAATAGCTATAAAGGACATAGTTTGCATAGTGGGGAAAATGTGGATATAAACTCTATCCATATTAGATACCATTATTACATGCATATTATATTTCTTAGGTATAAAAATGGTTTGCAGTTATGTAGGAAAATGCTTTTATTCTTTGGAGCTTTGTGTAAACATATTTAAGAGCAAAGTATCAAGAAGTTTCTAACTTGCTTTCAAATGGTTAAAAAAAGAGTGTGTATAGATTTTTTAAAAAAAGAGCAAATGTGGTAGAAGGTAAGAATGAGTGCACATAGGTAAAGGGTACATGGGTATTGACTGCACTATTATTGCTCAAAATAATAGGTTTGAAATCTGTTCAAAATAAACTGTTGGTGGGGGGGGAAGAGGGTAAATAATGCTAAGGTTGCAATGAGGAGTGGCAATTAAAAATGAAGAGATATAGCAGATAATTAGCAGTTAAAGAAGGTCTGGGTAGTGGATCTTTTTAACATTCATTGGGCACCCACTGCATGCTCAATAAATGTACAAGTGCTATGGAAAAATAATCAAGAGAAAGTTTTAGTGACAGGAGGAAATGTTTAGGCAGCACATAAAATAATTTATAGTATCATCACAGTTATTATAAAAATCAACAACCACATATGCATAGAAAAAGACTGTTAAGAAATGTACCAAGCTGTTAGGAGGGATTATCTTTGGGAGTTAGATGCATGGGTGATTTTATTTATTTTCTATATAGTTCTTTATATTCCAAAATTCTGACAATGATTAAATATTACTTTTCTAATGAGAAAAACATAGCTCTGAAATTAAATGCACCATGCCATCTGGAATCTTTGCACTCCTGATTCATACCTATTACATTTTGTTGAAACAGGATGGTGATAAACCATTTTCCACTCTCTAGCCTGTGAAAGCCTAATGGCCATAGCTGAGAAGGCACATTTCCATGAACTTATCCATCAGTTTGTGAAAGTTTATGTATGATAAAAAGCCAGCAAGTGTTGTGAGTAGGCGGTATGGAGAGATGTCCAGCCCTTGGATATTCGGCTAAATAATATTTTACTTTGAGAATTAAATCAATTAGATAATAATCTATTGGAAATAAGCAACTCTCTTCACTTGACCATAACTAACAATAGCCATTAATGTAATCAAAGAAAGAATATCAGTATGTGACAGTGGCCAGTTTACAAAGGCAGTTGTAAGAAGTAGATTAGCAGATTTTCCTTCATAATCCAGTGAAAGCTCTGTGGTCATCAAGTTTTCCCTCTTAACTGGAGCAATGAGTCTGAAATCACAGTGATCATTTTTATCTTGATATACTTGCTGATAGAATAAGTTCAACTTTGCATGTGTGGTCAGAGATAAAGGATGGATTGTAGTTCGTGAATAAAAGATGGTCATTATCGAAATGGGAGCATAGTGTTCAGGTACTTAGTTGAAAAATTCTATGTATCTATGGGCTAGAGATTCTGATTCGAGATGAAAATTCTTGTTTAGATAAAACAAGTGAAATTCCATTTTTAGGAACAAACTTTAAAGTTGATGTTTATATGTGTCTTAGTCTGTCTCTTTGGGCTGCTATAACAAAATACCACAGACCTGGTAGTTATAAACAACAAAAATTTAGTTCTCAGAGTTCTGGATGCTGAAGTCCAAGATCAAGGAACCAACATAGTTAACTGCATTCTCTGGTGAGAGACCTCTTCCTACTTTAAAGCTGGCACTTTCTTACTTTGTTATTATTTGGTGGAAGGGGCTAGGATCTCTCTGGAGCCTCTTTCATAAGGCACTAATCTCACTCATGAAAGATCGGCCCTTATGACTTAAGCACCTCCCAAAGGCCCTACCTCTTAACATCAACTTTTGGGGTTAGGACTTCAACATATTAATTTGGGGGAGACACAAACATTTAGACCATGAACATGATAAAGGAAACTGAACTACATTCTCTTTTATAAATAACCACAGCCATTATCCACAAACAATCCCATTTATTAGCAGATTTTAAACGTAGCTCAACACTGGGTAATAAGAAAGGTTTGAGTCACCTCATATTTCTCCAAATTGCAAGATACTCACTTTTAAAACTCATTGTGCCTATCTTTGTTTTAATATGGTAGGTCAGCCCAGATCCAGATGAATCTTAGTAAGCTTATATTTTAGTATGTCAAATTTCATCAAAATTTCATCAAAATTTTCAGTATTATCCAAAATTATACTGAAAGAATCAAGCTACCAAAGACACCACGCTAAATGTGGAAGAAGCAAATCTTAAAATTGAAACAATAATTTCACATTTTATTTTTTGGTTAGTAATAACTACAAAAAAAGAGCTCATACTTAGTGTCATTATTTTTCTCTACAATTTTCCAATGAAATAAATGAATGTAGATTAATTACATTTAGGCATTTTTGTTTCATTTTGACCAACAGATCTCATATTTTATCTGTTCTAATGAGGTGATATTCTGAATAAATGTGGAGTACAACTGAAAGGCATTAAGATATACTTCAACACATTTCTTGGTAAGAAATGAATGACAATCTACTATCTAAAAAGTGAGCATACTGACTACAGCATTTATATTATTTATGAACTCAAAACATCAAGTTTTAAATTTCACCCAGAAATTTTAACTCTTATAATCTATTCTAGAAACAATCAGGAAAATTAATAAAATGCATGCACAGATATTTATTCCAGCATTGTTAGTAATATTTTAAGAAATGGAAACAACGTTGACATAGAAATTGACTTAATCAGTTTTGATATTCCATAAATATAAAGAAAAAGTGTGTTTATATGTATACTTTTGGTATAAATAAAAGTCCATTAGGAGTTTTAGGATACACGTAGAACATTATTACAGTATGAATTTATCTGAGATGCTTATGTGTCTTCATAATATTTGATAGAAAGAAATTCTGTCAGACACACTAAACTGTTAGATGCAGTCATAGAGATTGTAGGGACACTGTACTTTATATTTTGTATCTCTTGTACTGTTTGCATTTCAAACCAAAACAAAATCATTTTATAATTATTTTATAATTATAAAAAAAGTAAAATTCCAGCACGCCTAGGTGGCTCAGTCGGTTAAGCATCTGCCTTCAGCTCAGATCATGATCCTGGAGTCTGTGTCTGTGTTGATCATTGCTATATCCCTAGCACCTAGCCCAGTGCCAGGCTCATGGGAAGGCTCAGTAACTATCTATTATACGTATTAATGAATGAATTTAAAAATGTGATGTATTATCTGAGAAAGGATAATTTTCTTGATTTCTAAGTTTTACATAAAACATTATAAAAATATATGCATTAAATTCATATTTAATAATTTGACTTAATTATAAGAACTTGTTCCATAGAATTATCTTAAAATATTGAGTATATACAATATCTCTTTATATATTATATATAATGTCTCTTTATGTATATACGCATAACATATACATATATATAATGTCTCTAAACATAGCACTGAATTTTGTTTGACTGAATACGATTATTAGACCATCGAACCCACAGAATAAAGCTCAAGAACATTTATAGAAATATAAAAATATCTGGTACCTTACAAAGTAAAACATATAATGTTAATATTGAACCAAAAATGACTAGATATTCAAAGAGACAAAAATAAAGGTTAAAATGGGAAGGAAAAAAAATCAATTAATAGAAACTAACCTTGAAATGAAGCAGATGATAGAATTAGTAGATAAAGACTTTAAAACAGTTTTTTTTTTAAAGATTTTATTTATTTATTTGAGAGAGAGAATGAGATAGAGAGAGAGAGCATGAGATGGGGGAGGGTCAGAGGGAGAAGCAGACTCCCTGCTGAGCAGGGAGCCCGATGCGGGACTCGATCCCGGGACTCCAGGATCGTGACCTGAGCCGAAGGCAGTCGCTTAACCAACTGAGCCACCCAGGCGCCCATTTAAAATAGTTTTTAAAACTGAATCTTATATGTCAAAAAAAGGTAAAGGAAGTGATATATGGAAGATACATTAAGTGATACATATAAGATATTAAAAAAAAGGACCAAATCAACCTCCTAGAAATGAAAAATACAATTTCTTTAGTGAAAAAAATGGAGGGGATTAACAGAAGATTAGAAACTGTGGAATAAAAGATTAGTTAAGTTTAATACATAGCAATAGAAACTATCCACAATAAAAAACAGAGAAAAAAAGATTGAAAAAATGAACAGAACATGAGTGAGGTATAAGACAATTTCAAGCAGGCCAATGTACATATAATTAGAGCTACTGATGGCAGAAGAGAAAGAGAAGATAGAAAAATATTTTTAAAAGTTATGGCTGAAAAGTTCCAAATTGATGAAAACTATAAACCTAAAGCTGGAAGAAACAAAAATACCAAGCACATGAAACATAAAGATGACTACTGCAAGGTACTTCGTGATCAAATTATAAAAAGCAAAACAGCTAAAGAACAACATACATAATAAATATAAATCCGTGGTTCAGTTAAATCAGAGACAATTTCACTCTCCTTAGAGGAAACTGGGCAATGTCCAGATACTTTTTTGGTTGTCACAACTGAGGGAACGAATACACTACTGGTATCTACTGAGAAGAGGCCAGAGATGCTGAATGACAACAGACCCCTCGTCAAAAATAGTGCAAGCCAGAGGATAGCAGAGCAATGACTTTAAAGAACAGGTAGGAAGACCCTGTCAACCTAGAATTCTACACTAAGCAAAAATTTCTTTCAAAACAATGGTAAAATGCAGACCTCATCAGACATAAAAATGTTGAAAGAATTCATCACCATGAATAAGCACTACAAGAAATGTGAAAGAAGTCCTTAAGGGAGAAAAAAATAATACCAGAGACAAAACTGGACCTATAAAAAGAAATGAAGAGCAATGGAAATGCAAGGTATAAGGATAAATATAAAATACATATTTTATTACTTTCTAAGATAGCTGCTTAAAGCAAAAATAATAACAATGTATTATGATGTATATTTAAGTAAAATATATGACAACAATAGTACAAAGTCTGAGATGGGAGGAGAAAAGAAAAATACTGTTGTAAAATTCTTATATGCAAAATGATAGAATACTATTTGAAGGGAGGATACAGTAAGTTAAACATGTATACTATATGCCTTTAACAACTACTGAAAAAAGAATTATGGGTAATAACAAACAAATAAGATAAAATGAAATCATAAAAAATATAGTATTAGCCTAAAGAAGGCATGAAAGGAGATAAAAATGGAATAAAGCACAGATTACATATGAGAGGCAAGAACTAGCTCCTTGTTTCAATCCTTGACCAATGGGAGGCAGGAACTGATATATTCTTCTCTCTTTCTCTATAAAATGCAGGGATGTCCTAAAGGATGGAATAATTAGTCAATCTTGAAAGTTAGTCAGGTCCATGATGGATCCTTATTTTGACTCTCCCTAATGTCTTGCTTCACTTCTGTATCGCTCATTCTTTATGCCTAAGTTGGTATTCCATAATAAAATAATGGGAAACAAGCTCCCTGACTCAGGCTAAGACAACCACAGTAGAAGTGTCTAGACGGACATATCATGAGCTTCGGAAAGAGGTCTAGAAATAGAAATTTGGGAGTTGTTAGCATATTAATGGAATTTAAAGCCCCAAGACTAGATAAGAACCCAGAGAATGAGAGTAGATAAAGATGTATGAGGACTGAGAGTTGGGACCCTATATTATTCAAAACTTACAAGATGAGAAAATATAGCAAAGGAGGCTAAGAAGGAGTAGTTAGTAAGTCAAGACAAAAACTAAGAGAAGGTATGGGATCTTGAAACCCAAGGGAAGAAAGTATTTCAAGGAGAGCACGATGAAGTGTGCCAAATGTTGCTGAGAGGTTGAGTATGATGAAGACTGAGTTTTGATCATTTTGTCAACATGGAGGTCATTGTGTTCGTGGTAAAAGTTCATTTGCTGGGGTGCTGGTATAAAATTCCGACTGAAGTGTGGGTTCAGGAGAGAATGAGAATGTAATCTCTCTGCAATCATTCCCTTGGTGACTACAACCAGTCTAAATGCATTAAATACCATCTACATATTGAAAATGACCAAACGAAGAAGGGCCATATGCACCCCAATGTTCATAGCAGCAATGTCCGCAATAGCCAAACTGTGGAAAGAGCCGAGATGCCCTTCAACAGATGATTGGATAAAGAAGATGTGGTCCAGATATACAATGGAATATTACTCAGCCATCAGAAAGGATGAATACCCAACTTTTACATCAACATGGATGGGACTGGAGGAGATTATG
>NC_138372.1:76243120-76335113 GCF_054177405.1 Leptonychotes weddellii | reverse complement strand
TTTGTGGAACATAAGGAATAGCATGGAGGACATTAGGAGAAGGAAGGGAAAAATGAAGAGGGGGAAATCGGAGAGAAAGATGAACCACGAGAGACTATGGACTCTGAAAAACAAACTAAGGGTTTTAGAGGGGAGGGGGGAGGGGGATGGGCTAGCCCAGTGATGGGTATTAAGGAGGGCACGTACTGCATGGAGCACTGGGTGTTATACGAAAACAATGAATCGTGGATCACCACATCAAAAACCAATGATGTATTGTATGGTGACTAACATAACATAATAAAATAAAAATAAATAAATAAATAAATAAATAAATAAATAAATAAATAAATAAAAAAGAAAATGACCAAATGCATATATCCAGCCCAGACCTCTCACCTTATCTCTAAAATTATATGTTTAAATACTACCTTGATATATCAACTGGGATTTCTAATAGATAATGTAAATCTAACATATCTAAAACAGATTTCTGAATTCATCATCTTCTCTCAAAAAACCTTATTCTCCTTTAGTTTTCCACATCTCAGCTAATGGGCATTGTATTCTTTCAGTTTTATGTCCTAAAATCTTGGAGTCATCCATGACTCCTCTCTACACATATGACATTCAATTTGTCAGTAAACTCTGTGGATTGTCTTTTTAAATATTTCTAAAACCCCACCAGTTTTTCACTTCTTCCATGGTCACTATCCTGGTCTAGACCCAACATCATTATCTTTTAGTGAGATTATTGCAAAAGCTTTCTCTCTGACTTCCCTGCTTCATTCCTTTCCTCCATCCCTTTTTCCCATTTATATTCAATAGAGCAGCTAACAGTAATCTTTTGGAAAAGTAATCATACTCAATTCTCTCCTCTGCTCAGAACCTACTAATAATGACTTTCCCTGTCAGAGTAACAAGTCAAGGTCAGTTCAATGGCCTACAAGGCCATATTCCTTCAGGCCCCTCTTACTTCTCTAATTTTATATCCTGCTGCTTTCTTCCTTACTATACATTAGTATCCTGGCTGCTTCTCCAAAAATCTGGGCACATTCTGGCCTAGGGGGCCTTTGCCTTGACTGTTCCTTCTGTCTGGAAGGCTCTTCCATCAGATACCTGAAAGAATCATTTCCTTACTTCTATCAAGTCTTTGTCCAAATGTGACCTTCTCACATTTATAAATATTAAATACTGTAACCCCAACCTTGGTTCTCTATTCTTCTTATCCTGGTTTATTTTTTTCTATAGTACCTAACATTTTCTAACATATTTATAATTTATTTATTATGTTAAATGATTTTCTTCTTCAAGTAGAATGCAAGTTCTTTTGACAGAAATTTTTATCTGATTTATCCATCATTGTATTCCTAAAACCTAGAATACTGCCTGGCATGGATAGGTACACAAAACATACTTGTTGAATTAATAAAAATTATTACTGATACATCTACATTTATATGTAGGTGCATATATCTATGTATATGTATATATATATTTCTCAGGTAGAAATGTTGATAAAAATTTTTAAAGAAGCTTGATATCATCCACATTTGAATCCAACTCCCTTGATTCACTAGCTTGCTTTAATGTGATCTTTGGATTGATGACATAGAATTTTTGATGTAAACGTTCAAAGGTGTGCACAAGTTCTGTTCCAGCATGCTAAAATGTTCTTATTGATGTAGAGAGCCAAAGATAAGGCAACACCAAGAACAAGATGAAAAGAAAGGTTTAAGATGGGGATATTTTGGAACATTTGCGGATAGAGCACAGAATATGGGTATGTGGATATAAATTTCTTATTCAGAGCCAGGTTGAGGAACATGACCCTGTGCCAAAGCTTCTTACACTTCCCTTAGATTATTGATGTGAAGCTTCTGTTTTATTGAAGCTTATGTGATAAGAATGTTGGGCCCAGATTAATCAAACATCTCCTTTTTCCTTGAAATCCAATGAAAGCATTTTATTACTTAGAGGGATATCATACTTTTGCATTCAGATGAAAAAAAGAGAGGGGAAAAAAAAAAAGCTTTTTACTATGGGCATTCTGAACTATGTATCAACCTATCATTGTCAAAGAACATTTTCTTCCATTTTTTTAAACAAATATGTTATTTCCAAAGACATGCTTTATTCTCCTTAGAGATGTTCTGAAACTGAGCAGAGAAAAACAGATTGTGAGCACATGACTTAAAAATAAAACAACAAAAAGTCTCTAACACAACGTCAAAAGAAAACCTAAGAAAATGTGCTGCCTTGGATTTTTAGCTTGCTTCGATTAACAAGCATTGACTTTAAAACCTAAGAAATCTTCCTTCTAAAAAAAAAAAATTGTTGTTTGCACATTTAGAGAAAATTTTAAAATGTTACATAAAAAATAATATAAAACTGTAGGTGGATGATTGGCAAAAACAACCTAGAATTTGAGATCAATGAACTCTTATTGTTATTCTAGAATAAACATCAAAAGGAAAATAACCATTCATTAGACACAACAATAAGCAGAAACCACAGCTGGCATGAAGGTTGTATTTCCCTTATGCGGAATCTTTAAGTAGTGCTTTGGATTTGCTTAACAAGACAGACTGATTTGCATTTCCTTATATTTCATTTTCTTTCTTGGCTTTCACTAGAGTGTACTGTTGGGGCCATTTTCCCTTAAATTTTAATTTGTTTCCTGATATATGAGCTCGTTTTCTGAGTTGAAGGAACAGAACAATGCCCACAACACAGTGAAAAATGAAGCTTTCAATCAAGAATCCCGGTTATTGAGGAAAACAAATGGCAATATGCTTAATATCCAATATGTTGAATGGCCATATCCAAATATGTTGAATGGCCAAATTATTGAACATTTTACTCCCTATTACCATTTTACTATTTTTTCCCTGTGATTCTTTCTTCTTTTTCTGTTCTTTTTCTCTGTAATTTTATCAAATATTTTTATTTGTCTTTTGGGGAATATAAATTTGACATTTAACAAACATAAATGCGTGTAACATTTATAAACTTGAAATCTATCACACAAAAATGGTTGGTTTAATTAAAAATATGATTACTTAAACATATAAAGATCTTATTATTCAAAATGACTACATTATTAGACACTGCTTTTATGAATGATTCTCTATTATATCAAATATCTTCAAAATATTTTATATGTTCATTTAATAGTAAGAATTATTTTTAGACTTGACTATAGCATATAAAAAGTTATTTCTATATTATGTAAATATTTGCTCAAGTAATTTGTATAGTGAATCCAGTTCTGGGCAAGATGAGGTAGGCACACTCTGCATTGTCTCTCCAACTGAATGCAAATATGAACTCTGAACAGAAGGTATAGATAGATAGCTCTGAGGACTTAAATGGTAGCAAGTAGATTTGGGAAGAAGTCCAGAATTGGATGTATCACCAAATCAGAGGTGAATATCCCTACCCCCCATCCGTTTATTATCACCTGCCATGGACTCAAAAGCAACCTGAAACCTAGAAAATGCCACCTGGATTGAACAGAGAAGGCCTTATTCTCCATACTAAGAAGCCAGAAAGAAGACACCAAAGTCCAGAAAGAATAGAGGTAAATCCCCTCTTTCTTCCTCTTCCCTCCCCCTTTCCCCTCCCTTCCCCTTCCCCTCCCCTGCCCTCCCCTCCCTTCTCCTCCCCTCCACTCCTCTTCTCTTCAGTGGCACGGAGACTGGGCAGGCACCTAAAATACTGAAGGAGGAAATACTGACAAAAGGAACTATGATTCAAAAAGCAAGGGATGAATTTAATTTGCTTTTTATTCCCCTCTGTCCTCCTACTACTTGGCTCCAGATAGAGTATCAATTGCAGAAAGTGGAAAAATAGAGAAACTAAAGGCCTGGCTTTCTGATTTGAGGACCATAAAATGAGGACCCAGAGAACCAGAAGGTATTGAGGAGATTACAAAAGAGAAGGGAACTCTAGAGAGCTGTTGAATAAACTGGTATATAAACTGCTGGGCTCACCTCCCCAGGCTGCACATGCAAAGATCTGGCCCACAAAAGCACAGCAAACAGTTTGGGAACTATGGCCCTAGACTGGCCACTAAGTTAGTTGTGCAAAAGATTTTCACTGGAACCTAAGCCCACAGAAGGTGGGATGGAAACTGTAGCCTGGAACTAAGTAGGTTGATTGCCTAGTAAAACAAAACCAAACACAAAAGCAACTATCACATAGGACTTAAAAATGATGCAGAGTCTTATAATCTAATTTTCAAAATGTCCAGGGATATAATCCAAATGAAGAACCAGGCATATAAAGAACCAGGAAAATATCAGCCCCCAAGGGAAAAGACAGTCAAAAGATATCAATGCTAAAAAAACATATACTGGAATTTCAGACAAAATCTTCAAAGAAGCTATTACAACTATGTCCCAAGAGGTAAGGATGAACACTTGAAACAAATGGAAAGGACAGAAAGTCTCAGTGAAAACATGGTCAAATAAGGTTTTCTCTATATGTAGATGTAATACATATGGAAACCACAACATAAAGGAAAGGTTAAAGGGTCCTCACATGGTGGTAAGTTTTCTATATTCCACTTGAAGTGATAAATATTAACTACAAATAGCCTGTAAAAAGCTAAATATGTATATTATAACCCTAAGGAAATCACTGAAAAAAAAGTCAACAAAGAGATAGAGTAAAAAACCCAATTAGTAAATTAAAAATTGAAATAAAAAGAATTAAATAATCTCCAAAAAAAGTAATGAAGGAGAAACAGAGAAAGGAAAAGACAATAAAAAAGCAGAAAACAAATACTAACATGGTACACCTAAATTCTAACATATCAAAGCACATATCAATAAATATATGTAAATGGTTTAAACATACCAATGAAAAAGACAGATTGCTGGATGAATGGAGTCATTTTCAAAAGGTTATATGCTGTATAATTCCATTTATATGACATTTTAGGAAAAGCAAAACTACATGATAAAGAACAGACAGGTGGTTGCCAGGGATAGGCATGGGGGGAGGATGTGACTATAAAGCAATGGCACTAAGGAGTTTTGGGGAGTGCTGGATCTGTTCTGGATCTCAGTTGTGGTGGAGGTTACATCAATCTATACATGTGTTAGCATTCATAGAATTTTCACCAAAAAAGCTAATTTTTAACATTATACCCAATGGTGAAAAACAGAGCTTTTCCTCTAAGGTCTGGAACAAGACAAGGATGTCCACTATCACCACTTTTATTCAACACAGTTGCAGAACTCCTCACCACAGTAATCAGACAAGAAAAAGAAATAAAAGCACTCATATTGGTAAGGAAGAAGTTAAGCTGCCACTATTTGCAGATATCATGATACTATACATAGAAAGCCCTAAAAGATTCCACCAAACAACTATTAGAAGTCATAAATGAATTCAGTAAAGTTGCAGGATACAGAATAAGTACCCACAAACCGGTTGTGTTTCTACATGCTAATAATGAAGTAGCAGAAAGAGAAATCAAGAAAACAATTCGATTTGCATCTTCTTGCATCAAAAGGAATAAAATACCTAGGAATAAACTTAACTGAAGAGGTGAAAGACCTATGCTCTGAAAACTATAAAATGTTATTGAAAAAATTTGAAAATGACACAAATAAATGAAAAATATTCTATGCTCATGAATTGGAAAAATTAATGTTGCTAAAATGTCTATATTACCCAAAGAAATCTACAGATTCAATGCAATCCCTATTAAAATTCCAACAGCATTTTTCACAGAACTAGAACAAATAATCCTAAAATTTGTATGGAAACACAAAAGCCCCTGGATAGCCAAAGCAATCTAGAGAAAGAAGAAGAGAGCTGGAGGTATCACAATTAGAGATTTCAAGATATACTACAAAGCTGTAGTAATCAAAACAGTATGGTACTGGCAAAACTATAGACACATAGATCAATAGAACAGAACAGAAAACACAGAAATAAGCCCAGGTTTACATGGTCAACAAGTAATCTATAACAAAGGAGGCAAGAACATACAATCAAGAAAAGACAGTCTCTTCAGTAAATTATGCTGAGAAAACTAGACAGCTTCATGCAAAAGAATGAAATTGGACCACTTTCTTACACTCAAGATGGATTAAAGACCTAAATGTGAGACCTGAAACCATAAAAATCCTAGAAGACAACATATCCAGTAATTTCTTTGACATTGGCCCCAGCAACATTTTTCTAGATATGTCTCCTAAGGCAAAGGAAACAAAAGCAAAAATAAAATACTGGGACTACATCAAAATAAAAAGCTTTTGCACAGTCAAGGATCAATGAAACAAAAAGGCTACCTACTGAATGGGAGAAAATATTTGCAATGATATATCCAGTGAGGGGTTAATATCCAGAATATATAAAAAACTTACATAAATCAACACCAAAAAAAAAAAAAACCCAAATAAAAAAATTAGAGCAGAGGGTCTGAATAGACTTTTTTCCAAAAGAGATATACAAATGGTCAAGAGACACATGAAAAGACTCTCAAAATCACTGATCATCAGGAAAGTGCAAATCAAAACTACAAAGAGACATCACCTTTTACCTGTAAGAATGGCTAGAATCAAAAAGACAAGAAATAACGAGTGTTGGCAAGGATGTAGAGAAAAAGGAACCCTCATGCACTATTGATGGGAATGTAAATTGGTATAACCACTGCACAAAATAGTATAGAGTTTCCTCAAAAAATTAAAAATAGAAATACCATAGGATTCAATAATTCCACCACTGGATGTTTACCCAAAGAAAACAAAAACACTAATTCAAAAAGATATATGCACCCCTATGTTTATTTCAGAATTATTTATAATAGCCAAGAAATGGAAGCAACACAAATGACTATTGATAGATGAATGAATAAAGAAGATGTGGTATATATATACAATGGAATATTACCAAGCTATAAAAAATATGAGATCTTGCCATTTGAGACAACATAGATGGACCTTGAGGGTATTATGCTCAGTGAAATAAGTCAGACAGAGAAAGACAAATACCTTATGATCTCACTTACATGTGGAATCTAAAAAACAAAACAAATGAATAAACAACAACAACAACAAAGTAGAATCAGACCTATAAATACAGAGAACAAACTGATGGTTGCCAGAGGCGGGGAGGGGATGAGCAAAATGGGTGAAGGGGAGTGGGAGACATAGGCTTCCAGGTATGGAATGATAAGTCATGGGAATAAAAGGTACAGCACAGGGAATATGGCCAATGGTATTGGTATAGTGTTGTATGGTGACAGATGGGAGCTACACTTGGGGTGAGCACAGCATAACACACACAGTTGTGTAATCACTATGCTATAACACTAAACTAATGCAACATCATGCATCATCTATACTCAAATATAAAAAAAGCCAATTTTACTATATGCAAGTTAAAAGACAAAATTAAATTAATTAAAAAATTAAAAATAATAACCATATATTTAATGCTTGCTGTATGCCAAGCACCGTCTTTTAAGACATAGTTGTGTATAATCTTTAGAACAACCTAATGAATTAGATCATTCATCTCTATTTCACAGGTGATAAAGATTCTATAGCTGAATGCCTTACTAAAGCTTAGTAAATGCTTTACTGAAGTTCACAACAGAATATAACCAAGATCTTTCTGATTCCAAAATCTTATTTTCTATGTGATGGTATTTATTTACTCAGAAGCGGTGGTCCACATCTAAAATAGGGGAAAAAATTAAGCTTACACAAATTAGAAAACACAGTGCAACAAAGACATTTTAACATAACAAGTATGCTTTCTACTAAATTATTTTTATTTATTTTGCTGTCCTTTGTTTAAATACTAAGTTTCTATGGAATACTAGCCATGTAGGAAGTATCTATTTATTCACTTAACAAATATTTACTGAATTCATATGCAAAACACTGTGCACTATGGTAGATTAAAAAATGAATCAGATACAGATCATGTTCTCAAGCTGTTTATGATCTACAATGGGAATTAGAACATATCTATAGAAAATGTTAAGTGTCTATTCTGATCATATTCCCATGTGTAATATACCACACCAAACATGGACATTTTTAGTGAATTAAAACAAAAATGTATAATTCTCCCTGACAGTGATGATTATGAACTAAGATCAGCTGGGTGGTTCTCCCTTGGGATCTGTGATGTCATTTGCAATCCGTCATCAGCTGGGCTGGAGATATCTGAAGGTTACAGTCAATTGGATTTTCAAGATGCATCACCCATATGGTTACCAATTGATTCTGGCTGTTGGCAGGGAGCGCAGCAGGGCTATCAATAGAAATGCCTACACACGGCCTCTCCATGTTTCTTAAGCCTCTCCAACATGGCAGCTGGATTCCAAGTGGGAGTATCCAAGAGTGAATGTTCCAAGAGACCTGGGTGTAGCTACAAGATTCCTTAAGACCCACCTTTGGAAATAACAAAGAATCATTTCTGGTACATTCTATTGGTCAAAATTCTGAGCCAGCCCAGACTCAAGTGGAGGGGGCTGAATGGGGTTGTGAATATAGAGGTGTGGCTCATTTTCAGACTATTTTTATAAACTACTACTGTCTGGTGTTTGGTTCCCAGCAATCTACATCCTTTATACATGCTAAATCTACTCATATCCCACATAAGACCTGCAAAGTCTCATCCAATCCTGCATTGGCTCAAGCTTGAAGTTGAGGAGTTTATCATTTAAATTAGGTCCAGGTACAACATAGTCTGTTTGATTGTAAGTCCTGTGAACTAAAGACACAAGTTATTTGTCTCCCCAACCAATAACTTCATTTGACATAAAATGGTGACAAGTATGAGATACCCATAGTAGAAACTTGCATTCAAAAAAGGGTGGAAGACAGCAGTATTTATCACTGGTGTACAACAATTCTGAAATCGTGATAAGCACACATCACCAATTCCTTGTTTAGGACCCAGTCATGCTCCCTGTGAGTGATCCTCTACTCTTATGAATCACCCTTCATTCTTTTTTATAAATGGCCTGTCTTTGCCGCTGAATAACTTTCTCAGCAAGCTTCTGCCTTTAAGCTGGAGCCTTACAGGCTGTTTTCATTTTAAACTGTCTGTCCCTTCCAAGCGGGTGGTGCTTCTGCCAATACAGTTTTCTTAAAACTTTGTGAGTTTTTTATGAATCTTACTGAAATTCAGTCTAGGGGGGAAAACACTACCTACAAAATTTCTTCAAAATAGTTTGTTTTCTACCTTTGGCTGAGAATCCCTTAAGATTCTTTTAAGGCGTGCATTAAACACTTTTGATGTGTTTGAAAGGAACTTGTAGCCATACCCTTGGGGTTATAATTTACTGGCAATGCCCTGGATTTGATATATGCCCTAAGGCATTTCTTACTTTGAGAATCTTCTTTCTTTACAACCAGAAAGACAAGATGAAAAATAATTCTACTTTTACCCAGCAAGTCCTAAATCCTTTATATTTTCTACAAAGTGTGTTAGAAAACTGAGTAGAATTCATTTTAGCTCATCTCTTCTATATTCATACCTTATCATCTCTGGCTAAAAGAAACCAGTTGGCATTTTCAACATATGCTGGAAAGTCTCCTTACCCAAAACTACCAGCTGTTAGGTATATTTTCCATTTGCAATGCCACTGAATAAAAAAGATCTCCCCATTGCCTCCAATAACATTTTTCTCACTGTCTTTCAAGAGTTCACTGTCTCCTGAAGGACTTTGTAATTTCCACCTACCACTAAGATTTTGGGTTGTTTGTTGCTACAGCACAGTCTAGACTCTCCTGGATGCTACACCCACATCATCTCATTTGATTTTCACAAGACGTCTATCAACAAAGATGTGTTTTTTTTTTTTTTTAATTTATTTAAGAGAGAGAGAGAGCAAGAACAGGAGGAAGGGCAGAGGGAGGGGGAGGAACAGACTTCTCACTGAGCAGTGAGCCTGATGTGAGGCTTGATCCCAGGACCCTGAGATCATGACCTGAGCCAAAGGCAGATGATTAACTGACTGAGCCACCCAGATGCCCCAAAAGATGTGTTTCTTATCATAGTATATATCTAATCAAGAGGTGGTTGGGGCTCTGCCAACATCACTGTGGTCCTCTATATCTGGAAGAGCCAGTATCTGGAATATTGCTGGCATGTGGCAGAAGGAAAAGAAATTCTATAGGATTGTACACAGGCAGTTAATGCTCAGCACAGAAGAGACACAGGTCACTTCCACTCACAAGTCATTAACTAAAGAAAGTGAGTTGTGCATATTGAGTTCAACAAGGTAGGGAAGTACAATCCTATCTCATACTCAGAAGGAGAAAGAGAAATATTTGTGACCAACCCAAAGGATTACCACCTCATGGAAAAGCTCCCAATATAGTTCTTGTCATAAAGTGGATACTCAACTAATAATAGCTATTACAGCCATTATCATTATGGTTACTGCATCTGCTATGGTCTACTCTTAGGCATGTGTACTGCTGGCCATCTGTCCACCTGTAGCCTTGTGATACGACAAAATAAATGGAACTGGTGTCTGAGTCTGAAGTTGGTCATTTACCAGCCACATAAAAGTGGGCAAATCATTTGATTTCTATGTACCTCCATTTAAAATTTATTTTGCTGATCTTTGAAAGCATGGTACAAAGGTAGGTCAATCCATAACAGACTGAGTCATGCATCAACCTTGAAACTCCGCCTAATTTTTTATCTTATTCTCCCCACTGTTAACTATTGCCTCCATTGGAATTCTGTGGTAAATTAATTCTTAACCCTTTCAAAAAACAAAAACTGCTCCCTGGAATGCCTGTTTCCATAAGTCTCTGAACAATTTCCCGAATACCACCCAGTGCAAATTACCTCCTTCCACGCTCTCTTCCACTGCACTCTCAAGGTTAGTCCTTTCTACTGTTCCTGAAATGATTCTCTAAAATGTATCCTTTCGTTGTGAGTAAATTTCTCAATAATCTTGACGTGGTACAGGTTCCTAGCTGATGCACTTTAGGTCCTTCTTGACTTTGGCACCTGATACAGCTTTCCTGTCCAAGGCACCTCAGGCATCATCCCTTTTCACATCAATGTTCTTACCATTTCTACTAGTACCATGACAATACAGCTCCTTGCAAAACTCCATCTTCTTCAATTTAACTTATTTACTTTCATCTTCATTCAATTCAAGACCATGTCATCAACCTTCCTGTCAAAGTACCAACAAAGCCACTTAAAATTACAACTCTGTTACGAAAGATAAATGTATTCTGCTGTAATTGTGTATAATAAAGGAATTGACCTAGTTAGAGAGGTCAAAGGAGTGTTTCCTGGTGAAAGCATGATTAAGCAAAAATCAGAAGAAAAAGTGAGATAAAAAGTATGCCTTGCTATTATTTAGTGTTGTTCCAATTCCTTTATCTCAATTCCTCGTTTCCATTTGTTCACAGTCACATGTTACCTTCTAATAAATCCATGCTTTTATTTCAAACTCCAAACTCTAAACTTCTCTATATACCTGCCACTTGCTTCCCCACCAAAAATTGGCTTCGACTGTTAATGATGTCGTGTTACATGCTAGAATGTCCCAACAGGTTGATTTCCCTGCCAATCTCCAAATTCTTCAACCTGTCTAATGTGCCCAATTACTCTTTATTATGCCAGCCTATCTCTTCACAGTAAGTAAGTCTAAAATTACCTTTTTAAGAATCTGTTTATCCTATTTAATATGGAATCAATAGCATCTAGAATACTTCCTGGCATTAAGTATGTAATCAATAAGTACCTGCTAAATGAATGAATGAATGCATGAATGTTCTTTCCTTATTTCTTTCGCAGAGAAAGTGGAGACACTGTGATGTAAGCCATCTCCTCTCAACCAGGTAACTCAGTTCTTTTTTTAATCACTTGTTATGTCTCCTTTGCATTCCCTACAGCATTTGTGCCTAGAAATATTCATGCCACTCTCCCTTTCACTAGATGACTTCTTAATTTGCTAAGATCCAAATGAGCTCCTTCAAATTCCTTTCAGTTTTGCTTTCCTCATTTTTCCAGAGTCAGTCTTGTTTGAGCCATTCTCTTTAGCGGACTCCAATTTGATATAATGACCTCAACTTCCACTCATTCATTTATTAGCTCATTTATCAAAAATGTTTTGATGTTCCTTTGTCTGAAACAACAGGGATTACGCCTGCCATGAAGAGGCTCATGAAAGGGTAACTGCATGTCCAATGCCCTGCATGGTCTGTCTGGTGTCTCTTTCTCTAGATGCACAGCTCCCATTTTTGTCCTATGGCCTAGACCATGTGGTGGTATCCATGCACTGTCCAACAGAGCTTTCTAAGTGGATGAAAATATTTTCTTCTGGCACTATCCACTACAAAAGCCACTACCTTTCCCTGGCCATAGAGCACTTGAAGCATGGCTGGTGACACTGAGAACTGAACTTTAAATTTTATTTAATATTAATTTAAATTTAGATTTAAACTTAAATACACATGTGAATCACTACTCTATTGGATAGCACATCTCTAGCCACGCTGGTGTTTTGTCCGTTCTATTAGCAAGTTATTTTCCTTCTCAGGATCTTTACACATGCCATTTTCTCTGCCTCGGAGGGCCTCCTGTTTGCCCCAGCACTCTCTTATGAAACTGTTCACGTGGTACTCATTTCTCTTCCATTAGAGTTTAGTTTAAGGGCGCTCTCCTCTTCTTCCTGACCTTCCCATCTGAAGCAGAAATCTCTTCACTCCCTGACCCCTTAGACTGTCTATCTCTTCCTCTGCTTGCTGTTTCCTTCAAGAGCACTTACTAAAATTGAAAGTATTTCACTGATTCATCTGCTTTCTTGTTTATGTCTCCCCTATCAGAATGTAAGCTTAATGAAGGCAGAGATTATGCAAATCCTGTAAATCCTTGGGATTCCACAGACTTAAACAGTGTCTGTTTTATAGTAGACATTTCTAAGTAATTTTGGATTATCGAGTGAGCAAATGATGTCTATACTTTTAGCATGTATCAAGGATGTGGGAGTACTGAAGTAGTGAAAAAAAAAATCTCCTGAAGACAGAAGTAGGGATGGAGTTCAGTGAAGATTTTTATGAGCTAAGTGGAAAAAGCAGTGAAGAAAATTCTAAGCAGGAGAAGCATTCTGTGTAAAAGCACAGAGGCATGAAAAGCATGACCTGTGTGGGAACGGTGAGAAATCACATATGACTGAAGTGTTTCACTGTTTCTTCACTTGAGACAGTCCTCTCCTTCTCAGGAAAAAGAATTATTCTTTTCCAAGAGAAATTCTTCCACCAGTGTTCTTGGTCTGGTACTTTTGCCATTGCCTTGTGGAGCACATCTCATCAATTATCCTTTTATATTTGCTCAATTTCTTTATTTCCGATGACTTTCTGGGCTGCCTAACACATATGCTTGGGTAACATTCATGGTAGGGGGGAAAAATGGCGCCTTTCCATTCAATCCATAGAGTGCCTTAAAACTTCTACATTCTTTTCCACTATGCCTACTGCCTCGACTTGCTCACCCCTTGGTCATGTCTTTTGTCCCACCACTTGATTAAACTGCTTTTCTGAAGACAGTACATCTCTGATCATTTTTCTTCCTTGACAAAAACTTTGAATAGCCTTTTAGAGTCAGATGGATAAAGGGTGAACTTTTAAGCTGTGAATGTAAATCACACTCCACTCTCGCTCCTGGCTTCGTCTTTCAAAATATTTTTGAAACTATTACACCATAATGTAGTTGAAATGGACTGTTTAGTAATATCCTTTCTATAACTGGCAAGCTTGGCTGTCACCACATTTGAGAAGTCATTCCTGACCTTCCTAGACCAAGCTTTTTGATGGCAGGAACTATCTCCCTGCTTGTCATTGTATCTCCAGCACCTAGTATGAGGTCAGCCATATGGTGGGTACTTGACATGGTGAATGAGTAGATGATGCACTGGATTTAGAGCTCAACTTTTGGTTCTCAGGGAAATTTCCCCTGTGCATGCCTAAATCTCAGAGTCTGGGTGCCCTCAGTAATATTGCAGGGGGAAAATGTGTCATTTATTACATTCTCTAAATGAGAAGGAGCACATAGTTTTGAATAAATGAGTGAATAAATGAGAAATGAGTGAGAAAATAAAGGTGTAACCACCCTCAAATATGCTTTGTTCATATTAATAGGCAGTTTGTATTTGACTGTAGTGAACATCAGTAGAGAAAATAAAAAAAATAAAGAAAAACATGGCAGCCTCCATATTTGCAACTTAAAATTTATTTCAGATTCTCTCCTACCTTAATTAAATAAGTATGCATGGCTTAAGGACTCGATTTAGGCTGACTCCCGTGTTAGGTACCATGGATAACAAAAGAAAAAGGGAACATTAATTTAATGACGGTTGTAGCTTTTGATCTAAACTCGAATGAAACTGAATACACGTAAAGGGCCATCTCATGGACATCTGAGTTTTAACAACACTCCCCACTGCAATTTGTCATGATATCATTTGATACCTTTAATTAATAATTTATCTCAATTGCTTTTTTTTTTCCGATTAAAGATACTTTCAACTTCACTGGCATAAAAATCTATCATACAGGTTACTGCTACTCCCTCTTCTCGTGTTTTTTAAAAAAACTAATGGTCTTATTTATTACAGTTTTCTTGTATGAAAATTATTGTCCTGGGTTGCAGGTTTGCTTTCTCCATCTTTTTTTGTAAAAATTTGTGTAGAAGTCCCTCCTTTCCCTACTGCTTATTTCAAATGTTTCCTCTGAAACACACTATCATTTGCTTATAGTTATCATTCATCCATCTTCCTCAGTATACTGAAAGGAGGAGCCAGAGAATTCTGCGTAGAGCAGACGTTCTCTTTTTTGGCCTTTTCATACAGGAAAGTCATAAATGGAATCAGAGAATTTATGAGAATTTGTTCTAATCAACTGAAGAATGCCCTTTGAATACAGTTTTGCAGCAAAATAATAAAAATAATAATAATAATGGTAGATCCATAAAAATTTGGTATAAAACTCCATAGCAAATATTTACAGAACAGTAATTCTACAGTTAAAGATGAGTACCAATGGATACCATCACGAAACTTTTATATCATGGGTATTGCTGACCTGGCAAAAAACAGAACTTACTAACTTGTTCACTCTTTCTCTGGGCAATTAAACACCATACTGCTACGTTTAAGGAGCTGAAACTGTCCTCAATGGTCAAATATTCTGTAAATGGCCACTGGGTCTCGAAAGCAGCCACATTTGATCAGCTGTCTGTTCCTAACTGTTTCTATAATTTTGGAAGCAATGCGTAAGAAGTCCTAATGGCAATCCAGGCCGGGATCTTGCATCTTTCATTTATTTCCTCAAGTCTAGGAGAGAGATGGGTAGGAATTTAAGACTAGGATTATATGATTAATACCTCATCTTCAATACACCTGCTATTTTTTCCAAAAGGCTGCTGTGTCTGTAGTGAAGACAGAGGTGGGGGTGGGGATTCGAAGGGGATGGGGAGGTTACAAATGCTACTGAAGAAATGCAAAGAGAAGGAAGGAATTCGTCCTTTAGGATTCCAAATAGATTGCATAATAAATCAATTTTCTTACAAGCCAGGCTAGTACCCTGAGGGAATATTTTCTAAATTTCTTTAATCTTCTTTAAGTAATCACAGTTTAAGCCTGGAGGGTTTCTCTCAGTGTGTAGGGAAGACTCTAATACAACCCAGGGCAGCAAGGCCAAGGGGCATTCTACTGTTTGGCAAACGTATGTGGTGAGAGGAGGAGGGAGTGGTCAGACTTGTGACTGCTAATTCCCTCCAAGGACTTCAGCTCAGAGTTATTGTGCCTGTGTGTGCGTGTGTGTCAAGTTGGGAGGAGAGCAAAAGGGGACGGTAACTCAATGGGAGAGGAGAATAGAAAGCTCTTGTCCTGACTCCCCATCTGGGACTCTGGCTAGCTTGAAGCTGACCTAATATGAATATGGTCTTTCATTTTCACGAGGTGCTTGTGTTTCTTGTGTGTATAAAAGGAACCCAATATGAGAGAGTCTACCTGGAGTGCTTGCCAGGGGGCACATGAGGAAGAGATGAAATGGCTCATCAGAGAGGCGACAGGGCATTCAATCCAGAAAGAGGCTGAATTGTGTACCACAGAGTCCCTGAGATGAGCTAAACTCAGGCCAAGCCAGCCAGTGAGGGCCAGCTTCAACCAAGCTGAGAGAGGCCATTACCTTAGATTACTTCAGGCAACAATTAACAGACACACATGCTGATTGGTAGGCAGTGCACAGATGGAGAGGGATGCCTGTGTGGGACTAAAGGAGCCTGCAAACATCCCATCCAAGAACCTTTTCACCTCTACCATGAGATTGCGCTTAAACACCATTTTGAAGAACTTCTGGGTTTGGGGGTAGAGTGTTTCAGAGGTAAGAGATACCAAGTAATATGCAATCAAAGGAACATTTTCCATAAGACTAGGCTAAGGTTAAGGTGCTACATATGTTTTGCATTGTAGAATCACTCACATTCGTTACCCCATTACACATGTATGACTCGATATATATGAATACATGTTATTACATGTGTTTTAAGACTTTTCTCTTAGAAGATTATACGACAATTTTGCCAAGTGGGTAGGTAAAACACAATCATCAAAACTGGAGGACTTTTGAGAGAAAAGGGTACTATTAATAATTACTCCAGCACAACAGGCAAAAACCAAACCATCCCATGCCATCTGGGACACATCCTACAGAAAAAGCTGAATTCTGTTTAGGATGAGAATTTTTTTCTTTGGGCTGGGGAGAGAAGATAGAGAAACCTTTTACTTAATACATACATTTGTTTATAAAATTGATATTTCCTTGGGCCTAACTTAGCTAAGAGTTTACACACATCAGAATTAAATTGTTCTATTTAAGAAATAAACACAAGTTCAGTGGATGTAAGTTGGTTAAAAGTGGAGATGAAGAAGAATTCTTTGATGGAAACAGATACTTGAGAAAATAGCAGTAATTTAGCCCCTTAAAAACTAGATTTGAGTGGGGAGGGACACAGTTGGCCAGAGATTTACATTAGAAGGATAGTTATAGCTGATACGGATTTTAAACTTCACCTGAACTTTGCCATGCTACTATATCTATCCATATTCAGCATTCCCCAACCTCTGTAAAATCTGGAGTGTCCTTAGGTTATTGTTTTGGTGGGTGTAAGAGAGGGAATGAAGACACAGGAGCTGTCTACATTAAGGGATGAAGCTGATGCAGCATGAAAATCATTCATGAAACCTAAGAACTAAGACTCAGTGAAAACTGAAAACCCACCAGAAGCAAGACATTAGAGAAAGAGGCAACCTGAAGAATGTAAACTCCTTCTGAATTTAGGAGCTATCTATGGGGACAATGGGTGGATATGGGTTTCTACTAGTAAAATTAGGGTACCAGCAAACCTACCAAAATATTCAAGAAAAAGTTGTTCTCCTAAGCCTGGGAACCTAGAAATTACTAGCCTGTAGAAATCTAGGTTAAACACATTTTACCCAATTTTATACAATTAAAATAGAATTTTAGTGATCAGCCAGTAACATTTGTTAAGTAAGTCATTCCAGACTGTTACACTCTAGGCAATGAACGCCTTGAACTCACAAACTTAGTTAATTCCATGGAATAAAATAAAATAAGGAAAGACATTCACAACGGCATTTTTCTATGACTGTTGAAATGGTCTTTCCTTGTCATGTGTTAACTATAAATAAATAATACCAATTCTTCACTCTCAAATTGTTTTTATTATTATTAAAGTAACTACAACTTAGAGACAGTGGCATAGATTTATGCACACTCGTTATTTAAAGTTCATGAAATGCCTTCAGCTCCCTGGAGAACATGCAACAAATATGTATAAAATAATAATAAAATAATAATATGCCCAAGGATAAACTGTGTTCCTATGTTTTCATACTGTGAGCATCATGGGCATTTTACAGCACAGGTTGTTTATAAATGAGGCCCCCAGCTGCTACTGAGAGACTCCGGCAGAAAATGGGAGTAAACGGAGGATAATAATCCTGATTATAATAGGAAGCTGTTTCTATAGTGACCCAGGGTGAGTTGCATTCTCCCTAGGAGTAAACTGCTCAGTCAGTAGCTCCTGCGAAGTACCATGTGGTAAATTACCTCCTTCCAGGTACTAAATGATACCTTGATGCCTTGGAAAAATTAATGGGTGAGTGGTTTACTTTGAGAGCATTTTATTCCCTCTGAGTCAACATAGGATTCTGCCCAATTAAGTTTTGGAGGGCAGAATTTGCCCTAGAAAGAGCAGTTTAAAGGTTTAGAGTTATGGAAGCAATATAAAAACTAGTCCCCGATGTATAGTAAAGATAGGACTTCTCACCATGGGTAAGACTTTCATTATCAGCAGAGTTAGTACATTTCCCTCAGTGGCCAAATGAAGGGGAAAGAAGGGCTGGGAGTTACCATTAAAATATGAAATACAGTAACTTTTTCTTTTTACAATTTATTTATAGTCAACTATCTCATGGTCACTTCTGAAACATGCCAAGGATTGGGCTGATTATAGAGTCTCATACAATTCAGACTGCTGCCACATTAGGTAAATAAAAGTTACTGTTTTCTTTAGAAATATGTTTTCTACATTTAATGGATTATAGAGTCACTGAGACAACAGAAAACTCAAATAGGCTGGAGGCATTATTGGATTTTGAACTAAATTTTTTTTTTTAAATAGAGAAGGCCAAAATGCCATTTTGTTCAGCTTTATCTAATTATTTCTCAAGCTCTGTTCTACAGTCAGTTAAATTAAATTAACAAAATTAAATTAATGAATTTTTGAGAAGGGTTTTCTTTAAAGAATCAGATATTATTGTGGTTATTTAAACAAAATACCTTTTTTATATAGCAAAACTGCTTAAAGTGTCTTTGAATCTAGTATAAGGATAAATTATCAAGTAAGCATTCTAGCAGCAATTATTTTTGGTTGACTTACTAGGTGATACTAACATTATCACATTTATAAAGCACTTTTATTTTCTGAGAAGTTATGAATCTTTTTCTCCAACTGTTATCAAAAGGCATCCATGAACTAGGGAGAAGTGATGGAAATTCACTTTTTTACAAAGTGAGGTTCTAGGTGTGGAAGCCCAACAAGAACTTTCTCTGACTTCCTACTCCTCCAACGAAGCCTTTCTTCACAACTGTCAAAGTGCACTAAAAAGATGAAAATCTCATCCCATGAAACTTGTAGACATGGAAATGGTTGGAAATAAATATAAGCACACACATTTGTTTTTATTAAAATGAAGACTGAGGGCGCCTGGTGGCTCAGTCGGTTAAGCATCTGCCTTCGGCTCAGGTCATGATCCCAGAGTCCTGGGATCAAGCCCCGCGTCGGGCTCCCTGCTCAGTGGGGAGTCTGCTTCTCCCTCTCCTCTGCTTGCCGCTCCCTCTGCTTGTGCTCTCTCTCTCTTCTGCTCTCTCTCAAATAAATAAATAAATAAAATCTTTAAAAAATTAAAAAAAATAAAATGAGGATTGAGAAACAAATGACACAAAGGGTAATTTTAATATTCAGAGTCAGATTGCTTGGATCTAGCTCCTGTCGCAGCCACTTAATAGCCGTGGAGCAACCGCTGTGAACTTCAGATTCTTGTCTGTAAGATGAGAATCATCATCATACCTACCTGGTGCAGCTGTCCCAGTCATTAGGATATTTTAGCTAATTTAAGCACGTCGCACATTGCCGAGTGATGACAACCCTCAAAAAATGTTACATATTATTATCATATTGTCATCGTCATTATCATTATTATTTTAGTTTTGTGGCCAGCACTGGTCAATGTTGTGCAGGGTGTAAACAAACGACATGGAATACATGGGTTTTGCTACTTTAAGAGATTACATGGAAATGTGGGAGAATATATTAACAAAATAAGCAGGAAATGATGATATGTTGTCAAATATAAGATAATGTAGTATAGACAATAAGTGCTATAGACAATACATTTGAGATCTATCAGTGTCAGAATCCAGTTTTCATTTTTGTCACTGAGCACATCTTATCTAAACATATTACTTTGTTCAATAAGCACACCCTTATGGACCAGACACTTCCGTTCAGAAGTGGACAAAACTGATAGAGTTCTTCCCCTCCTGGAAGGGGAACACCAAAGAGTGTTAAAGACAGACATCTAGCATATAACTACAAATTAAAAAAATGAATGAATAAATAGACTTTGATAACTGTGTTGTGGGAAATGGACAGTGGGGCTCATTTAGATTGGAGGAGCAAGCAAGGCCTCTTAAAAGAAATGACATATAAAGTGATACCTGAAGAATAAGCTAAACTGGCCCACAGGAAGTGTCTAGGGAGAGGAGGCTCCAAGGTAGTAATGGGCCTGGTGGGTTTAAAGAATGAAGAGAAGGGAACTGAACCTAAGATTCTGCTTCAAATTGCTTATCGTGGCTTAGGGAGAAAGAATTTATAATAAACAGGGCAGCCCCAAGTAGTGTGTGATGGAATTGTGGTTGGAAAGATAGCTACATCAACAGCTCTCCACTGGCTAAAGCAAAGCACTGCTGAGTGTTGGGAAACGTGTGAGTGTATTTTGTGCTTAGTAAGTGATAGAAGAGGAACATTCTGGGTACAGGGTGCAGCAGCAGTGAAGTCAAGGGCATTAGACACAGACTGATGTCTCAGGAGCTTGGGCTGGGAGTAGGGAGATGGAGAATGCCAAGGCAATAAAACTGAGAATATGGGCAGGACAGAATTTTGAAGCCACACTGTGGCATTGGTAGTTTTTCCAGAGGCAAGGGAGAACCACTGCATTATTTGAAGCAGTGAAGCGCCGTCATCAGATTCTGGTTTCTGAAAGTTTGCAACACATCAAATTTCTGGGCATGGGATTCAGGGATCTGCAGTTTTATTAAGCATGCCAAGTGAATCTTGTGGGCTACTAAATGTTGAGAGTTGCTGTTGTTCAAATTAGTCTTAAGAATTTTGATAATTAAAAATAAAAAGGAGAATCCCTCATGCAGAGGAACACGAGGGAACTTTTCAGGGTGTTAGGAATGTTCGATATAGTGATCGTGGTTGGAATTACACAACTGTACACATTTGTTAAAATGCATCAAAATGTACACTTGTAATTGGAAAATTTTATTGCTTACAAATGATATCTTGATAAAGCTGTTTTGTTTTCAAAGGACAGTGGACTTGGCAAATAGCAAGATAGGTTACCATTCAAAAGAGGAATGTCATTGATATAAGAGTCACAAAACTGCAAAGGGATGAACAAGGAAGGCAGCAGTAGAAACATCGAATACTTATTTGAGAAGTAGGGTGATAATGAGAAGGAAAGAGACGGGGATGGGAAGGCAGGACAGTAGCTTGACAGAGTAAGATGACTGGAGAAAAATTCTCCAGATCACATACGTAGGTAGAAGAGGTGAAACCAGCAGAGAAGAGGAGAACTATGATGTAAGGAAGAAAGGAATTACTAGGGGAGTTAGAGTGAATGGGATTAAGAGAAAAACTTGCAGAATTAGTCTAATCAATGAGAATCAATCGAAGAAGTCTAATCACTTTTCTCGTCAATAATTGAAACAAAGAAAGCAATAATGTCATCTGCTTGTCATCACTTTCCCAAGTGCCGCTTTTCTTAATAACGTAGGAAACCAAGTTTACAGCTACCCTGCATTCATGTGGACTACTGCTTTGTCCACTACTATGACACAATTAAGTCTCTTCACTTGTTTCTGCAAAGAATCTACTTTCAATAAGCTCATGGGAGTTAGAGTTTTACTGTATGCCTTGTCTTTGACACGGCGATCATGAGCAATGTTCAAATCTATTCATAATGAAATTCCCCAGACAACGTTGTGTTGCTTTCCCAAATCTGGGAAAACAGGGGCTACTATCTTGCAGTAGACAGACCTGGATTTGAATCCAGGCTCCACTTCTTACCAGTTACAGGCCTTTTTGAACTTTTGTTTGTGGGATTTTATCTTATTTATTTATCTTAAAAATTTATTTATTTTAGAGCGAGAAAGAGAGCGAGCACGCACAGAGGGCCAGAGGGAGACAGAGAGAAGCAGACTCCCCACTGAGCTGGGAGCCTGCGGCGGGGCTAGATCTCAGGACTCTGAGATCATGACCTGAGACGAAATCAAGAGTCCGACGCTCAGCTGACTGAGCCACTGAGGTGCCCCTGCTTGTGGGATTTTAAGTAGTTAGCATAGGTGGACTACATTCCCAGATAAACATTCAATAAACAATACCTGTAATGATGATGAAGAGGCAGCTGCAGCAGCTCCCGCCTAGCCCAGTAGCTGACAGGTTGTAGGTTCTCAAGTTATAGCCCATTAATTATTAGCATCAGTATAGCATAGTATTACTTAAATATAAAGCAAAGGTTTTTATGCTAAAATATGTTCATACAAAGAAAAAGATAAAAAGTGAGTATGTAGAGGAAAGTTAAGAGAGTGAATCCTATGAGTTCGCATCATAAGAATTTTTTTTCCTTTTTTTAAAGATTTATTTACTTGAGAGAGAGAGAAAGAGCAAGTGTGTGAGCCTAGGGAGAGGGGGGAGGGAGAGGGAGAGAGAAGCAGGCTCCCCGCTGAGCTCACAGCCCCACCCAGGGATGGATCTCAGGACCCTGAGATCATGACCTGAGCCGAAATCAAAAGTCAGACACTTAACTGACTCAGTCACCCAGGTGCCCCTCCTTTTTCTTTTTATTGTATCTGTACGAGAATATGGATGTTAGCAAACTTATTGTGTTAATCACTTCACAATATATGTGGATCAGACCAGCATACTGTATGCCTTAAACTTATACAGTGATATATGTCAATTACTTCCCAATGAAACTGTAAAAAAAAAAAAAAAGTGAGCATGAGAGAACAAAGATGTGTTTTTCCATCTCTTTAAATTTGCAAACTTAATGGCACTAGGGATAAAACTCACATTAGAAACAGGGCCATAATCACAGTACTCTGTTCATTTCCAGAAAGATATACTGGAGTCATTAGGAAACTGAGATCAGAAGATAATGTGCCATGCTAATTCCATGACTAGGACATTAAAAGTAAACCTTCCACAAGGACTCTTGACCCTAGAAAAGTATAAATGTGGATTGTTCTCTGGATTGGCACAAATATAAAACCCCAGGATTCTCTGGGGGGATGTGTTTTTTATAAAATAATAACAGAGAAGAAAAGTTTTGGTATTTAAAGAACACTTCATAACAGAATCCATACTTTTAAGGAATCTACAGCTAAGAGAGTGCACAATAAAGGCACACGGTGCTGTTTAACACAAGCAGCAGTTTACCTATAAATACCACTTAGGACAGAGGCCAGCACATCTTTGCAAGAAGTACTTTCTGTCAAAATCTCAATTAGTCACTGCCATTGTTCAAAGAATTAAATGTCTTAGATGTCTCACTAATAAGGTGGATGTGCCATGCTTTTATTTCTAACACTAAGCGATGGCCAGCTAAAGGCAGGTTAGCATCATCTAGCATAGAGAAGCATGCATATGGTCGTTTCTACCTTCCCTTGTTTTTCTTCATGGTTGAAACCAGCTCTTAACTGTTTATTAAGGCACTAATTGATTCAAAGATGTTATGCAGTATTCCCTAAATAATCACTGGTATGATATTATATTTTAAAATTTTTTCCTTCCATTTTTGATGCATGCTTCAGAAATACAAATTCATCACATTTTAGGTGTACTGTGAAAATAAAGTTGCAAATTCTTATTTTCTTGACAAATGCGATTTCTAGTATATTCAGATTTCTACTGTATTTTTTTTGTTTTTTGTTTTTTTATATTCCAGCTTTCCCCTCTATTTTTGTTTAAAAATTCTAACACAGAATTTCATGCCAGAAAAATTTTTTTTTCTCCTGAAGCTGGAAGAAATCATTTCAAGTTTCAAGACTGTGAAAATTGACTATGCCTGACTTTTTCCAAATTGTCTCGTAATGCTTTTTGCCAGGCAGATTCTAGGACCAGTTAGTTTATGATCAAAACTTACAGATGGTACTTACAGAAGACTAGCCAGTAGGGCATTTTTCAAGAATGTCAAGATCAAAAACTATAATTAAAGGTTATTTTGGGAAAAGCCAGCGTCCCCATCACTAACTCCGCAGGGGGAAAAAAAAAGAAGAAGAAACGATTTTGTGACAAAGTAATTGCTGACAAAAACACTGTAACCCAATATGTCATTTGAAAACAATTGAATTTCTGGTCTTTTCATTGGGGAACTTTAGCTTTCAAAGTGATAGTTAGGGTTATAGTGTATAATGCTGACTTTTCCTTAAGATCGTAGGTTATTTCACAGCTGTCATAGTTACATAGCCATCTTCCCTGTCACCAGTTCCTGTAGCTCATCCTTGCTGGTGGTTATCTTTATGCCAAATCCTTATAACGTTTAATCACCACCAGGTCGAGGTCACATGATGGTAAGCCTGTGATGAAATTTTTACCTCTTAATGTGCAAGGGAAAATTTTATGCACTGAGGCAAAAGCAGGAAAATAATGAATATCTATAGTTTAATTTCCATGCATCACTGCTTGTGGCAGTGAAATAAATACCAGGGTGAAGTAATAGCGTAGTTAGAGGGGTGTGCTAGAGGTTTAAAGAGGAGAATTAATATCCATGATTAAAATCGCATGCATCATTGCCAAGGGCTGTGAAAATATGTCAATTGCATGACTATGTCTGTTTCAGTGCCAGAGAAGGAACATTTAAAATTTAATAATAATTGCTCTGTTTTCTTGCATAAAACAAAGCAAAATCTTTAGTCCAAAGTCTTACTGTTACTAAATGAATGCCATGGATATGTGTTTTTGAAAATTATCAACTTTAATCGTACATATATTTTTAGGTCCTGATAAGTAGTTTTTCCATCTCTTTTTTATTTAAAAAACACTGCCTGGGTGGCTCAGTCGGTTAAGCATCTGCCTTCGGCTCGGGTCATGATCCCGGAGTCCTGGGATCGAGCCCCACGTCGGGCTCCCTGCTCAGCGGGAAGCCTGCTTCTCCCTCTCCGACTCCCTCTGCTTGTGTTCCCTCTCTGTCAAATAAATAAATCTTTAAAATAAAATAAAATTAAAAAAAATAAAAAACCAACCTAATGTTGCATATCTACAGGTTCATTTTTTAACTAGGTAACAATTCTATAATTATAATTTAATTAGTCTTTGAATTGATATTTGTAGCTCATTTATATTCCTTGATAATGATGATGACTTTATAATATCATATTGCTACAAAAAATGGCAAAGCATATTTTCAATATTATTTATTTATTTAAGTTTAGGTTTTTTGTAACTAATAACCGTGTATACCCTTAAATTGCAACATGTAAAATGTTCACATGACAGACAACTTATTGGGGTGAATTAAGAATATGTGATTCATTTGTACTTAGAATATGTCTGATTTTTATGGTAACTACTACAGAGGACACTGAAAAAGTATTGCTAATATTCACATTCCCTGTATTTCAGAGGTCCTGCTTTTCACTGGGCATTTGAAGTGAAAAATTAGGCTAGTTTGCAACCCTCGAAGAACATTTTTAAAAACCACTTAATGTAGACAGTTACTTTTCCGAGAATTCTTACTTGGTTGTTGTTTTTAAGTCTGTGAATTCACCACAAAGCAGAACTCTCACATGCAAAGGTTTTAAAATATAATGCTTTTTTGGCTACAGCAGACCTAAGATACACTAATTTTCTAGCTATTAAACAACCAAATCTCTCTCAATTTCTCTCTCTCCTTCTCTCTCTCTCTCTCTCACACACACACACTTTGTACAGATTCTTACTCAGTGTTATGCTTTTGTATTTTGTCCCCTTGAAGGAGATGAGTACTGTACCCTTTGTTTTGCTCAGAATTGAGGAACTAAGTACTTGGTCAGCACTCAGCAAATAATAAGTCATAAAGACAAGTACTGAATCCAATTTGAAACTGTAGGGGAATATTTAAGTGGCCCCAAATGTCTCTGTTCTAGGACTTAATTCCATTTACGGAGGAGCTGCAATTCCAGATTTTTATGTTCATGCAGTAATTCAAATTATTCTCTTTTATTTTTAACGTCTGGATGGGCCAAAGAGATTTTCACACTGACGATTACAGCCATGGCTTTCACCAAGCTGAAAAACAAGCTTTAATGTGATGATCCACACCAGACCAAACCTGATGAGAAATGTAGGGTGTTGCTATGGCAATTCCATTCGTTGGAACTTTTCTCTGTTGGCTTCACTCTGACATTACATTCTAAAAAGAATCCTATGAAAAGGTGCAGTGGCTGTGAAGACAAATGCGAAGCCAAGGAGATGGAACTTTCTCATCTGTCTTTCTCCCAAAGAGAGAATGTCGTCATATTGTAATGCCACCCTAATGTAGTCAGAGGGCTGGCTTAGGAGGTGTCATTCTGAGATTTCATTGAAACCCTGGAGTTTTTCACTTAAGTGGAAAATGGCAATGTCAGGGTTATGAGCAGAATTATAAGGTGGAAGAAGGATGCTTAGATTAAACTGAAAGATGATGAGGGCTTGGCTCCTGAAGGAAGGAAGGAAGACCTGTTTTGTTGTTGGGGGTGGAGGCTGTATTTTTTTTTTTTTTTTTAACTAGAGGTTTGATATATTAAAATGTCACTTAAATCTAAGCATCGACAGTGAATGAATCCCAGGTATATCTCTGATGGAGAGGGAAATTTATTAATTTACCTAATGTCATTTCTTTCCAGATAGACCTTCCTTTCAGGGGTTATAATCAATTCAACTGTTTATAACAACAACCTCAGTTAGAATCTCATTATAGACATTGTGTCAAGCACTTTTTTCCTGTTTAATATCACTTAAACTCTTCACAAACAACCCTCTGAGGTAGCTATTATTAGCAACTCCATTTGCTACTTGGACTTAGGTCAATCACTTAGAAAGAAAAAAATCAAGAATTTGAACACAGAACCAAGATCTTAATCAGTGTATTATTAAACAGAACTAACTGTGCCAAAATTTGATGGGGGAGGGGATTCCTAAGCAATTTACTAGTCAGTAGGAAAAACTATCTTTGACATTACTGTGAATGTCATCCTTTTTCAAGCTAGAAATACAACCAATCAAGTGAGGCTAAGGAGGTGATGTGTCAGGTGATGATGTATCTTCTGCCTTAACCCACTTTGCAGTTTTAACTCAACAACAATAATTTATGGAGATTTAACCAGATGCTGTAAATACAAAAGGACGAAGACACAAGTTCCTGACTCAGAAGAATTTATCAGTTACTGGAAGTACATAGTCAACACGTAAAGTGGGGATTCACCGATTTAGGCGTGAATATAAGTATATTTAGCAGTAAGACAGAGGTTAGGAATTAGTGATCTGATGGCTGATAAGGCCCTCAGACATGTTTAATTTGACCCATCCAGTGTGGTTTTGAACATTTTTACTCAATGTTCACATTTAAAAATTGAAAGATTTCACACAAAATTTGGATTTTCTCATTAAAAAATTCAAATATCTGTGAACACAGAATTCATATTCCTATTTGACAGTAATTGGCTGGAGCTAATGGAAAGTGTCCACATTAGTAGTGGTGTGCACTCTCCAGTTTTCAAGATTTCCCACCCCTACTTCTCCTGCACACCGAAGTTCAGTGACAGTTGTCATTCATCATAAAGCTTTTGTCTTTATCTTTCTTATGCCTGTTTATATATGCTACTTTCCTGGCCCGTATAGACTTTTGAGGTTGTGACTTTGCTGTAAGGACACTGAAAGGCATTTGAAATACATATTAGTAATAGGTAAGAACAAAAAGGCAATCATTCAGGTAGTAGCAGAGTATCTGCTCTTTCCATGTGCCTCTGCGATATTCTGTGGATATACACTTAAAATAGCTAAAGATGAGATCTGGGATATGAATTGAAGTTGCCACGACTACTGAGTGCTTCAGAGGTATGATTTACTGCAAAACTATTTTGGTTTCCCTAAATCTGGATAGGATGTAGGTCACTAAGATGCCCGGTATGGGTGGATGTGTAAACATTTCAGATAAGCAGGCACAATTTATGTGCAAAGAAGATTCCAGTTGGAGAATCAGATTAAGTAGAGGGAAATAAAGTGGAGTAGAGAGCTAGAATGAGGAGATGAGGGAGAGAGAGAGGTAGGGATGAGTGGAGAGACTTTATGAGTTGTGAGGTTATAGCTCCTCAATTCCTTAAGCATTGCCCAGGGTCTTGGCCCTTTCCAGCATTCATCCAGTAGCTTCTGATAAAATGGACTACAAGATTTTTTTTCTTGGTTTTTGCTTTTATCTCTGCCTGGGATGACTTCTTTCTCTGCAAACCTTTAATTCATCTGATATTCTCTTACATTTCAACACTTGGTTCAGGAGGCTCATTTTCTACTAAACTTTTCTGTTGCCCTTTAGAGAAAGGAAATAATGTCTTCCTTTACACTACGAACACCTTGTATAGGCTTCATTTATTAGACTTAATTATATCCCATTGAAATTATGTATTTACATGCTTGTCTTCCCTAGCAGACTTGGAATTCTTGGCAAGGTGTCCATGTTTTACTTATCTTTGTATCTCTATTTATCAGCATGGTATAATAAATATTTGTTGAATAAGTGAATGAATACATTCTCAAAAAGGAGTCAAATTAAAGTATTTTTTTTAAATTTCCTTGACCTACTGACTAATCACATAATCTTAAAGACCCAACATTTCACTCAAAATAGCTATTTAACATATGTAATTATTAACCCAATTGACAAAAATTGTGATAACATTTTGAAGTTACACACACACACACCCATATCTATATATCTGTATCTATAATTAGTTGAACATGTTCTTCATCTGGGGTGCTAAATTAAGACACTCTGGAGAGCATCTGAGTGAAATTTAATTACATAACTGAATAAGCATTTAATTTCATTATAAAATTTACCAAATATACCCCCTCTATCCAGTCACCCACCAAAGCTACCATGTTCTTTTGAAAAATATCATCTTTAAAATATTAACTAAAGCAAGGAAAAACAACTGTAAATCTTATCTATGGTACCTGGCCTATATATTTTTTCACTTTATTGAAATATAATGAAAAAGTGCACATTAGTGTATAGCGCAACTGAGCACACCTGTATAACTAGTTCCCAGGTAAAAAATAAGATTACCACCAGCTCCCCAAAGCACCTATTTCCTCTCCTGTCCATGGCCCTCTTGTTAACCACATTCCAGACTTCTAAAAGCATAGATTAGTTTTTGCCTGTTTTTAATAATCGGAATGTTTGCTACATTTAAAACTTACGCTCACATAATGCATACATTATAAAAAAGCATCTATTCTTAACCCTGCAGAGTTACAAAGGTGGAAAAGACATTCCAGAAACTTTATCTGGTAGAGGAGGTAACACATAACAAAATACCTATGGACACACAGTACGTAGTAAATGAGTTCTGAGTGATAGCAGAGTCTTAAAAAAGGAATCTCTCATCTGGCTTCATACAAAGTGTGGAATCACTATTGAGGTTCTGAAAAAGGCATGATTTTAATAATAGGTTTCTTTCAGGTTGGCAGAAACAAAGCTACTTTACATCTGTTGTGACAAATTTATCTCATAGATAGATGCAGAGCTACATAATCTTCTCTCTGATGGAAGCCTCTGAGATCATATTAAAGATGGGTTGAAGGAGCAAAGCTGGGCAGTAGCCAGGATGGCAAAGCACCCTTGGGTTACTCTTTGGAGTAAGAGCTATTAACTGCAATGGTAGTTGGTGGCCCGAAAAGTGCATTGGAGGGCTGAGTTTTAAAGCTACTCTTACATATGGATGAGAAGTTACACAATGCTAGAAGAATGTTGCTAGGGAGCAATTTTCTGTGGGTTACTGATTGCCTGGTGTTGAGCTTCCAAGTAAAAAGCCTTCTAGGTTACAGAGATAATAAGCAAGGTGGGTCAGTAGTCTCTGAGACTAAATAGCCAGTAGGGACTAGGAGTGTCAACTGATGACTATGATACACTATTTTTCAGGAATGCCTTCTTTATGCTTCGATGAAAAAGTAATGCCCTTTGTCAAATCCTCTTCCTTGGAAACAGAGTGGTCCTCACCCTATTAAACAGTTGTCTGCCCTAGAATCAGCTTACTCTCCTAAACTACTGGGGCTCATCACCCAGAGCCTAGTATAGTACTTCAGCCTTGGTCTCATTAGGCAATGCTTTCCATTTTAGGCTACTTGCTTCAATAGTTTGCCATTCCTGTTTTACTCTGGTATCAGCTCAGGAAACCATTTGTTTATCTTTCCTCTCACCATAACCAAAACAATTCCCTAACAAAAATTCTCTTCTCAAGAAACTCCCAACTAGTATTGGAGAAAAACTGCTCCCTCACATAGAGTGGAATGCTCAGAGGTTATACTGTTACTGCATAATGTTCCGAGAAGAGTAGAATTTGGCTGTAACTGTGCACCTCTTTTGGTTTCAAAAAATCAACAGTCTGAATCACGTCAAAACTCCAAAGGACTCATGTTTCCAGAGTAGTGGTAGAGAAGAGGTTTGGTTGGGATGGGGACTGTATGCCTTAGGAAGAGCCTCCCTAGGGTATAATAAGGAAAGAGCCATAGGCAGTTGAGCTCAAGCACTCAAGTAACATAATATGATGACATTAACATAATGGCACAAAGTGAACAAACCTCTTTTCCCTTGAGTCCTGGAAATGGATGTTCCCTCAGCATATAAGAGAAAGTGCTTCCTCTGTGCCTTTTTGGATAGTCTGTCCCAGGATTGCCTGAGGGAGGGTTGCTTTCTCTAAGCCCCCAAATCATGTAAACACTAGTTCTTAAGAGTCATTTGAAGAATGTGTTAAAAATAAACTTACTTCACAGTATAGTCTCAATTATGGAAAAACAAAACAAAAACTATATAGTTTTAGAGAAAGGAATACACACACACGTAATAGAGAAAAGAAATAAAATAAAATGAAATATAACCAGTGATTCTTCTTTCTGGTTTGTTAGTGTATCAACACGACTTTTGTTCTTAAACTCATCTGTAATTTTCTAATTTTATACATTAATATTACTTCTACAAACAGAAGTAAAAACCAAAACTGTTATTTAAAAAATATGAACCAATGAATTATTAGAGATTCCAATTTGAACTCTGGAGAATGGTCAGTAGTGTGGGTGCTTCTTGGCTCACAGCCACATTATCAAAGTAGGTCAAGACTGAGGTGTTCCAGAGGGGCAGGAAGAGGTGAGAGAATCCTTGCTCTGTACCCTATTTCGGCTGTACAAAGTTTTGCACACTGAGGTTACATAAGTCTAAATATTGACATATATGTGTTTCTTCTTAGTCTTTCATCTCCTTGAGATAAATTTGTAGCCCTAGTAAAGATCTAGTACTAATCAATACATATTCATTGAATACATTGAAGGAATGAATGAATTGAAAGCGTAAATGAATGACTGAATTTCCAAACAACCACTTGTGAGGTTTTCTAAATGTTCTACAACCTGTCCTCTAACAATTTTAGTTACCACCACTCTAAATTCAAAATTTGATTTAGAATCATGCAGAGTCGAAATGAGGATGTTGTTTGGTTTCTTTATTCCTTCCCAGATGCACACATTATCTATTTTTAATTTCTATTACATCTACCTAAAACAGAAGTTTCTGGTAAAATATGTAGTAAATTTACTGTAGGAAAATGTGGACTATTTGAAACTATAGATTAGATGAGAGAAATTATGGGAAAATTTATTTATAAAATCAAATCAGTCTGTCTTAAGAATGAAAACAGTCATGGTCAGTGTAGATGAAAAAAGAAATGATATCACATATCTTGAACCAAGAACCAATGATGTAATGATATAAAAATTGGCTTTTTCTTTTTTTTAAGTAGGCTCCACACCCAGCATGGAGCCCAATATGGGACTTGAATTCACAATCCTGAGATCAAGGCCTGAGTTGAGATCAAGAGTAGGACGTTGAACTGACTGAACCACCCAACTTTTTAATAAAATATTATGTTAGTGTTTTACTTATATAATTTAATTATGAGGACTTCAAGGAATAGAAAAGAACAGATGAATTACTAAAAATAATACAAAAATCTACATGATATTAGGCAGTTGGCATAGAATAATACATAGAGTTGTTCACATTTTAAAATTTATTTATCCATTACTCATTTGTAGTAGAAGAAAGCATTACCAGGTATATATTAGTATTTCACAAATAAAACAACAGCAGGAAAAAGTAATTTGAGCAGCATAACCATATTTTATGACAATGTCACTTTTTATCAGAAAGTGTTCACAGTACTGATCTGATTTTCCAAGGAGTCTATGACTCAAAAATGGATCAGGATGACTGCTTTCAAGTTCATTAGATTTCCTGTTCACCAGGAGTCAATGTCTTGTTAAGGTGTCAAAAGTATAATTTGCCTCTTTTGAATGCAAACCAATAGATGGTGCTCCTTATCTGCTGAGCAGTATTTACCAGAGGGATAGATAGTGCGACTGATTTTCCTGAGAAAGTTGGTATTTTCATAGAAATTGAGTAAATTCCATTCACCTACAGTGAAAAGTTGCTTCCACAGCGTTGGTTTCTACTCATCACTAAAATTCCCACAGAAGGGGTGCCTGGGTGGCTCAGTCATTAAGCGTCTGCCTTCCGCTCAGGTCGCGATCCCAGAGTCCTGGGATGGAGCCCCGCATTAGGCTCCTTGCTCAGTGGGGGGGGCCTGCTTCTCCCTCTCCCACTCCCCCTGCTTGTGTTGCCTCTCTCGCTATGTCTCTCTCTGTCAAACAAATAAATAAAACTTCAAAAAAGGAAAAATAATAAAAATAATAAAATTCCCACGGAAAACAAAGGGAGGAATGGATGATGATGTCACAGGTACCTTTTACTTTCTCTTAATTGTACATCTGCCCTACAAAGAAAGACCTTTATTGGTAATCTGTTCTTCAGGATTTATCCACAATCTCCTTCTTCTGTAGGTAGGGGATTCTCTCAATTCCTGGACTATTTCTAGGATAAATGAGCATGAACCTCTTGATGACATGTCTATTATCGAATTGAACTGTTATTTAAATCTTGCATTGCCATTTAATTTCTCACTTATGTATGTTTTATCTCTTCAGCTGGATTGTAAAGCTTGGGAAGGTCATAGAACATATATCCTATTTTCTATCCTACCCACTTGCCTTTCATAGTCTTTGGTAGGTACTCAATAAATATTGATGGGTAGGATAAAATTCAGCTGAAAATACCAAACCTGGGCTTGCCTGTCAGCTCCCAGTTCAGTTCTATGACTTGCAAATTTAATTTTGAGTGAGTACAAAGTACTCACTTATTCTGCAAAATGAAAAACTGTGCATACTTAGAAAGAATCTATCTTCTGCTGGTGACATCAAAATTCTAGATTTTCTTTCTCTCTGAAAGGCCCAAATAATTTGCACATTACTACTACATTGATTTACAGTACTGTAATTTTATTTTATGATTTTTTTATAAGTACTGTAATTTTAAAGCAGCATTTCAAATAAGCACACCCTGCAAATATATTTTAAAATAGGACATCTCTACCTTGTTAGGATAGGTTTTATACTACAGAGAATTAGTGAATTTTACATGTGAATTATGAACCCATCAATGTAAATATTATATCTTGAAATACCAACAACTACTTAATTTGAATTAATACTCAATAAAAATTACATCCAGAAGGCAGATGGAATTTTTAATTAATTTGTTTATATTATATGGGTAAAAGCTAAAGGCAGAATCACATGGTATTAGGGCAGGGCCGAGTCTTTTCTATTTACTGAAGAAAAAACAGTCTATTTTAAATAAATAGTCAAATCTGCTAATCCTTACATTACTTCCAACTGGCAAATTACCTTAACAGCTAAATATTTTCTTAATAATGAAGAGGAGCATTCAGGCAAGAACTTCCAAGTGTAATATACCGATACAGTCCTGTGTCATAGTTCTCTAAGTCAGGTGCCACCCTGTATCAGGTGAGGCATTTAATCCCAGCAGATAGGAAAAAAATACATGTGTCCAATCAAAGAGTGATAAATTTAGTAGCATCTGTTTTTACAGTATCACTTTAACATTTTCAAACCAAATAATACTATGCTATCAAAGAGATCAAACTGGCATAAAACATTCATTTAGAGGAAATGAAATAGGAAACTAGAACTAGAGACCTGAAAAATAGAAACTTTATACTTATCAACATCCCTAATATGCCTTCTTCTCTTTCTCTGAAACAAAAAAGCTTTAAAACAGCATCCCACACCTTTGCGTGGTTTCAGAACACAGGGCAAGGAAATGGGCATGAGGGTGCTAATAGCTGCTTAACTAATAAAAAAATTCACATGAGATTGTATTGTGATTTAAAAAAATGACTGTCCCTATTTATGTTGATGAAATGCTGAAAAGCCTAACTTTGGGATCTGTTTTAGAAAATGCAGTTTTCCCATATTTTTCAATCAAAAATGCAGGGAATCAGCAAAATTATGGAGTGTATTGCAGTGCCCATTATGTACTTCCGGGATTTGATTTAGAGAAAAATTAAAGCTAAGTGGCTTTGATAAAACAGAAATTTAACTCAAAATGAATGGCATTTTAGGTTTTTTTCTTCTTCTTTTTTTAAATAATGGGCTTTTGAAAAACTCTGTTTTAAAAGAGATATATTTTCTATACAAATGTACAAAAAAGATAGTAGGAAAATGGCAAGGCTTTGGAAGCAAGACAACAGAACCCCCATACATTGCCTTTGTATTGTCCTTTTGTTGATGTAGCCCACTGTTCATTTACATTTAAAGACTGAAATCCTGCTCGATAATCTTTCAGCTTCAGCTTCCTCTCCCTAATTGCTATACATAGACTGACATCTACCTTTTATTGTAATTGGGTTATTTTCTTTTGTTCTTTGCTATATCTTAGGAAGAGAAAAATTACCTTAAAATTATTTTTCTTTCTGTAGGCATAAAAAAGTTCTCAGTTCCTTTTACTATCCTGGAAAAAAATGAATCGAAATGATAGCCTGGATTAGAAGTAATTATTTAAATTGCTTTAGTTTCAGGAAATCGAAAAAGACAAAGCATATTTTCATTTAATACTATCTCATTTTAAATAAGCTCCTTCAGGAATCTTGGCTACAACTTGCCTGACCAGTGTCCACTAGATGACACTGTTGTATAAGCACAATAATGAGAGGCCATGGCTTTGACAATAACTAATTTATCATATATATATATTTAGCTACTGTCAGTGTCTCTTTCCCAAGATGAAACTGGCTTAGCATTTTTAATTGGATATGGTTGATAGCTACAACTTCATATAATTTAGAGTAAAGCTACCCTCAAAAGTTAACATGTAGGAAGAAAAGGAGTATCTGCTCCACAGCGTTCGTATTTTTGCAGTAGAAAAATCTTTCAAAATCTGTGTATTTCGTAGTTAAGATAGACTTCATTATGAATTTTAAATTGTGCCATTTTAAATCGAGTGATGACGATTGTACTGATAATGTTGGTTTTCTAGTAGTGCCTTGTCAGTAATCTATTTTTTTTCCCTCTCTCTCTCCCTTCCTCGTGTCCTTGTCCTCCCTTCCTTCGTGTCTTTTCAATTCTCTTTTTCTTCCCTTTCTGATTCTGGGTTGGGAGTGCAGCGCCAAAATCAGGGGAAGAATCAATAGTCTTAAGCTAACAGCCTCTATGCCACATTGTTGCCAAGCCAGGAAACTTTAGTCTGGGAAAAAACACAGGTTTTTAAGAGACAATCTTGATGCTCTTGTGTAGACAGAGCCATTGGAGGAAACGGACTACCTGGAATTGTACATGTATTTCCGGACATAGAGATTTTCCTGTAAAATCCACTATTTGAGGATAAAATACAGATTATTGAGATTTCCCCTGATATTAGGATTCCTTTGTCATAACTCATTTTTATAGTGATGTTCAAAATCACTGTGACATTAAGCTCATTTTCTGTGGCTTTAACTTATTAAGAATGTTGAGGTAAAAGCATTCATGCTCTCTACTATACATCACATATACTCATCTCATGCTGTTTACCTGAAAATCTTGGAGGAAGGGCCAGGCCTAAAAGGAAATTACTCTAAGTGTGAGTGGCGATAGAAGTGTTTTATGGCATGTAGCATGTCTCCGAGGGAAACGACAGACATGTCACCTTGTTTTTTCCCTTGTCGTAAGCCAGGCCTGCTGGAGCTAGGAAAGCTGAGTGGGAGATGCCCTGTAGTTCTGTGAGAAGCCCACGGCCTGCTGCAATTTCTGCACCCAGCAAAATGGGCTACATACCCCGAGTGCTGGAGTTTGCACTAGACCATGTTTTGTCAACATGATTTGCGAACAAAACTACCAGATGATGCCATTACATCTATGATGAGGTGTAGAAAAGAGACTCACATACTAAAATTAGTTTGCAAAGACATGGCCATCATGGTTAAATACCTGGGCATTCTGTGAATAGGTGGATGGTGGGAATATGCATCAGCGGAACCTCATGTTAATTCACCCTCCTTTTCTTTCTCTTTTTTCACCTCTCAGAGTCTATAATTTATTTTCTGTTTTTTGTTTTTAGTTTTTTGTGGGTTTTTTTTTTCCCTTTGCTTACTCCAAAAGAAAAACTGTTCTCTCTAGCCTTAACTGAAAGCTATATGGAAACAATGAATCATGGAACACTACATCAAAAACTAATGAGGTAATGTATGGTGATTAACATAACATAATAAAATTAAATTAAATTAAATTAAAAAAAAAGAAAAGCTATAATATAACAGAAGGACTTTTATATACCAGCTCTCCCACCAGGAGCACATTATATAATCTCACCAAGCCTTTGATTTTCCAGTACATAATTCTGCATAGATTATTATGAAGGTGAAATGAGATTATAACATTTGTGAATTACATGGCAAATTCTGACATATAGTAGGAGTGCTGACCTATAGAAATCTTCCAAAAAAAAAAAAAAGATAAAGAAAAAGTGCTTTCAGGGGACGTGGATGTTAGGTAAGAATCCAAATCAGTGGTTGACCATAAAGTAACACTGCTTCAGGGCTAGATAGAAAGCAAGGGTGTAGAGACAGGTGTAGTAGAAACTAGAAAGTATCAGCAAGCTGGAGAGAAGAGAATCTGGAAATGGTGTCACAGGAAAACTGAGAATAAAAAAGGAGTGATGCCTATGACAAGAGGTATTACCATTTCTTGAGTACCTGTGGGATGCTAAGACACTTTCTATAATTTTCTCATTTAATTCTCACTCAACTTATGAAGAGTTTTTATTAGCATCTACTTTTTCTAGTAGAGGAAACTGAGGCTCATAGACTTCAAGTGTCAAGTCCAAGGTACCCCTGGGCTCCTAAATGGTAAAGCCTGTGAAATTTCCAAAGTACCTTCCACTGCCATTAGGCCACTCCCCTCTCCCAAAACTTTATTATAGATGGAGCAAACGGGACTCCGATTTCCACATTTCTGCAATCCCACACTGATAAATGTGGTGTTGGAAATTTTATTTGAGCACTCGTAATGTATTTTCCTCAAGGAATAAGGCTTGTAATGCTAGGTGGTCATTCAACCTTTTTAATCAAAAGCTTATTTATTTCAAAATGTAGCTGATCTATAGATTTAGAACCTGTATTCCGAAGTACCATGAGATAGTCTACATAAAACTACCCTTCTTAATTCCAAATGAGGAATTTAAAAGCATGCCACTCTTTACCACTTTAACTACAGTAGAGAAAAGCCTCTTGGATCCTCTTGAATCCTCACCCCATGGATCGTGGACCCCATGGATTTAATACATGTGAAGATGAAGATGAGGGATGGATTTCTCAAAATATTTAGGGAATGTTGCAGCACTCAACACCATACATAGCTAATTGTGAGCTATTTGTTAGGTGGGTGACCTTGTGTAATGGGAAATGAATGCACATTTTGGCAGATGTATATATTTTTAAGACTCAGAATTTCAACTAAATGCGTAGATACAATAAATTTAGTCGCCATAATAGTGTAATGTTCCCTCTGAGATCTGAGATGTACCTGACTTGGCATTTTCCCCTTTCCTAGCATGCATGAACAGGTCTCAAATAGGAAATCTGGATTTCTTACCATTGAATTACTGTAACACATTTAGCAAAAGGCAACATGAATTCAGTAGTTGTTTATAAAACTGAACATATTGTCCTCCTCTTCCCCACACATATATTTTGGTGCCAAGTTTTAGATCTTAAATGTGTCCACCAGCTTAGTGTACAGGCTGGAAATGGGACAAGTATTTTCATTAAGACTTCCTCCATTTCTGTGGCTCTTAGAGTGATGCCCTGCCATATTCTCCCTCTTATGAGAGATCTGTATAATGGTGAGGACTGCACCCGTGGTGTGGACTCATCATTTATTCTCAATCCACTGTTCACTAACAAGAGAGGAAAGCTAATTGATATTTGCTACTTACATTTTTTCTATCTCCGGCTAAATATCTTTGGTAATCCATCTCCCTGCCTCCAGTCTCTAGCCTCTGCTAACATTTTTCCATTGAATCTGCAGTATCCTTTCCTTCTGATATTACCTACAGTCTATGATCACTTATTTTTCTGATTAAAATTTTCACTTATCTCCTTGTCTAGTAGGCCACAAAGCACAGTAAAATGTTGAGTACTTAAAATGATAAGGCTAGCTATGAAATCCTAAAAGATGTGGATCTGATATGATTTTCTGATTAGGTTCCCTTAAGACTTAAAAATTATAATTTAGTACGGGCGACAGGATTTCTGGCCTGCTGGACCTAGACATGAGATGTTGTTTAGGACCTAGAAAGGGCTTAACTATAGTTGCTCCATTTTGAATGTGGACTTTTAGCTACCTTCTCTATTGAACAAGGCATTTCATAGGTCTGGATTCCACACCTTTGCCTTTGGTTAAGAAAGAATACTCTGTGTTTAGAGAGAGACTTTTCTAGGGCCCAATTATATCTTAGGACATTAAACGGGTTCTTCCATCTCTTTGTTCAGATTGACATTATTTCGTGATCTTTGCAGAGAATTCAGATTTCACATGAAAGAGAAATTATTTTTAGCAAAATGCTAAAGATTCTAAAGCAGCACAAGTGTCCAAATGAGTAAATAATCCCACTTAAATACAGAGAGATGAGCATCTAGAGGTCTTTGTCTCCAAAACATATGGGTGACAGGCTTTTTTAAAAGTTACAACATTTTTTCAAGATTTTATTTACTTATTTATTTGAGAGAGAGAGAGAGAGAGAGCATTAAGTGGGGTATGAGGAGGGGCAGAGAGTGAGGGAGAAGCAGGCTCCCTGCTGAGCAGGGAGCCCGACATGGGGCTCGATCCCAGAACCCTGGGATCGTGACCCGAGCCAAAGGCAGGGGCTTAACTGACTGAGCCACCCAGGCGTCCCTAAAGTTAAAACGTTTTAGAAACTAGAGCTTTTTCTTTCTCTTTCATACACATATTGCTCATTTCTTGGTAATAGTTTATTTGAACAGGAAGGAAATGATTAGGAAGCTTTTTCTCAAGTATCAGAAGATGTATAGGACTATAAATTGCTCTTATTAAACTAGCACCGTAGAAAGACAAGGTCAAATGTTGATCCTAAGGGCCAAATCATCATAAAAATAGATACAGCAACCTGTTCTTTACTCGGCCTGGAGAGCCTGTTTTTCAAGCAAACACACTGGTATATATCCAGATTTTTCATGTCTCCTCACTTTATATTTCAAACATCTGCCAAACTACTCATTCAACATCTGAAGCTTGCTCAACTCATCTGGAGAATGGAGATGCTATTATTTTGAAGTTACACTGAGGATTAAAAGGCAATATAAAGTATGTGAACATGTTTTTTTATAGGATAAAGCAGTAACAAGTGTAGGATATTATTGTCTTTTTCATAGGTTCGCATACGTCCAGGTTGAACTATGTTTGAAAGACCAAGCCAAAACTAATCTTTGAGATATCCTTGGAAATCACGACCGGTGAAACTCAACAGTTTATTTTCTAATCCAAAGGGCTGACACTAAGTTGACATTTTCTTGTTTGACATGGACAATTAAGATTTGATTTCCATGTATGAAAAGATCTGGCAATTAGAGGAATTCACTCAAGCAAGTAACTAGCTTCTAAGGTAAAACATTTCTATCATTAAGAGGTTCTAATACCACCAAGAGAATGGCAGAGCCAGCATCATTCTGTGAAGGGTATGGTGGTGGAACTTCAGATCTAAAAGATGTAACCCCTTGATATTCCTTAGTCCTTCCCTTAATGATTATTTCTGATTAACCCACTCCACACTTTACCTATTTGTCTGGTTTATTGTTTGTCTCTCTCGTTAACACATAAACTCCATGAGTGCCGAGATTTTATTTTAGTTTATGTTGTTCATAAGTGTTATTTCCTGTGAAAATGTGCCAGGTACATAGCAGGTGTATGATAGATATTTTTAACATATGAAAGACTGGATGAGACGCTAAGATTCCTATTTCCAAATTCTCAGAAACCATGAAAAAAAAATGTAGTAGTCCTATACGTTAATAAAAAGGTTACTGACTTTATTTAAAAATGTGCAAATCTTACACAGAAAAGGAATCTTTACTTTGACTATCTTTGCTGGATTTCTTTTATGTAACTTTTGAGCATTTGGGAATCAACAGTGGCATTACACTCTAGTTTCCAGATTGAAGGTATAAAGAAAAATATCAATTGCTAAAAATAAGAAAACAAAAGAGCATGTCGTATTTACTTTGTTTCTTTCCTGACTATTTGGATTCCACATAGAAAGAAAACAGACCCATTCGTCTGTTCGACATTTACTGAGCGCTTGCTCTCTGTCAGGCACTTACAAGCACTGGGGGGAAAACCTACTCTGGCAGAATTCAGTTACGAATGAGAGGTACAGACACTAGTAAGCCTCTCTTGATGTTCTTTTCTCAGAGCTCAGGATGTAAATGACATGTGCATTTAGACATAGTTCTGTTAGGAAGCTCCGCTCCCTCAAAGCCTTGCTAGCATGTTAGTAGGTTGATGGAATAAGCTGTCTCTGGACTGTCTTCACAGACTTTATTTATTTATTTAGATTTTATTTATCAGAGAGGGAGAGAGACAGAAGCAGGCAGAGGGAGAAGCAGGCTCCTTGCTCAGCAAGGAGCCCGATGTGGGACTCGATCCCAAGACCCTGGGATCATGACCTGAGCTGAAGGCAGACGCTTAACCGACTGAGCCACCCAGGCATCCCCTTCATAGACTTTAACTAAGTCCCTATAATATGCCAAACACTGAAAGGATTCAAGGGTGTCTTCAAATTCTGGGAAGGAAAAAGATTTATAAACAGATGATTGTAACAGTGTAAGTGGCTCCTATCCACAAGTTATAGTGGAGTTGGGATGGAAACAGAGGTCCACTCTGATTCAGAGTGGGGTCAGGGAAAGTGTCCCAGTTAGGACCCTAAGAAACCACAGGTACCCTCAAATTGAGCAACTGTAGAAAAGGCTTTTAAAAAAGTGACTCTTTACCATAAGGTGAGCAAGTATAGGAAAACAAGATAGGGCAATATATTGGAGGTCATTATACTCCCAAGCCTTCAGGGAGTAAAGGGAGATAGAAATTCCCGGATCCTGGAATAGAAAGTTGATTAGAAAAGATCTGCCGAACAGGAGCTGTGGTCTTTGATTCAGGGATGAAGCTAGCCCATGCAAGCTTAGCGAGGAAGCTGATAAGAGAAAAACCCTCCTTCACTCTCCTCCTTTCCTCTGATCTTCTGCCAGGACTGACACTGGCTGAACCCAAGCAGAAGGCAAAGCGCAGACAAGTTCATTGATGAAGTCAATACAGGTTAGTTTTCTGGGTCACAGATCAAAGAGGAGAAGAACCATGAGTCAGTATGGTAGAGTAAACAAAAATAACCAATGGAGAAGGCTTGGGTGGTAGGATACACTTGACCTAGGACTTGAAGGCTGAGGAGGAGTACCTTAGCTAGATGAACTGGGTCACTCCAGAGAAGAAATAATGTTTAAAGAACGTCTGACTGGAGGGGGAGGGGAGGTTCTAGGAAGATTGGAAAATGCAGACTTTGTGTAATTTTTGGGAAGATTCCCTGAACATATGTTTTATTGCCACGAGCTGATAGCAAAGAAACGTAACGGAATCAAAGGGGGTCTCAAAATCTGGGAACTAACTAAAGCCTCTTGTAAATACCAGCAGAAGCACTTCTGCAATCTTGAGATTTTAGGAGACTATTTGAATACCTTTAATCAGATCCAGGGTAAAACTAATAGCTGGAAATAATATTATGTTTATGGTATGATATGAAATCAGAAAGTGATGGACACTTAAAATATTAACGTGCTATGGTTTGAAACTTTCTGTGCCTGGTTGGTCAATAGAAGTCAAGAGTAGATGGTCAAAAAAAGGCTTCAATCTCAAATTATTTTAGAATATAGGGGACTGTACTTCTCTTGAGTGAGAAACTGTTTCTTTGCTATACAATCAGCTTAGATCTTTAGTTCTTCTGATTCTTATGCATGTAACATTACTAAAGAGTTGATCTGTAGTACTGTACCGTAACCCACTTTGGGCAACAGCATGACCTAATACAGTGGTTTTCAAACTTTTAAAAAATGGATCCTTACCCAGAACTTCACTACTTAAATGAAGTAAAAGTCACAAGTTCTCTAGCAGTTTAAATCTTCATTGTTCAGCAGAAAATATTTTATTACTTGCCCAAAACCCTGTAGCACCATTGTGGACCCTTGAGTTTCACAATAGGGCAAGAGTTTTAAAATCCCTGACCTCAAGAATAGGGAATTACATACAGAGAACAAACTGATGGTGGCCAGAGGGGTGGGGGTGTGGGGATGGGCAAAATGGATGAAAGGGAGTGGAAGGTACAGGCTTCCAATTGTGGAATGAAGAAACCAAGGAGATGAAAGTTACAGCATGGGGAATATAGCCAATGGTATTGCAATAGCATTGTATGGTGACAGATGGGAACTACAGTTGTGGTGAACACAACACAACACAACACAACATACAGAATTGTTGAATCAGTATGTTGTTCACTCAAAACTAATGTAACATTGTGTGTCAACTACAGTTCAACAACAAATTTTTTAAAAAAGAATAGGTAATTATAAGAAGTGTCATGACACCCAGGGTTCAAATCTCAGTTTTAAATTAAATTTTCCTCTGAGAAAGCAAGGACACTTCTTAAGGATAACAGACATGTTTGTATTGACCACCCTGCCCCGTCACCCCCAGAGGACTGATTCACAGTGTGACTCTGGGCAAGTCACTAAACCTCTTCCTGCTTTAGAATTCTTTTCTGCAAAATGGGGTTGTTCATGGTGACTACGTGCCTCTTTAATCACAGAGATGCTGGAAAGATTAATGAGTGGTTGTTACTAAAGGTTTTAAAAGATCCTTTGAAGAAAGGCTGTAGATAAGACAAAAAAACCAAAAAAGACCCCACACAATATATTTTATTCGATCCTACCCAGTAAATGCTCTGAGAGAGTCCAGAAACAAATACCTAAAACTCTAAGTGGATAGTGTCAGTTCCAATTTACTTCTTTGCTTGGACTGAGGTGGGGCTATTAGTGCCAACCAGGGATATAGACTATTGCTTCCCTGCACCTGGATGTGCTCAAAGAAGCTTCAGGGACGAGAGCAATGAAGTTAGGAGGCATGTCTAGGCATCTGGGAGCTAGTGAGATGAGGTGGAACAGATGTAGTGGGGAGGGCAGAAGAAGAAAACAACAACAGTAGCAAGAGTTATTTGAGCACTGCTGGGAAGCAGAGCTATTGATGTGTGTGTAAACCAAGAAGCAGCTGGTCACGATCCACAAACAGAGGCTCCACAAGAATAGCAGCGGCTCCTCCCAGTGTGCTGTGGGGGGAGGGAGGCATCACTCGTCCCATTTTACAGATGTTGAAACTAGCCAGGGAGTCTCTCTGATCCATTTGCTGCGTATCCCGCACTTTAGCTATCTTGCCTACACTGACCTTCATCATCATGCACAGACAGGACTATTTTCAGAAGAGAAGGAGAACACCCCTGTGGCAAGTCCCTGGTGTGCACCTGCTTCTTTCCACATCCCAACCTCGAGGTTGGGTTTTCTTAACTTCTAGCCTGAAATATTTCAGTGGTGTTCTAAGCACAGAAGTCTTTGTCTCCTACGCCTTCCTTTCTCCAGCTTCAAACTGGGGCTGGAAAATCATCCTAAAGCAAATCTGACCTCACCTGCCTATGCTCAGAAGCATTTCTTTTTTTTTTTTTTTAAAGATTTTATTTATTTATTCATGAGATAGAGCGAGAAAGAAAGGCAGAGGGAGAAGCAGGCTCCCAAGGAGCAGGGAGCCCGACGCGGGACTCGATCCCAGGACCCTGAGATCATGACCCGAGCCAAAGGCAGACGCTTAATGACTGAGCCACCCAGGCACCCGCTCAGAAGCATTTCATCACGCCCTGTGCTGATACCATGCATGTCAAGCTTTTTGTGTGGTTTTCAAGGCCCTTCATTATCTGAACCCAACTCACACATCCAGTCCCCCATCTTACCACATCGCCCTCATTCTGAACGCACCTTTCTCAGTGCTCTCAGAACTCAGTCCACATTCTTCTAGTTCAACGCCTTCTCACTACCCATGTTAACTGCCCTCTCGTTTTGGATGTACAAGGACCCACTGATTATCTTTCAAACCCTATTTCAGCTGACTATCTACAGATTCTTCTCAGACTTCCCGGCCCTCTTACCCCTTAAACGTCTCCCCCCCTCTGCTTCCACAGCAGTCTGTCACTGTATTTATTTTCATCTAGGGCACGTGCAGTGGGCTGGGGGTCCAAAGTCCTGGGTTCATGACTAGCCCTCATCTATTAGTTGTGATTTGGGACAAGTAAGTTAATTTCTTTGAGTCTCAATTTCTTAGCCTGCATACGGAAATAAAATACTTTTAAATGAAATAAAATATGTGAAAGCCTTCAGCACTACACTTGGCACAGATGAGGTACCCGACAAACATCAAGAAGGTGAATGAACGAAAAGAAAAATGAATTGATGGATTCTGTAATGATACAGCATACTGACTGTTTTCTGGGAAAAGTGGAATCCCTCATTCTTGCTTTTCAGATAATGGAATGAGAAAACATTTTAATAAGGTGTCTCTTAGGAGATCAGTGTCAGTTTGCAAGTTGAATGACAGGCCTGTGAAACTTACAAGTTGCACAGAGGAGGAGCCACATAGTTCGAGGGTCCCTGTCAGCTTTCTCCTGTGATGATGCAACTTTCTATTTCTGCGTAAAGTCTTTCGGGTTTGTTTACCTCAAAAGCCAGTTTCCGGCATTATGTCTGCTTCATTGTTGTCCTTCTTTAAATTCCCTTTCACCAGACAAAGCGAAAAATTTGGCTTTGAAGTCGCAGGAAGCCACGTTGTCAGTTACCACGAGAACCCACGGAAGTACACGTGAAAGCAGGCATTAGAGGTGGTGGAGATCAGAGGGCATTTCAAAAGCTGCAGGAGCTATTCAGATTCTCTTCTTTAAAGGGGCTCTGATGCCAGAAGATGGTGTGTTGGACTCTTCTGTGCTACCAGTCTGAAATGTATTTGTAGCTTAATCATAGAGAATCCTGATTTAAAATTCCCAGTTTCGCGGGGCGGAGTGCGATGGGGTGGGGGGGAGGCGGGGTGGGGGAGGGTGTTTTCTGTTCTGGGGCTCTTATATAGCAGCCCTTCCTGAGGAGCCATATGCCATGCTGTTCTACCAGGTCTGCAAATCCTGGGGAGGATTTAGGAGGCAGGAGATAAAAGGAAAATGAGAAGACGTTTGCTTTATGTATTTTTCTTGCTCCCAGGATCAAGTCATTGCCTCATTGTTGAACTCTGACACCAAAGTGTGCTGAAGGCCTAGCAGATATTAAGCAAATATTTGCAGATTGATCTGCTGATTTAAACAATTGCTTCTTCGCCCTGTGAGGCAGTGATATTCTTTTTCCAAGTTATAAATTTAAAGAAAGAAATGAGGTTAGCTATGGGCAAACCTGTACTGGAGTTTCTCTGACAACGGAGTTTGACAACCGAGAAAGCAAGGAAGAGGAGAGGTGAATCTGCTGGTTTATGTTTCACTCTGTGCAAAGTGATGAAGTTGAGGCTGAGCAGACTTATTGAACTAAAACATTAAGTTGCATGCACAGGAAAATTGAAGAAAGCAAAATGTACAGTCGCCTCTCCCTAAAAGCCTTTTATGGGCAGGGAAAAAAAACATGTCCCTGTTGGTCAATTTCCCTTCCCTCTTAGAGGTAGAATTCCCTCCTGCTGCACCTCATGTGACTTTTTGTGTCGTTATTTCAATCATCACAAGCACTTTGCTAGATGACAGTGATTACAGGGTTAAAAAAATGAAAATTGGTATTAGATTTTATCACTTTTGGATGGAATACATCGAGGAAATAATTCCATAGATCTTTCACACTTGAACCCAAGTTTCTCAGCTGGAGAAACAACAACAAAAACAACATTTTGTCCTTTATTTGCATCACTGTACTATATTCTATTTTAGGAATTAGGGAGAACATGTCTCTCCGAACAGAAATCAAAACACACACTGGGTGGAAGGGAAACAATGATATGATTCGACTCCAACTTCTTATGTAAACTTATATCATATGATAATGTAGTTGTACTGCATATTCAATTTTGATATGTAACCTTTGAAATAAATTGGAATATTCTTTCCTGATACTCTTGGTACACACCGAGTGATCATAAACAATAATCTTATAAAGGTCACTTGCTCAATAAGCAGTGCTCACGGCAAGAAGTGTTCAGGACTACTCAGAGAAATTTTTCCCTTTCTCTGAGACTCTTAATTTATTCTTTTTCCTTCTTTGAAGCTCCAAACAACACAAATTTTCTTGTACCACGTAGACCTACAGAATTTCTGGAATGATAACTGTTTTTCTCTTTTTCTTACACTTTACTCTTTTTTAAAACTTAAATTGGTTGATAGAAAGTAGGCAGAGCTGTTTGGGGTGGGGGTGAGGGAGGAAGTTAAGTTATTCAGCCAAAAACTAATTGGCTATTTTAAAGGAAATTAATTGATTTCAATTTCTCTCTACTCAAATTAATCTATGTGAATAGACATGGCTAAGATAAGTAGGCAGATATACTCGTGATGTTTGCTTTTGCACAACCTGTTCATTTATACTATGTATTTCAGAAACCCTATAACAAATCCCAAACAAGTTTAATAGTTTTTTATCAAGTAACTTCAGCTCCTCATACAAAAGCTAAACACTGTATTTTGTTAAATCTGAGCTCCAACCGGGGCGCCTGGGTGGCTCAGTTAGTTGAGCGACTGCCTTCGGCTCAGGTCATGATCCTGGAGTCCCTGGATCGAGTCCCACATTGGGCTCCCTGCTCGGTGGGGAGCCTGCTTCTCCCTCTAACCCTCCCCCCTCTCATGTACTCTCTCTCTCTCTCATTCTTGCTCTCTCAAATAAATAAATAAATCTTTAAAAAAAAAAATCTGAGCTCCAACCATGTCAGTTGTGTCTTTTACCAGCAAAACAGCCCCACTCAATATTATTCTACTTGCAGATAATAACTTCTCTTAATATATGCCAATTCCATCTGCTGCCAAACAATACAGGTCACTATCCCCCTCATAAGATAATGACACAGGAAAGGATTTCCTTGCTACAGACCTATCTGAAGATATTTACATGGGTCATACCCATGATATTCGGTTATCAGCAAAGGACTCTGGGAGTTGTATGGAAAGAGTAGTCAAGATAGGTCACACAAAACATTCTGTAGGGAGAATTTACCTGCACCCCATTAAAGCCAATTCATTTCAAGTCTCTTTACAAATTTTAATCAAATAACGAGAGTAGAACGTTTTCAGGATGAAATTAGTAAAATAAAACATTTCATTATTTTTTGTTCACCTTGTTCTAATAAGAAGATTTGAAGTTGAATAAGCTTAATTGTAATTCTAATTTACTATATGCCAATGTCCTTTTTTTTTTTTTTTAAATCTATACATTTGAAGTCTCTCTCTTGGATGCTCTAGAGTCATGTAAGCAATGATTCTTAATCTCTCTCAATCTTTTAATCTCACTCCTCTCTCTCTCTTTTAGGATATGAATTTAAGAACATAGTTTTCAAATAAGGATGAACTGACTTGATTCCTAGACAGAGTTATGAGGAGAAGAATTATGGAGTTGGTGGGTCATTGGAAGTGCGCCGTGAAGGAGGAGCAGACATTGGGGGGCACTGGTGCAGAAATACCAGGCAGGCATGGGGGTGTTGGGAAAGGCAGTAATGAAAAGCTTCTTTTTATCTTATGTTAAGCCTTGTTTGCATCATTATAACACCTAAAATTTATTACTACTGATGCTACAATGGTGGACTTTTGGAAAACTGTAGAATCTTAGGAGAGGTTTCTTAAAGGTCTCTGTTCTTCTTTGATAATTAAAAATGGAAGTTTATATAGAGGAGACACTGAATTTAGCTAGAGCACACAGTGTTTATATTCTTAAAAAAAATTCAGTGTCGAATTTGGGTAAATCCAACAAGTGTTTTTGAAATGTAGATTTTATTGTCCACTGAATGTTTTTCGCAGCCCTACTGAAGTAAAAGAAGAACACAAATCTAACAGAAGCCCAGTTGGAGTTGGCTTTGGGATGGAGGTGAGCAATTGTGGCCTCTGGTAAGGGAGAGACTGCTGTGGTTGTGGCTGTTTCCCACAGACCTTCCTCCTTTGTTAATGAATGAAAGAGAATTTAATATATGGTCAAATTTGTAGTTCATTTTTATGAATTAAAGGGTACAGTTATTCCTTTCTCTGGATAATTTTAATTTGAAACTTAAATAGGCACAAATACCCACTCAGAACATAATAATCCGAGGTAATTCACTTTGATGTTAAATATTTAGATATAGGAATGCATAGCTTTGAGACAAGTTATGGTGTTAATATACAGTAGGGCAGATGGAGCAAATATAAATTCAGAACTGAACAAATTACAGGAGCTGTGAATACATTTTACAGCATGTCTTCTATTTGTTCATTTTTTATAGCTGTTTCCCTCTTTATTATGCTACTTTAGTTGTCTAGCACCTATAGGAATGTATCTAGAAAATGTGACTTGAGTTTATAAATCCTGTAAGAATTTGCATTTATCTTTGTCAAGAGGATAACTGAAGGCAGTGAGGTTTCTGTGAAATATTCTAATTAATCCAACTCACCATATTTTTGTATTCTGAAAATCCCATCAACTAAAATTCAGTTCTCGTCTTAAGAAGGAGGAAAAGAGCAGAGGTGTCCCAGAGGAGGAAAAAGGGAGGAATTAAAATTTTTTTAAAAAGTGAATAGAACTAAATGAAGGAACCAAAATAGGAAATTTTTGCATAAACATTATTCATCTCTCTGCTTTTCTTCCAACAACCCTTGACCTCTACCTTCCTGGAGATCCAGTCCCATTGTCGGGGAACACTTTACTCTTCCAGAAAACCTAGAAACTTTTACCAGGTTGTCTTAAACTCAGCCAGCTTGTTAGTCCTTGTCTGCATTCTGACTGCCTCATCTGCCATACATAGAAGCCGTCCCTAATGGCTGGAGAATGTGAGTTTTTCTTCATGCAAAATATGCCTCACAGTACTAAGTAAAGCAAAAGAGGCCTGTTTTCTAAGACTCTGCACTTGAGAATGTGTTCGGACAATCTCTGCCCAGATGCCAGTGTGCAGATGCATATTTCAGACGTTCCTCTTTCTGATTAGCATGCAGCCAGAACACCTGTTTTGCTGCCTGGAGGAATCATATTCGAAATGAAGATACACCTGCACACTCAAATATTTTCATTGCATTTATAAACAGAGCTCTTAGTGTTGGGGTGAATATGTTCCCATCAGTCCGAAGGTGTGGGACTCTACCCTCTGAAATGACCTCAGTCCCATTTTGTTGATTCTCATGGCCATTTTTTAAAAATTGCATTTGCAAGCAGATTTGAAGTGTTATGCTTTCCACAGGGATTACTCAGTGTGTGTGTGCGTGTGTGTGTGTGTGCGTGAGCGCGTGTGTGCACATTGGAAGGGTGACTATCCAAATCCAGAAGCAAATACCCTGCTTTGGCAATAGGATAGGACAGATACCATACATGATTTTTTTGAATGTTGAAAAGGACCCACAGGCCATGGTCCAAATGTACAGTTTTATTTGACCATTTAAAAATGTTTAAAAGACTTATCTCTGAAAATTAAGCTTAAACTTATAACTATGAATATGAAATAATCATCTCTAAGAGCAAAGTAAAAATAAAAGGGAACTGTTTCAAATTACAACTGACTATTCAAAATACAACGACAACTATACTTTATTTTTTTTAAATTATTATTCACAATGACTTTTTTATAGCATTATGTATACATTTGTAAGTGCACATAGGATGTATTTTATGTACATGGATTAGGTGGCTGTTTAAGGACAATAGGGCCTACTAGAAAATTATTTTCCACAAGAGTAAAGTGTGGAAGATTTAAAGTCCTATTAAAAAAATCTTTGAGAATGTATCAAACCTATGTAACTATACAGTTAGGGGAAAAAATGAAAACATGGCTATTTTGCAGCTTGATTTAAATGATAGAATTTGGGTAGCATAATTCAGTATCTGTGATTGATATGCTTCTAGGAACTGAGCTTTTGAACCTTTTCAAGTTCATCAAACACTGCTTTCATAGGAATTGCATGGATAAATTATGTTCTTTTAAATTCCTTAGAATTGAGAACAGTGGAATTAAACTCTATCAGTTTAGTAATAATTCTACATAAGCCAGATCGCCGTCATTCATAACTAAAATAGTGAATGTATCAGCCCAGAATAAGAATGGGAACACTCAAATAAGACATTTGGGCCGCTATGAAGAACAAAAATATAGATTGGCCCTATATTTTTTACTTAATCTGTCTAAATCAATTAGACATTTGAATTGTGGTCTTGTATTTCCAGGAAGCTTCATTGCTTTCTATTATCCTCATGACAAAAATAAACAATTCCTTTTGAAATCGTAGAGAAAAAATGCCTCCCACTGAGTTGATGTTGTGTGCTGTTATATGCAAGAACATATGTGTAATAAAAAATGAGAAATTATGGATCAAATAATGATGTTGGAGCCACTTACATAAACAATAGAGAGCATTTTGGATGAGCTCCAAATATCATCACTATTGTTTAATTTCAGCTCCAGTTATGCATCTGCCTAGGCTAGTGTCAAAGATAATAATCTCACCAGATAGATATAAAATGAACAACTAAAATTACATAGCTCCATTATTCTGTTTACACATAGTACTAAACCACTCTTTTCCAGCTGACTGACCCAATAGAGCATTTTGTCCATTGAGCTCCCTTGCAAATTTGGTGGGCTGGTGCCCATTTCTTTGTATATATTAGGTCATTTTGTACCAATGTAAGAATAAAGTAACTAAGAAGAGGCATGAATATGTTTGCTCTCTAATGAATCTGTTCTTTACATCTTGCTCTCTGCCTTTCACACACAATTATGGGCTTTCAAAGCAAGGGAGAGCCTTAGTGGAAGTCACAAAATGCCAATTAAAAGAAATGGACAGAAGCTGAGTTCCAAATCACTCATTCTGGGAAAAAGAGGAAGACAAAGAGAGCTGCACATTTTCGCCTTCCTCACTGAAATGTCTTCTGCCAGTCAACACACGAGAGAATCCTCAACTAGAAGGAGATTTAGAAAGTTACTCAGTCCAGCACTCAGTCTTTAATTCAAAATCACTTATCAGAGTAAGTTTTCATGTACAATACCAGTCCAAAACAAAACAAAACAAAACAAAATTAGAAAAGAAAATGCTAGCCAGAAATTTTCATTGTATAATTTATACCTTAAAGTAAAAGTAATTTTGAAAACCATCATTTACTGATGGCAAGAAATATCATATTCTTTCATTAAGTCACAGACTGAAAGACAAAACTTTTGTCATTTATTTTCTTTGAATGCAAAGCACTGCACTCTAAGTAGGGCTGAACAGGATCTGCCTCTCCATCACTGACAGTTAATAATTAAATCAAACATTATATTCAGCAATAGAACATATGCATCAGCTTCTTTCAAATTGCATTTCCTTCCTGTTAGGTCCATTAGTGTAAACCAGACTGCCTTTAGAAACCCCCTTATTGCTGCTGTCTTTCAGCACAGTTCCTGAAATGGATAATGTGGTACATATTATGGGCAATTACACAGAACTCCCCAGCGATAGGGTTTTAGAGTTACAGAATGAAACAGCTGGAACTACAGAGCTATAAGCTAATCATAAAAAAAGGAAATAGTTAAAAAAATAAATAATCTGGACAAAGGAAAAAAATGGAAAGCACGAGAGGTTCTATGAAATCATTGTTCTTAGAGAAGCTCTCCGTACCTAGAAGAATCTCTAGAGTTCACAGTGTAAAACTACCTAAATCTAAACACGTTATTTTTTAAAATATATTTTGCTATGTCTTTTACACTCCTGGTGTAAAAAGCATATAACAAACAGCTAGCAAGTATGAGGTATTGGAAACAATGACATTCTTCTCTCCAGCTTTATCAATGCTGTATTTCCATATTAGTAACATTGTGAGAAATCTAGTCTTCTTTTTCAATTTTATTTCCATGAAAACATATATGGTACTAGAAGATGGGTTTTCTATTCACTAAATGAGCCACACAGATAATATTTTCATCTTGTTATTTTATGCTTGGTTTGGGTGTATAGTGCTCATGCCATAGAGATAAGAAATTACATAATCTATCTCTCCACTTGGTTTGGGGACTGCAATTGGAGTGTTCTGCTTGAAAAATCAGACACAAACATTAGATGTATACCTAAGGGAAAAGTTTCCTATTCCAAAAGGGAGATATATATTCTATTCTGATTTCCTTCACAGTTTTAGGAAAGAAAGTAATAATGGGTTTTGATGGCAAAAAAATGTTGCTTCATTTGGTTGTAAGCAAAATGCAGTTTTAGCTTGCGCCAATGAAGTGTTTTTGAAAATTTTCGGTAAAATTACTTTATAACTTGAGAAATAATGGAACAATCTGCACAGTAACTACTGTGAAATGAAACAAAAGTGGATGCAATTTCAAACTTTAAATATAGCCACAAAACTATTTTCAAATTTATTGCTAAAGTATTCTACAAAAATCTGAAGATATTAAAGGCAGAATATTTGTACAACTCTTGGAGAACTATTCTTTTTCTCTATAAGAGATAGATTACATAGTCATAGCCAGATTTATGTGGCTACTTATATACTTTCATAAGGCTTCAGTAGCCAATATTTATTTCAGCAACAATAAAATGCAGCAGGAAGAAGCTGGACATAAAACATGCTATCCAGTTTGATATCCTTAACAGTCATTGTCTCCTACTTCCCTTAAGAGCAGTGATTCTTTGTTGTTGTTAGTTTTTTTCCCCCCCTTTCCAGTAAAAGCTTTATTATGATAGAGTGGAAGGAGGGGAAACAGAGATGTTAACAAGACAAAATGTTAAAGTCAAAGGAAGACTATGTCTCCTCATTATAAAAAGTAATGTTCACTTTGACAGTAAAACCCTCATTTGTTTTTATTATTGAAGCTATATTGGTGACTGTACAATATAATAAGTGAATATGTTCTGAGTACCCAAACCTATTTGTTATGTAACAAACAAAGTTCAGGAGATTTAATTGGAGGTTATGTTTTTGAATGTCCCTGTTTTTCATAAGGAAGAACACTGAACAGAGGAAGAAAAGACCTAACACAAATGGCACGTGTATTGGGGAGAGGGATAAAGAAACCGGCAACTGATACTTCAAGAAATTCCTCGCACCTTCTTATTTCTATATGAATTTACCCCAAAAGAAAAAAAAAAAACCCGTTACCTACTACTTTCTAATACAGAAAATATCTATAACGATACCCCTCTTCTTCCTATTAAATAACTATTTTTGTCTCCATATGGTTTGCATTCCTATTTAGACAAAATAATAGCCCTTAGCTATGCCAGTTATTGAACTAAGCACTTTATAAATATTAGCTGATTTTTTTTTTTAGATTTTATTTATTTATTTGACAGACAGAGACAGTAAGAGAGGGAACACAGCAGGGGAAGTGGGAGAGGGAGAGGCAGGCTTCCCGCGGAGCAGGGAGCCTGATGCGGGGCTCGATCCCAGGACCCTGCGATCATGACCTGAGCCGAAGGCAGACGCTTAACGACTGAGCCACCCAGGTGCCCCTAAATATTAGCTGATTTAATCATCCTAACCACACTGTGGTGTAGGTATTATTATCTTCAATTCTCAGATGAAGCAACCAAACCAGAAAACTCACATAACTGGCCAGTCACACAGCTTTATTAAATGGGGAAGTTGAGATTTGAATCCAGGCAGTTGGAGTCCAGAATCTGAGCTCTTCAATATTATAATATACTGCCTTTGAAGATAGACATATTGTACACCTTTATGGTACATTAAGTATCAGGTCTCAGAACACTCTTCTCAATTTGTACAAGGATGACTCAATAGCAGTGAATCACGCAGCCATGTCTGGAACATGCAAATCATGATTCTACAATATTATTTTGGTTACTATTGGAAAAACTATAAAATTCTCACACTTACCTTGGACCTAATTCCAAAAAAAAAAAAAAAATGATGGAGCCCATCCTGCTAATATCATGCTACATTTAGCTCATTGATCTGTTAATTTAAAATATTTTGCTTCATTCTCTTATCTTCTCTAGAAGGCTTCAGATTCTTGGCTGGAATGGCCTTGAAAGCATCTGGAAAACTACCCTCCAATAATCCAGTGAACATGAGCTATAAAAAAGTTGCCTCATTATAAAACAGCCTATCATGTATAATAAATTAAATCCACATTCAGAAACCTTAAAAGTTCTTACATTTTGCTTCTTATAAAAAAGTTAATCACACGTAGAAGTAGTTTTTTTTTTTAATGAAAACAGCAAAAGAAAATATAGCAAAATATTTTTATGATTTTGAGTTAGGTAAGCTTCTTCTAAGGGAGCCAAGACTCAGAATGTGTAAAGAACAGGATAAGTATTCTTGAATACCTAATCTTTTTAAATGTATGACAAAGATACTATGAACTTTAAAAATATACCCAGATTATAGACTAGGAAAACATTTGCCACCCATATGTCACAGAAAGAGCTAATATATATTAGCAGATATAAGGTACTTACTACATTGAGATTTTATCTTAATGCATTATCTATATTAGTATTTCTCAACTTACATATAGGTCATCTGAGATCTTGTTAAAATGAAGATTGTATTTCAACAGGGACTGGGCCCAAGATTGTGCATTTCCAATAAGCACCATGTGATGCTGATGCTGCTGGTTTACATATCACACTTGGAGTAGCACTGATCTAGACTATTCCAGTTCATGTAACAATATAAATAACCTAACTGACTTCAAACAAAAATTTGAGAACAACTGTCGTATTTTTATTCATGGAAATTGTTTGGAATGATGGTCATCTAAAAAGAATACATTTATTTAACCTTGGATTAGAGAAAGGATTTCATATCCATATGACCTAAGTGTTTGGTGAGAACTATTTGTTTTCATCATACCTGCTAATTCTAATTTTGAAAGGAGAGGAAAAAAATAGAAGACACAACTCAATAGAAAATTGAGCAAGTGACAGTAAAAGATAATTGACATGAAAGGAAGTCAAAATGACAATAAATTTAAGAAAGCATTCTTCATCTCACTGTTAGTCACAAAATACAAATTACGGGAGCAAGAAAATACTTCTTTTTACTTCCTATTTTGGCAAAAATTTAAACAGTGAAAAAAATGTTTGGTTTTGTGAAAGATGGACTAGATCATGGCAGGTCAATGTTCCTGTGATTAAAAAGAAAAGCCTATACAAATCACATATAACATGAGCAAATAGACGCCCAGAGAAGGTAAGTAAAGCTATCCAACATCAAGTGAGTGAGCTGGACTTTGAACTCAGATATTCCCACACCTAGACCTTAAGATTACTATTGCAGTCTACTAACTCTCAGCAAGGTACTGATTATTTAAGGGATCTAAGTAATTTAATTTATTACTATAGTGAATGCTGCTTTATACAACGTTTACAATAAGATTTAAGCAGAATGCTTAAGGCCTAGGATTACAATGCAGATACTAAAATAAATTCGAAGAGCACTGACTTTCATATACCTGCTTTAAATTTATATGCTATTTGATAGCAAAGCACACTGATAATGTCACTGTAAATAAGAAAAAAAAGAGCTCCACCCATATAATTTATAAAATCCCACACCTTAATTTATATGCTAGAAAAAAATTAATTCCATTCAGATTAAAGGGTTAGTGAAAAAAGCTAAAGCATAAAATATTAGGATCAAATGTAGATATACTATACAACTTCAGAATGGTGAAGCCTGAAAGTAAAAGAAGAAAACACAAAAAGAATTAAAGATGCATAGATATGTGAGAAAGAATGAAAGAAAAATTTCTGTCTCAATAGTATTTTCCTGTTAAACATTTTATGAATGTTCATTTGCAAATTGTATTTATTCTTCTGAAAATAGACTATTATGTCCTTGATGATTTTTCTCCATTAATTTGTGCATCATTTTCTTATTAATTGATAGGAATATTTTATATTAGTGACATTAACCCTTTGCCAAGTATATTGTAAATACGCTTTCTCTGTTCATCCTTGGCCTTTTAATTTTGTTCTTAATATTTTGGCATTATTTTAACAAATCTGATAAAAACATATAAATGGGTCCTCTATCAAAGAAGAAATATAAATGTATAAATAACAAGGAAAAGGTTCAACATGATTGCTAAGAAAAGAAGTTTTTAAATGAAATGTTAAGGAGCAGAAATGATTTCCAAATAATAATAATGTCCAGTGCTAAAGCAAATGCAGTTACAGGTTAACTTTTATAGACTTCTAGTTGAAATGTAAATTTCTACAGTATTTATGGAAGACAATTAAATAATTTGTAACAAGAATATTAAAGAATTCAGTCCTGTCAACCTCTTTATTCAATGTGTTCAGGACACTGTGTTAGTTCTAGGGTTTACAATAAACATGACATAGTGTCTGCCTTTCTTGAGTTTAGGATTCCACAACAGAACAGTCAAGAGCTCAAGCAGATGTGGCAGCTATTAATGGCAGAATTTGAGTAATTCTCCTACAAAGACCCAACTACAAATTCTGGATGGCATATAATTTAAATATATATAATATAATAATATAAATTTAACATATATTATAAATATAATATATAATATATAAATAACATAATATAATAATTAAATAACAAATATATACATACAAAGAAGATTTTAAAATTTATTACTATACACGTGCACATAGTACTTTTAATACATATATATTTTGTATATGGTTTTGCAAAACATCTATTTAATATTGAGAAATAATTTCTAAAAATTCTAGATCTAAGAAAAAGTTGAACCTAGATAGATAAACGAGCGTTACAAGCCATGCTTTTCCTGAATGTATTTGCCATCTGGACTAAATTCTGTGAAATTGAGCTGGTAGTCTGTGTCTTTCAGTGAATTGGTCCATTTCATCTAAGTTGTTGAATTAATGTGTGCAGAGTTGTTCATTGTACTCCCTGATTATTCTTTTAATATCTGTGGGGTCTATAATGACACCTCCTCTTTCTGATATTGATGATTTGTATCTTCTCTCATTTTTTTGTCAGTCACTCTACCAGTTTATTATTTCACTGATCTTAAAAAAAAAAAAAAAACAGCGAGTGGTTTCATTGATTTTTTTCTATTGTTTTTCTGTTTCCAATTTCATTGATTTCTGATCTATATTTTAATTTTGTCCTTCTGCTTGCTTTAGGTTCATTTTGTTTATTGAGGTGGAAGCTTAGATGATTGATTTAAACCTTTCTTCTTTAATATAAGCATTTAACACAATAAATTTCATTCTAAGCACTGCTTTAACTACTTCCCACAGATTTTGATGTCATGTTTTCATTTTCCTTTACCTCAATCTTTTTGGACTTTTTTTTAAAAGACATGTACCCATCATGATTATGTCATTCAGAATAGTTTACTGCCGTAAAAATCCTCTGTGCTCTACCTACTCATCCTTTCTCCCCTCTAACCTCTGGTACCACTGATTTTTTTAAAATCTAATTTTCTTTTTTTAATCAGGTTTTATCAAGTTTTTGGAAGTTTCATAAAATGAAATTAGGAGCTTTCCTTCCTCTGTACAGGTTTTTTGAATAATATTAGAATTCTTTATTCTTTAAAGGTGATGTAGAATTTGGCTGTGAACCTATCCCATCCTACTGTCTTATATAATGACTAACTTTTAATTACCTTTCCAATTTCTTCAATAGTAAATAATTGATTCAGGTTTTTAAAAATATTTTTCCTTCATTAAATTTTAGTAATTTACATTTTAGTAAGGGACCATCTATTCCATCCAGATTTTAAAATTTATTACCCTAGAGGCATATACTACTAAGTTTTTTGTAATTCCTTTACTTCTTGTAATCTGTGATTACATTTCCTTTCTCCTTCCTGATTATGCATATTTTTCACTTAAAAAAAATCAAATGCATAAGGAAGTTACTTAAAATTTTTTTAACTAAGGTATAATTGACATACAATATTATATTAGTTTCAGGTGTACAACGTAATGATTTTATATCCATATATATTGCAAGATGATCACAAAATGAGTTAACATCCACCTTATATAGTAACAGAATTTTTTTCTTTTGATGAGAACTTTTAAGATCTATTCTCTTAGCAACTTTCAAATATGCAATACAGTATTATTAACCATACCATGCTGTACATTATATCTTCATGACTTATTCATTTTATAATTAAGTTTGTACCTTTTGACCCCCTTCACCCAATTTTCCCATCCCCCATCCCCACCTCTGACAACCACCAACCTGTTCTCTGTATCTGTGAAGTTGCTTTCTTTCTTTGCTGTTTTGTTTTGGTTTGGTTTTTTAGATTCCACTTATAATATAAGTGAAATCATATGGTATTTTTCTTTCTCTTTCTGACATATTTCACTTAGCATAATGCCCTCAAGGTCCATCCATGTTGTTACAAATGGCAAGATGTCAATCTTCTTTTTATTGATAAATAATACTCCTCTGTGTGTGTGTGTGTGCGCGTGCACATGCGTGTACATGCCACATTTTCTTTATCCATTTATGCATTGATGGACACTTAGATTATTTCCATGTCTTGGCTATTGTAAATAGTGCTGCAATGAACATGGGGGTGCATTTATCTTTTCAAGATAAGTGTTTTTGTTTTCTGATAAATATCCAGAAGTGAAATTGCTGGATTATATTATAGTTCTATCTTTAATTTTTTGAGGAAACTTCATTTAAAATCTTATTGCTCTTTTTAGGGGACCAGTTAGAGGATTTATTTATTCCTTCTAATTATTTTTTCTTTTATTAATTTCAGCTTTTATTTTTATTACTTATTTGTTCCACCTTTGGGTTGGTTCTTTTGATACTTTTTCTTCTTTACAGAGAGAGGTGGGGGGGAGGGGGACAGAGGGAGAGAGAGGATCTTAAGTAGGCTCCACACCCAGTGTGGAGTCCAGCTCGGGGCTCCATCTCAGACCCGGAGATCATGACCCGCTTAACCAACTGAGCCACCCAGGCGCCCCTGATTCTTTTTCAAATTTCTTAGGAAATTACCTTTAAATACCAAGTTGTTTTCTTTCTTTATTTAAAATATATTTTTTAGAGTAGTTTTACGTCCCAGCAAAACTGAGGGGAAGTACAGAGATTTCCCATTCCCCCATCTATGCACACTCTCCCCCCACTATCAACATTCTGTGTCAGAAGGGTATATTTGTTAGAATCAATGAACCTACATTGACAAATCACTATTCCCCAAAGTCTACAGTTTACATTAGGGTTCATTCTATGGGTTTTGAAAAAGGCTTAATGATGTATAATCACTGTTATAGTATCATACATACAGAGTGTTTTTAAAGATCTAAAAATCCTCTATGCTTAGCCTATTCATCCTTCCCCTCCCCCATAGTTTATCCATTCACCTGTTGAAGGACATCTTGGTTACTTCCAAGTTCTGGCAATTATGAATAAAACTGCTATAAACATCTGTGTGTAGGTGTGGACATAAGTTTTCAATTCCTTTGGGTAAATATCAAGGAGTGTGATTGCTGGATTGTATGGTAGGAATATGTTTGGTTTTATAAGACACTGCCAAACCTACTTTCAATGTGGAAACTGTATTTGTATTCATTTGTATTCCCACAAACAAAGAATTAGTGTTCTCTGTATTCTACATCCTCACAAGCATTTAGTTTCCTGTTTTGGATTTTTGCCATTCTAATAGGTGTGTAGTGGTATTTCATTATTGTTTTAATTTATAATTCCCTAATGACATACGAAGTTGAGCATCTTTTTTCATATGCTTATTTCAACATAATTTAAAATTTCACTTGAAACTTGTTTTTTGACTCATGGATTATTTTTGTGTGTGCTGTCTGGTTTCCAAATATACAGAAATGGCCCTCGTTTTTTTTGTTTTGTTTTGTTTTTGATATCTAGTTTAATTCCATTGTGGTTAGAGATCATATTTTATATGATCTTAATTTTATAAAATTATCATTGGTTATACTTTTATACCTTATTCAGATTCTAGTGTTTAATCCTCAATAAAATTAAGACATGTATTAAATGTCTTATAGAGACTTGACAAAGTGCTCTGTGGTAGGTATAAAGAAAAGAATAAACTATAACCGCTTTACTCAAGAAGATGATAATCTAAAAATAAGGAAACAGATATGTAAGCAAGAGCTACAAACATTGGAGTTTGTAAAAAGTTTGAGGAAACAAGAAACAGAAAACAGAAGACAATCAGTTGTACCACAGGAACTGTAGGGAGCTGGGAATCTGAGAAGATTTCATGGTGAAGAGAATAGGATTGCAGAGTGCTGACAGTAACCGAGGACGGAAAGGCATGTCGCTACTTGACTTCAAATTCTCATTATTTTTTTTTACCTCCTGGAAGTGTTAGGGGAGATAGAGAACAGGGTTTTGGTATGGGATATATCAAGGATACAAAGGCAAGACAAGTTCAGATTAATGTATGATTATATTCCACACATTAATATATGCTTACATACAAGTTCACATTAATATATGAGCAAGAAAGTATCAAAGAGGTTTCTTAGGTATGCATTATCTATCCTTCCCTGGTAATACTGTTCCCCAAGATAAAAAATTATGTAAACCAGAGCAAATTGTTAAGGGAAAGAAGACAGAGTCCATTTCGAATAAGCTGTTCTGAGATGCCCATTGTGCATCCTTGTGGATATATCCAGTGTCCAGAGCTCAAGGGAGGAGTCCAGTCTTAAGATATAAATTTGGGACTCACTGGGATGAAGTAACCCAGGGGAAGTGTGTAGAGTGAAAAGAGAAAAAGTTAAGGACATCATCTTGGGAAATACCATGGTTTAGGGGAGATAAGAGTAAAGGAATGAGAAGGAAACCAAAAAGAGGGATCAAAGAGGTGGGAGGAGAGCCATTTCTAAGCGGTGTCACTGAAACCAAGGGAGTGAAATGTTAAAGAAGAACAGGAACTGTCAGAAAGGTCAAAGGCAATAGGGCAATCAAGTAGGATAAGGATTGCCAAAGTCCATTGGCTTTATCAACAGACTGTGTAAATAAACTCAGACTGCAGCTGCATTAGTTTGCAGGGGAGGTGAGAGGTGGGCACAGTGTCTATAGACACTTTTATCAAGAATCTTGGCTAAGATTAAAAAAAGGGGGAGATAAAGAGAGAGTCCATGGGTATGGAGCCAGCTAAAAACTCAAGAGAAAGAACTGTTGAGGAAGCAACATCCTAGCAGAGATAAAAACACGTAAAGAGTGACTAGCTTTGAATAGGATCACATGAGCCTCTGAAACCAGAAGAAAGAAAAAAAATCAGAAGTTGTACATAAAATTAAGTATTGTCTTTTTCAACACTGTCTCTTCAAATTGTTATAAAATTATTACGATTTTGGCTTAGTTGCTTAAAATGTTTTATGAATGTCCCTCTCTTAAGTTTATCCTCAGAGACAGGTGGATTTACCACACACACACACACACACACACACACACATAAGTTTTCTTGTTTAAATGTAGGTATGACGTTCAGAAATTGAGAAAAGTTATTCTGAATTGTATGATGAAAAAGGCAAGCTGGTAGATATCCTTTGGTATAAACCAATGTTTTCTAGAGTAGACTTATTAACTGGAATGAAAATAAATTCCAAATGTTTCTTGATTAAAAAATATTGGAATAAGTGCATGACCTTTTTGATTCAATACTTGTATGTATTCATTTGACAAAAGTGTACAGAAATTCCACTGTATGTCAGGCATTAATCTAGAGAGTAATTTGATGAATAGGACTCAAGTGGACATGTTATGGTAAATTTATAATAAACTTGGTTTTATAACAATATATACTAACTTGATATGACCACATATACTCTCACTAAAATCAGTTAAAGGCAATAATAGCTCAAATATTTAATTCTTCCAACAACTGTATTTATTTCAATTCTGAAGCATTTGGGCATGACTCTCACTGACTTAATTTGCAATTATATATACTAACAAAAGACCAACTGAATAGAGGAAGTTCTAAAATCTGATAATGTACTGCTAAAGAAAGAATTCTAGGTTCACTGAACTCAACACAGCTTGTATATCTCACTAGATGTTTGGAAACATTAACTACCCACATAGAAAAGGCGCTGCCATTAATATTCACAGAAGACTTTCTCATTGCTTCATTATGTCTATGAGGATGCTTCACTCTACTATATCTTCAACTTCTATATTGCAGTTTCTCCAAGTGTGGTCAGGTGATTGAATCTGCATTTTTCACGAATTTCCCAGGTGATATTTATGCAGCATATAATTTGAGAACGACTGCTAAGCTAGTGTTATAAAAGAAAAAAATAAAAGCCCAACTGCTGCATCCGCCAGAGACCATATGCTTTGATTTTGAAGTGTTATGCCCAAGAGGTCAGGTATGATAGGGAGGCAGGCATTTCATCAAGAATATGGATTTTAGATGAAGTAGACTTGTGTTGAACTTCTGTCCACTTCTTTCTAGCCTGTGTGCTCAAAAACAATTTTATTTCTTATTTATTTATTTGTTTGTTTATGAGAGAGACAGCACACACATGTGTGCAGAGGGAGACGGGGTAGGGGATGGAGGGGCAGAGGGAGAGAGACAATCTTAAGCAGGCTCCAAGCCCCACACAGAGCCTGACTCAGGGCTTGATCTGATGACCGTGAGATCAGGACCTGAGTAGAAATCAAGAGTCTGATGTTTAACTGACTGAGCCACTCAGGCACCCCCTTTTTAAAATTTTTTTTTAACTTTTATATACATTTTAAAAATTTTTTTATCTTTTTAACAATTTTATTTCTTTGATCTTCGGTTTTCTTCTATGTAAAATAGTGGTAGTCATACCCTTATAAATTTACTTGAAGGGATTAAATGGCCCTAGAAGTACAAGTGAGTGTCCTTCTTCTCTCCATCTCTTTATTGATCCTATAATCATTTCCTACTGAGTCTCCATTCCAGAAGTACAATCTCAAATGCCTTTAAGATCAGGCCCGTGGGTAATATAAATGAACTAAACAGTCAGGGCAAGGCAACAGAAAATTACAGAAATTGTGGTGAGCTGGAGAATATATAACTTACCTAAAGACATTTTAATAAAAAATAAAATAAGTCACTGTGGGCCAAACAAAACCATCTTCTGGTCAAATCAGACATAGACAATTTGTATCCCCTACCTTAAACTAATAAATTCAGATTCCTTTTTATAAACCAATGACTTTGATGGTAATGACTGTTCTCAGTCATTTTGATACACATCCTCAACTCCCTGAACTAAGTAACTAAACTTTATCCAATAACCATAGATTTTATTCCCCTTCTCCTTGTATCCTATTTAAGTATACCATAGAATAGGGCTCAGTTAGCATGAGAACACTACTTCCTTTCTATACAGTTCTTTCCCCAGGCTTTATTGAAGTATAATTGACAAAACAAAATGTGTATATCTTTCAGATTTACAATGTAATGACCTATGTATACACTGTTAAATGATTACCATAATCAAGCTAATTAACAAATCCATCACCTTATATGGTAACCTTTTGCGTGTGTGTGTTGAGAACACTTAAGATCTATACTTTTAGCTACCTTCTTGTTTACAATTATTAACCATAGCCACCATGCTTTACATCAGATCTCCAGAACTTAGTCATCTTACAACTGAAACTCTGAACTCTCTGACTAACATCTCACCATTTTCCCCACCCCCCAGCCCCTAGTAATCATCATTCTACTCTCTGCTTCTATAGTTTGACTTTTTTAGATTCCACATGTAAGTGACATCATGCAGTATTTGCTTTCTGTGTCTCGCTTATTTCTTTAGCATAATGTCCTCCAGTTTCATCCATGTTGTTACAAAAGACAGGAATTCCTTCTTTTTAATGACTGAATACTATTCCATTGTGTGTATATGTATGTATATATAGAATAAAGAAGATAGGAACTATACATATATATATATGTATGTATGTATGTATGTATGTATGTATGTATGTGTATCTTTATTCATTCATCCACTGAAGGACTCTTACGTTGTTTCCATGTCTTGGCTATTGTGAGTAATGCTGCAGTGAACGTGGGGTATAGTTATTATTTTCGAGATACTGATTTTATTTCCTTTAGATATATATCCAAAGTGGGAGTGCTGGTTTTAAGACCTCTTAGTTCTGCTTAAACTTCCCACTTGCCTGGGGTCAGAGAACAGAGAATAGAGGAGACATGATAAAGGATTAGGGCATGTCAGATCATCCCTCTGTCCTAGTCTAGGGAAATATATTTAATTGTTTACCAGATCCAAAGGCCTAATGGGAGAAATCTCTTCTCCACAGTGAAGTAGAAAGAAAATGATTGTTGATTATATCAAATAACCCTGGATTTTATACCCAGCTTCACAACCTACATTCAACTACTTACTTTCTCTGAGCTTAAATTTTCACACTTGCAAAACAGACAAAATAAGTCCCATGGTACTGTTTTAAGGATTAACTTAAATAATGTGTATAAAGCTCTTTGTACCATAAAAATTCTCATCCTTTCCTTTTGAAGTTTTTCTTGGTATTTTAGCTGATGTATTTACACTTTTGGTTCAATCTTAACTAGGCCAGTTCTAACCAAGTTAGCAAATCCATCATCAATTTCTTTTCTTAAATAAAAAGCTAGGCTGATTATTTACAATAGCCAAGATGTGGAAGCAACCTAAGTGTCCATCGAGAGAAGAATGGATAAGGAAGATGTGGTATGTATACACAATTTAATACTACTCTGCCATAAAAAAGAATGAGATTTTGCCATTTGTGGCAACATGGATGGACTTAGAGGGTATTATGCTAAATGAAGTAAGTCAGACAAAGAAAGACAAACACCATATGATTTCACTTATATGTGGAATCTAAAAAATGAAATAAATAAACACATTTTTTTAAAAAAGCAGAAACAAACCCATAAATACAAAAAGCAAAATGATGGTTGCCAGAGGGAAGGGAGATGAGGGTATGGGCAAAATGGGCGAAAGACAGTGGGAGGTACAGGATTCCAGTTATGGAGTGTATGAGTTACAGGGATAAAAGGCACAGCATGGGAAATATAGTCAATGGTACTATAATAGCGTTGTGTGGTGACAATATGGGAGCTGCACTTGGGTGAGCAGAGCATAACATACAGAGTTGTCAAATCACAATGTTGTACACCTGAAACTAATATAACATTGTGTGTTAGCTATAGTTCAACAACAACAAAAAATCCTGCGTGGACTGGTGGTATTCATTACTAGATCTGAGCATCGATGTGTAATACTTTAATTGCAGTTTCTTGGCATAGAGTTAGGGACAAGAGAAAGCACCCTCTAGGAATTCTGAGTCAGTCATGAAATAGACAGGCTGGAGCTGAGTAACTAAATCTAAATTAAAGCACAGCAAAGGAGCAAAATCAAAGGACAAAGCCAAGTTCTGATAGCACAGAGTGGTTGTATGGAAAGTTAAGGCAGAGATAAATGCCAAAGCTAGAGAAATACTCTTGGATAAACAAGGGCAACTTTTTACAGGAATCTTGAGGTGAAGGAAACTAGCCTGGAAGTAGGGTCAAAGACAGCTGACTTGTAGCCTGATTGGTACATAATTCAGGCCCAGTATCCTTCATGGCTTTACCCCAGAGACTGGCCAGCCAGCCTACTTGGAAATCCACCTGTTGTCTCAGGCTCCACTCATGGGAAGATAAGTACTAGTTGGAATAGCTCAAGCTTCCTGATAATCCATTGTGTTTTTTATCTGTATTTGCTTCTGTTAGTTCCTGTTGACAACCCTGGTGAGTATCTGCCCCAGTGGATCTGTCTTTTAAGAAACCTTGACTTGATTCTCTTTCTTCTAACCACGGGCTACTGTCCCAGGCCCTTTGCATTGCTTCCAGCCTTATCGCCTTCAGTCTATATTCACATCTGTTAATTAAGATGCAAGTGTTAATTACTCCTTTTATATATTTCTGTTCCTTACTTGGGTCAGCAAACACCTCCAAGTGGATAGACTGACCTAGCCTAAGCCATCTCCAGGATATTTGTATTTCTTAATAGTAATATCTTTCCCATCTCCCCAGCCTATCCCATAAATTACCTCCTTCTCCTCTCCCTTGAGTTCCTGAGAATACTCCTATTAAAGGGGATTCAGTGAAAATCATGGAGGCTTCCTTTTGCTTCTTACTCTTAATTTTCTAATTCTGGGCTACATTTGGAAGTTGAGGATCCAATCTGACTAAATTTTCAAATTGTATTTCCTGTATATTATGAAACATATCAATAAGATGAAGCATGGCTTAGACAAATATAATTTTCCTCCAAACCTATGCTGATTATACTACTCTGGCCCTTCCTCTCTGCATACAACAAACAAATCCAATTTTTGAGGAACAGGAATGAATATATACAGTAGCTAATGAATATTACTTATTATTGGGGTAATGTAGAAAACTACACAGTGTTGCATACTACAATAATACATACAAATCATAGCTCATTGGGCACCATGGAGGAGGGAAGATCTAGAGTTAGCACTTACTTTATAAGAATTTTGTAAGAACTCAAGTTTCTAAACTTGGTAATTTAGGGAGGAATAATTTGGATGATAAAAGATTGACAAGATTTATGACAGAGTTCACTAGAGTACTTTAAAACAGTAAACCATCCAATGAATGTAAAATATGGATTTGATTTCCAAATGTCAGTATGTATCTTTTTCAGCAATACAACAACTGCATGAAGAACACCTAAAACATTATATAAACCATGAACAGATCTCCTTGAATATCAGATACACAGTGAAAATTCAAACTTATCATTAAATGACATCAATTTCTTAGTCATAATGCATTTACTTTCAGAACAGAGAAAATTACTTGATTTTTTTTCTTTCCACTTTTCTTTTAGTTCTTTATAATAGGTGAACACACACACACACATAATTTTGTTTTATTTGCAGACTTATAGCTAAGTTTTTGCTAGAAGATGATTTCTTAGAGTAGAAAAAATGAAAGCAGAAACATCTAGAGACATATCTTAAAGAAACAGAACTTATGCACCTGGGTGGTGCAGTTAGTTAAGCATCCAACTCTTGGTTTCAGCTCAGGTGCTGATCTCAGGGTCCTGAGATAGAGCCCCGCATAGAGCCCCACGCTCAGCATGGAGTCTGTATGAGATTCTCTCTCCCTCTCTCTGCCCCTCCCGCCTGTATTCTCTCTCTCTCTCTAATAAATAAATAAATCTTAAAAAAAAAGAAATAGAAATTATGACAGAGTAAATTTTAACTTTTTACATAGATGTGTGTATATAATGTAAATATTTAAATTCTGATTATAATATAATTAAATCACTTTGATATGCTTTTTGTTATTTATAGAAACAAAAAATCTGAAAAAACAAATTTTACCCTCTCCCACCCACACAAAAACAATATATAGTTCAGAACTGCATCTTAATACATTTATTCAAAGGAGAAATTTTCATAATTTAAAGGTGAACACTGGTGGTAATTTTAAAATGATCAAAATGTTAAATCAAGGTTGTGATTGATATATATCTGCCTTCAGTAGATAAATCATAAACATTTTGTCTTCTCATTGTTGTATTCTTAGTTTGCTATATAAGTATAGGAGAAGTCTTTAGACAAGAATTATAAGAGGCTTTATTTTAAGATTGATGCTGAAATGTGGATTTATGCTTTGCAACAATATGCTTTGTGGAAATTAATTAGAATCAACACATTTTTCCAACCTGTGATGCAAGTTTGGGTCACTTTCATGAAAAGCTTTTTTTTTTTTTTTTTGCTTTTAAATGTTGATTCAAGACGGTGTTACCATTCATATAAAAACAAAACCTAAATCAGTGACTACAATTATAGTAGGTGTATTTTTGTATTACTTATGTTTGTTTGAAGGGGCTTCATTATATGTAAGGTTTGTGTACTAATTACTACATGTTTTCTATAGGCTTTGTTAGTTTTAGAAATGTTTGCTTTAATTAAATAGCCCTGTTTCACTCACCCTGTTTCAAAACCCTGTACCTGAAGACCTAAAGTAATCTTATTATCGGTAGTAAATAATCTTCACAGTCTGTTTTTAAAAAAGATGACACCAAATGAGACATGTTAGGTAATTTTGGAGTCCCTCAGTCTTTTAGCTGTTCAAGGACCTGTAGTCAGATGAACATGGGCATTCTTTATATATTTTGTGTCTCAGGACAACACCTTTCTCCTAAGCAAGCAGAGCTCCTAGCAAATTGCAGAGCTTGGGCTTGGATTTAGATCTTTCACAGTGAAGTTCATTCTCTTTCTCTTCTACTCTGTGTTGAATATCTAGCATTGACTCCTCCATTGCCCCACTCAGGGGTTTTGCCATGAGTCATAAATATGGACTTCTTTGTGCCATATATTACTTGTACCAATCAAGATACTGAGTAAACCCATTTTGACAGGGCAAGAATGGCAGAGAGCATACCTAATGCTAAACTCACTCATAAATATGTCTCAGTTTCTATATTGATAAATATTGAACCAAATAAATTTCGAAACCATATTGTTCTGAAAATACTAGAAGAATTTTCTATTTAATTCAATGAACATTTATTGAGTACCTCCTGTGTGCTAGAGATACTAAAATGATTTCTTACAGAAGTCTTTTTAAAAAATCACTCTACAGGGGCACCTCGGTGGCTCAGTCCTTAAGCGTCTGCCTTTGGCTCAGGTCATGATCCCAGGGTCCTGGGATCGATCCCCGCATGGGGATCCCTGCTCTGCGGGAAGCCTGCTTCTCCCTCTCCTACTCCTTCTGCTTGTGTTCCCTCTCTCGCTGTGTCTCTCTCTCTCTGTCAAATAAATAAATAAAATCTTAAAAAAAAATAACTCTACAGTAGAAAGAATATATATGAATGGCCAATAAAAACATAAAAACATATTCAACATCATTACTTGTCAGAAAAATGTATTTTAAAACCATAATGAGATATATTTCACACTTGCTGGAATTGCTAGAACTGACACTGGAAATATTGGTGAGATTATGGATGAACATGAACTCTGATACATCCAACTACTATGGAAAACTATTTGGCAGTTTCTTTGAAAGTTAAACACACAACTACACTCTAAGGCAGAAATTCCACTTCTTGGTTTTTATCTGAAAGAAATAAAAACCTATGTTCACAAGAAGATTTGTACAATATTTTAAAAAGTTCTCATTGCAAGAAAAAAATTGTGTGGTGATGGATGTTAACAAAACTTATGTGGTGGGGCTCCTGGGTGGCTCAGTCATTAGGCATCTGCCTTCCCCTCAGGTCGAGATCCCGGAGTCCTGGGATCGAGTCCCGTATCGGACTCCCTGCTCGGGAGCCTTCTTCTCCCTCTCCTACTCCCCCTGCTTGTGTTCCCTCTCTCACTGTCCCTCTCTGTCAAATAAATAAATAAAATCTTAAAAAAAAAAAAAAACTTATGTGGTGATCATTTCACAATAGAGACACGTATCAAATTATGTTGTACACCTGAAACTAATACAATATTATATGCCAATTATGTCTTAACAAAAAATAAATAATGTTTTAACAAATTTATTTATAATAAACCAAACCAGGAAAGAAGTCGAGTGTCCATCAATGGAAGCTATGTTTATACAATGGAATTCTACACAATAAGAAAGAATGAAATACTGGTAACACTCCATGACATGAATGAATATCACAAAATTGAAGAACTAAAGAAGCTAGACATGAAAGAGTACATGCTGTATGATTCTAATACATGAAGCTCAGAACAGACAAAACTAATATACAAGGATAGAAAACAGAACGGCGACTGCCTGTGGTAGGTGGGGGTGAAGCGACTGTTAAAGGGGCATGAGGAAACTTTCTGGGATGATGGAAATGGCTATACAATAATTCCCCCTTTATCCGTGGCTTCGCTTTGTGCAGTTTCAGTTACCCATGGTCTGGAAACAGATGATCCCTTCTGATGAATCATCAGAAGGTCAATAGTAGCCCTAATGGTATATCAACAATGCCTACATCAGTCATCTCACTTCGTCTCATCATTTAGGCATTTTATCATGTCACACCATTACAATAAGAAGAGCACAATAAGATATTTTGAGAAGAGAGAGAGACCACATTCACGTAACTTTTATTACAGTATAATGTTCTATGTTATTATTAGTTACTATTGCTAATCTCTTACAGTGCCTAATTTATAAGTTAAACTTTATCAGAAGTATATATGCATAGAAAAAAACAGTATGTATAGGGTTTGGTGCTATCTGGGGTTTCAGGCACCCACTTGGAGTCTTGGAACATATCCCCTAGGGATATGGGGTAATTACTGTATCTTGGTTTGTGCATTGACTACATACATATATATACTTGTCAAAACTCATCAAATTGGTCACTTAAGATCTGTATGTTTGCTCTACATAAATTGTACCTCAATTTTTACAAGGTAATTTTGTAGTAAATCCTTTGTAAAGAAAACAATCTATAAGCAACTTCCTTTTCTTGGTATGTTAATAATTAATTTTAAAGATTTATTTACTTATTTGACATTTTAAATGTGGGGGAAGGGGCAGAGGGAGTGAATCCTCAAACAGACTCCCTGCTGACAGGAAGCCTGCCACAGGGCTTGATCTCAGGACGCTGAGATCATGATCTGAGCCAAAATCAAGAGTCGGACGCTTAACCAACCGAGACACTCAGAAGGCCCAATAATTAATTTTAAAATTTAATGTTTGCTTAAAGAAAGGGGTACCAACCAGACAAGTCTAATGGACACAGATTTGCAGTCTATCTCTATATCTAAAGTTCAGGTTCACAATAGATTTTAATCATTCATTTACATATGCATTCATACATTTATTCTGACAAATGAGAAATAACCTGTGTGCGAGTGGAGACTGCCATTTTCCAGCAAATTGAAAATAACATGTGTTAAAGACTAGCACTGGCTATAAGCTATGATTTCTAACTACTGCTTCAAGATATTAAACAGCTATTTGCCAACTCTTTCCAGGCATAAGTTTGAAAAGAACCCTAGGCCTTTGTGTTTATGTAAGTGCTGGACTGGGACAAATACATAGCTCCCAAACACTACGCAACATACACCTCAATCATCCAGAGGGGCAGAGCAAGCTTCCCTGTGTGGACCCCCAGCATAGCCCTGCAGGTGACTTAAGAGAGCCTCACCCACACTGTGGAGAGTGCTGTGCTAGTTTCCAGGAATATTCAATCTGTGGCCTCTGTGCGGAGCCTGCCAAAAGACTGCAATTGGTTGTGCCAATTGTGTTGGTGTTTTATGGCTCTGTTCATCTTTAATGATCTGTAGCTTCTCTCACCATGAAAGCTTCTGAATCTTGGCTCCTTCCCAACTGCTCTATTGATCTGAAATTTGGCCAGCAAGCAAAATCTTTTGTTTGTTTTGGGATTATTTTTATTATCTGGCTCCAGACAGGGAGCACAGAATGGGGTGGAGACTTCACAGAAATGAGGACATCTACTCCTTTGGTAGCGCTCCTGAGGGCCTAAGACCAGTCCTCTGGTGCTATAAAAGAACACTGTTCAAAGCTGTAAAGAGAATTCACATTTGCATTGTACTGATGGCAACAACAGCTTGTTAGGCCCCCATCTGTCAGAGCAGAAGGTATTCTGCAGTTCAGAGAGTCAGGGCTCTGGGGCACTTCTTTCCAGAGTGATCTAGTGGAAAACAACAGACACAAGTTTAGAGAGGACTAGTTTACACACAGGTGGAGAAATAACTCCCTCTATGTTATGATTTTAGGGCTGGGAACCAACCCAGATCCTGATTTATTCAAACTCACTAGAGTTTTAAATTCTGCTACACCTGTGCTTCCCAAACGGGGTGATCCTAGGTACCCCTAGTAACTCTAAATGACAAAAGCAAGTCTTCAGAAAGTTTTGTGGTCAATTATTTTGGGGAAAATCTACATATAATATTCATTTATTAAAGATTTGTAATTCATATTAACACATTTAAAAGCTGTGAAAAAATCCTCTGAGGGGGGAAAAAAAACCTTTCCAACTCTCTTGACCATGGGACCCCACTTAAAAGAGGTTTTACAAAATATAGCTAAGATGGAAATATAAGAATTTTCCATGGAAAACCTTTCAGAAGAAGTATTGAATGAAATGTGCATTAAGGTATAAATGATTACTCTCAGGCCTTCCCTGGAGGTAGATTTTGAGGGGACAGAATGTCTGGGTATATATGTGTGTATTTATATGTGTGTATATTTCTGTGTGTGCATTAGTGTTAGAGTTAGCAGTCTAAAAAATCCATTATCCTCTTCTATAGTTATAGAGTTATAGTTAGGAAGTAGCTGCGCAGCTAAGGACTACATTTGCTAGCTTCTCCTACAGCTGGATATGGCCATATGATTAATATTTGCAACCGAATATGAGCAGAATTGAGGTATATAACTGCTGGCTGAGGCTTCTACCACAGAATACAGATGACACCAAGTCCTCCAGGGCCACAATATATTAGTTTGACTCCTAAATCAAACCTAGAGGACAGCCATTTTGATACACAGGAACAAAGACCCTGCACTTTTACATGACTGAGAAATGAACTATTAGATTGAGAAATATTTTAGGATCCATTTGTTTCAGTACTTTAACCTCATTAATATTGTATTGGGAGAGGAGATGGTGAGCAATAACATTTGGGAAGATATTTGGAAAAGACTGCAATCATTTAAGAGCATCAAACACCTGAGGGAGTTAAGCAGTACATATCTCCAGAGAAGAGAGCCAGGGTCTGATGGTTTTACATTTAATTTTGCCTTTCTCACTCTATATTAAAGTGACTTAGAGCACCTGCATGGGAAATAAACCAACCCAGTTTCACTGTTTGGCTCAGCCACTTACTAGTATGTCTTTCTCCTTTGCCAAGTCTCAGTTTCCACATGGTAAAAAAAAATGGAAAATGATTTTCAACTTGCACAATTATTTTAAGAACTAAACCAGAAGATATATGCAGTGTTTAGCACACATATACACATGTGTATTTAGAAACATGCAAACAGAGTGGTAGTAGTCATTAATGCTAGTCACAAATATTTGAGTGTCCTCCTTCTGGGTACATATTATGATTTCATTTCTCCTTTGAAATTAAGAGCTGTCATGTGACCTTCTAGGCCAAAGTTTTAAGAGCCAGTACACAATTTTCATGTTCCCCTTTTCCTACCTCAGCAATTATGAAATGCAGGGATGGACTGATCCCCTTTTGCCTGATATTTGAAAGACGACAACTGGAGCAGAGTCCCCAGCTGACCTGCATGAACATGTAGCATGAGTAAAATATAAACCATTGTGGCTTAAGCCCCTGTAGCCTAACGTGGCCTTCACTGAATGACTCTGAAATTGGTTACCAGCATTAGAGTTGTGTCGTAACATGACTCAAATACAAAGCATGTACTTACTGTTCAGATGACAGTCAGTAAAGAAATTATTACTGCAGACTGGAAAGCTGGTGACCTTTGTTATGAAGTCACAATTTATTAAACCTGTTGTTGCAATGGTTTAAAAGGCAAACAAGTATGTAATGAACTTGGGAGTTCTAGGAGAAGAAATTAGAAAACAGAGTGTCAGCATGTTGTTAGAGTTAATCGTGGTTGCATTTGACAAGGCATTACAAAAATGAGATAAGCACAACAAAGCATTGGCTGACTTGCAAGCAGGAATCAAAAGGGTTAGACAGAGCCCAAACTTGAGCATTTTCGTAAGGTTAGAAAGATAAGTGCATCTCAACCCCCATGGTAACAGATAAAACTGAGGAAGCTTTTGGATAACAAAGGCCTGTTAAAATTAAGCCTTGTGAGGAGGATCAAATCAAGGATACAGTTCTCACACCCATGAATTAAGTTAATCTCAAAGCAAAGACCCAATTACAATACTGGCAACTGGTAAATCCTTTTAATTGGAGGGAAAAAAAAAAACATTGATTAGAGAAAAGAGATTAAAAATCACTGTGTGTTTAAACAGAGTGAGACATATGGTGTTGGGACAGGGAGAAAGTAAAAAAAAATACATAGAAATAATGATAATTATGTTAAAAAAACAAAACAATGGACGTGATGATTTGCACATACATCTAGTATAATAAATAAGGTGTGGTTTTTTGAGGAATTCATACTATCAAAAAGATTATCAGCCTATACTAATAGAGAATTTGACATATAATGGCCACTGACTTTCCAACCTCCATGCTATCATCTTCAACACTTATTTCAGAGGTGACCAAGAGGGTTAACAGAGAAGACAAAGCATCGAAGGCAGGGTCAGAGGCCACTGAGAACACTCAGCATCGCCTGGATAGCCTGGTCTTTAAGCTTGATGTCTTGATTGGATGGAAGAGATACATTGAACTGAGTATCTGGGCTCAGTAGTTACCACAAGGCTTGCAATAGTCATCAGAACTGTTCATGATTATTCTATTTCCCTTCCATTTGGACATATGGTAAGTTAAACTATTTCTGACCTCTTCAATCTGAGGGTGTCCACATGATTTGCTCTGGCAAATAAAATGGGAGTGGACATGACTGCAGTGCCAGCTCCCAATGGAAACGTAGAGAACTGGCTGATGATTTGCCATATTTCTTTTTCCTACTTGGCAATAGTGATAACACAGAGGTACAACCTCCCTCTATTTGGGTCCTCACCAGAGAATGATTTAGAAGCCTGCCATACACATGAAGATTGTTAAATAAGCCACTGTAGTTCTGAGCCAGTGAGACTTTGGAGTTGTTTGTTCCTGCAGCATAGTATATCCAACTTTGATGGAGAGAAATTGAAGCCAGTTTTACAGGGATAGTTAATGTTATATTAGGTTCAGTCAGAAAAAGATGCAAAAATGATGTTTAGGAACAGTGTTTTTCTAACCATGGATTGTGGTTTCGGGTATAGCTTTTTCTAGAACAAAATAGAAAATATCATATAGTAAGATTAAAGGATGTTCTCTGTGTGTGTGTGTGTGTGTGTGTGTGTGTACAAAAGAGAATATGAGGTCAATAGAAAGTGTATTTCTTAGTGTGACTCACCATCAGAAAGTTTGAAAGTTACTGATCTAAAACCTAATTAATTGGAACACTTGAGTGATTGAATTTAGATATGAAAAGCCATCTCCAAAGGGTTTGTGGTCAGTTGATGTCAAAGGGTTCTGTTCTCAACCTTTTCCTGTTCAAACATTTGTTCATAGAAGTCAATGAAATGCTTATCAATTTTTTTATTGAGTTCAGATGAAATTGATAAGCCAATATTGATGATGTACAAAAAGCTATATCAAATAGCAGCTATTTTAAAAAAACCCAAATAGCAGCTATAAGGAATAATAAAGATTAGCATATATTGCCCTAATTAAAAAAAAAAAAAGGATAAAGTCAGTGACACTTGTGAGCCAGTGAGCTTGATGTTGTGACAGAGAATATTATAAAATGATAAAATGGTATATCTATGAAGATTTAAAGAAGTGACAGCATAAATTTTTTTGATTAACTGATGCCAGATGAATACATTATTTTTAATAGTATTCCTAGATATTGGTTCAGAGTTATGTTAAAGACTATGTCAGGATTTCAGAAACTCATTTGACAGAATTTCTTATAATATACTTGAATAAAATGAAGAAATCTGGGCTGGGTAATTGTACTATTGGGTAGATTCATCATTTCTATAATGACCGTTTACAAAGGGTATTGCTAATAAATCTGTTAATCTGGAGGTTGATGCCTAAGGACATGTTAAAGGCCTTTGTCCTCATCTCTTTCCTACTCAAATATATGTTCGCTGTCTTCTCTCATTTCTGGGTGACATAAAAGCGAGATGGATATTAAATAAAGTAGGTTAGAGGCTCAAAGTTAAGAATGTCCCCAAAAGGGTAGAATTATGAGTCAAACCTAAGAAGTAAAAGTAAAAGTAAAATCTAATAAGGATAATTATAAATTTAAAAACTTAGGGCTTAGAGGCACAAACAAACCCCAAATAGACAAAATTATAGATACAAAGGTATGTTTCAAGACAACAGCAAATAGTATGAGAAAACCCTTCTACAGCACTTTGTGAAAAATACTTTTGTAACTAGTTTACTTATATTTACTCATCAAAACCATTCTACAATGTAGGTGTCATTTTTGTCCCCAATTACTGATGGAAAAACTGAAGCATCTAAATTTTAAATAACTGACCGGTGTCACAGAGCTGATAAACCACAGAGCCTGGATAAGAAGATAAGTAGTCTGGCTCCAGAATCTATCTTATCCATCTATTGGATTCAACAGTGTGGTAAAACCGCTTAGACCATTTAATGTGCTTTTGGGTTGAGGCAATAAATGAATGCTACAGATCCAAACAAGCCCGAGGCTATGCAATGATTAGTCCCTCTCTGAAATACTGTTCTCAATTATGGCCCACACTCCTTAAGAGAACAGTGACAAACAAGTATGTTTAGAGAAGGATTGGGATTGGACAGAGCGTGTAATCCATAGAAATAATCAGTAGTCAAAAGAACTGTTGATATACTGTTGATATTGAATCTGAAATGAGAAAACATGGGGACTGAAATAGCTATCTTAAAAGATTGAAATCTATGTCACATAGAAAAGAGATTTGTCTCATTGTGCATGAGTTAAGAGAGCAAAGCCTTGCTAGGTAAATTGTGGTTCAATGTAAGTAATAATTTCCTAATAATTATAGTTATTTATGTAATAATAAACAAAGGATCCCTTGTTGGGTAAATATGTTAATAGCAGAGGTGTTTGTTTTTAATAGCAGAGGATACATAATAATATATCAAGGATATTGTAAACTTTTTATACATATAATTGTGTTCAGACTATATGGTCTTAAATATTTATAGGTCTAAGTGTCTAAGATTCTGTGAATTAAAAAAAAAAAGAGGCAAAGTCGTGTCATTTCCCTTTAGCCAGACACCACCAGGAACACACTTAAATATTTGACCTGAGTAGGGTTTATTGACTTGTTGCATTATTGACTCAATAAGAGGGTGCTAGAAATGACTCGTTTTAAGATTTGCCTGAAGTTAGGTGATTTAGGGGAGCCTAAGAGGAAGTGGGGCTTTATTTTGCATCAGATGCCAAGAGGAGGCAGAAGCAATTCTCTGATTAAGTATCTTAACACTTCTTATTTAGAAGGTGAGAAGAATGGAGTGAAGCTCAAGTTTTGATCGGTAGTAAAGCTGTAGACACTCATGTTAGCCAAGATAGAAGGAAAGTTGGTGTATTTTTGTGGTGGGGATGATATTTTGCTTTGTCTGTGTATATACAAGATTATGCAATTGTCTTGATTTATTACAATCACAGAATGGTCTGATTCTGGTACTACGTAAAATTGTTGAGGTTGAGCAGAAGAACAGAAGATGAACTGTGAGCACTAAGACATATCTTCCCCAGCTGCCGCACTGTCCATGGCAGCATGTGCTTCCAAACTTCAGCTCCTTGGGTTCCAACTTCCACTGCATAACGTTTTCTCCAATAACATGCTCAAGAGCAGAAGCTATGCCTTATTTACCTGCGTATACCCAGAATAGAGCCTCGTGTCTTAAATAGAGTAGGCACTATTACTATGATGATATTATACAAAATACATTATGTACCTTACAGTATATATGTTATAGAATATATTATATTCTACATATTTTATTTTATATATTATTATATTATATTGTTACATTCATACGTGGAAGTAATCTGAAGTCAGTGTTTGCATCTTGTTAGTTTCCTTGACTGAATTAAGTAGACGGCTATTCCATTTCAGTTGAACCAATGCAAATTTGAGATGCTGAAATAGCTCTTTTTTTGGTCAAATGATTTCCCAAAACTGCAGACATTAGATAAGCCTGTATGTATAAGATTCTTGATGTCAAATTCAGATTACTTCACTGACACATATGCAAAACATGAATGAGAAAAACATAGAAGATATTGGGCCATTTAATGTACAGACTGCCCATTCAAACTTGTAGCAGCCCAGCAGTCATGTGAAAATCTGAGCTATTAACTGTGCCCACCTTCCTTTAATGAGAAACCCTTAGATGGACTTTTCATACTGGCTGGTTGCTCTCTCACTTTTTAAATATATTAGTGTCCCCATATGATGTGAGAGCTGTGGATGAGGCTTCTCGTGCTATGTCCAAAATTTATTACACATATATGGAAACCCTTTTATGTCTATTTGTTTTAATACTGTTCACTTACTCTGGCAATCTAGGAAAGAATACACAAAAAGGATGGGAATTTTCAATACCCCTACAGAGGTGAGTAGTTGGAAACATCAAGAATGATATTTGAAAATCTTCATGGATTGGTTAGGTATTTGTCTGGCTTCCTGAGAGTTCGTTAGCTCATCTGGTTAATACCCGGTGCTAAGGAGACCAGATTTATGGCTTTGATCCATTTTGAACTAGAAAGCTTTTTTGAGGTTGTTGAGACTAAAATCTATCCTATTTCCAAAGGCTATGAAAGGCCAGATTCTAAACATGTGGTGGACACCAGAGTGAGAGAAAGGGTTCTCAATGCAAACCAATCACTACCTCTTTGAATATTAGTGCACTCAGAAGTGGTCTGGTTAAAGGGTGTTGGGGGTGTTAATAATTCTAGTTAGAGTAGTGGGGATAATAATAATAATAATAATAATAATAATAATGGAATGGGATCAGATATTTCCTTACACTACAACCTGGAAGTGTAGAGGAAAAAATGCATCTTTGTTTTATGACTACTTAATCTGAACTTCTTTCTGAGGCCCAACATATTGGATATTGAAGGAGAAAAAAAAAACATTTGGTTATATCAGTTTTAAAAACTTAGCTGATCTGGCAAATTAAGATGTTCCTTTATATAATACTCAGTTTAACTTCAAAAAAAAAAAAAAAGCCATTGCTTCTAATGTTTCTAATGTCCTCTGCCCTTCTCTTCCTCTTCCAGAAGGCATCGAGGTACCAAGCAGGGAGTGTTGAGGCTTAGGCTACATAGGGCAGAGGAAGAGCAAGAGACCTCAAAAGCAGTATCACTGGCTCCTCAGGTCTCAGGTATGACGTGTCTGGTCTACCTGGTGGCTGGGTATTTTATGGATACTACTGACAGAAGTCTGTCATTTCTGATGCTGGGGTGCCTCTTGTCTCAGCTGGGAGCGCTAACTCAGCCCCTCTGCAGCTCTTGGACCACCCCAATCTTTATGTTTCATCTCCCAGTTAGCCCCCTAATCAGGCACAATAATCCCAGCCTCTGCTCAGGGTCACCTGGCCTCTTCCTATGGTATGCTCCCTGGCTTTCAACTCAGAAGAGGCAGCGACGACCTTCTAAGTCTTATCTATACCACAGAGTCCAGGTCAGCTCAAAAACGCTGAGTTGGAAGCTCTTTCTCAGGCTAATCGCTTTGCACCAGATTTGTTCAGGTGTGTCTGCACACCTGGCTGGCTGGGCCTTCTCAGAGTCCTGACTGGGAGTGAAAGGAAAATGACCTCCACCCATACTCCCACTATTTCTTCTTCTCATCACTTCCCCCGTCCCAAATGAGTAGATTATCTCTTACTCTTTTTTTTTTTTAATACCTGGACTTCCTTTATGTTAAATTCAATAATCTGCACAACAAGAATGTTATGTTAAATAGGAGTTGAAAAATTAGTAAGAAATCACTTCTCGGGGGGTGTCTGGGTGACTCAGTCGGTTAAGCGTCTGCCTTCCGCTTGGGTCATGATCTCGGGGTCCTGGGATCGAGCCCCTTGTCGGGCTCTCTGCTCAGCGGGGAGTCTGCTTCTCCCTCTGCCTCTCCCCCCTGCTTGTGCTCTCTCTCTCTCAAATAAATAAAATCTTAAAAATAAAAAAAAAGAAATCACTTCTCTGTAATTCCTGACTTCCACATCCGTTTTTTTTTCCCTTTGAGAAAAATGGGTTGATCTTAAAGGTGAGTAGTTTAAGGATAATATAGTCTGCAGAAAAATTAAAATTAAATTAAAATTTTGTCTAACATTTGCAAAATTACTATGCTGGTTTCCTAACAACACCAATCATTTATTAATCACTTACTATGTGCTCAGAACTAGGCCCTTGACATAATTCTTCTAACAACCTGGAGAAGTATTATTCTTCCTATTTCTCAGATGAGAAAACTGAGGCTCAGAGAAGTTATGTGATTCGCTCAAAGCCACACAACTAATAAGTAGAAATCTAGGACTGTCAGTGGATCTATATGACACCTACGCTGAAACTTCTAACCATAAAGATACACTGATGATCATTATACTCTATTATTATATTTTTCAAAGGGCATCATATTATTCATAATATGTAAGAGCACATTTTTTATTTGAAATAGACACAACATAACATCTTTACAGATGGTGACCTAAAATTCGTAAATATGTTCAGCCATGCTAAAGCAGTAATGAGTGTATGGAGGGAGCCATCAGTCGTGTGGGAACATTTTCAGGACATCTGGGGCCCATCAGCATCAAATCATTTAACAGAGTGCAAACAATTTAACACCGAGAGCCTCTCAATTATCTACTTGCAAATAAATAAATGATAAAGTATAAATCTTTATCCTGTAAGCAAGTGAGTACACTTCTGGGTTGCCTTCTCCAATTTGGCATAATTAGTTGAAGAATGTTCAAAACATGCACACAAAATTTAACATTTAGCTGTACAAAATATAAATCAGATAAATATGCCACAAATATGGATACCCTAAAAACACTGCATTACCAGTCAAGGAGAAATGTACTGTAGATGATCCACCAGACTAGATTACTCACACTATTGCTCTGTGAACATTGACATCCTGCATCTGACTCATATCTGGGGCCCTAATACTTTATATTTTTATGGACTTTCTAGTATCATGAAAAGTGCTCAGCTTTGGAAGCCAGACAGATCTTATTTTGCTCTGCATTTGTTAACTGTGTGACTTTGGTATTTTCTAAACAACTTTTCCCATCAAAACATGGGAACATAATACCTACCATTCAAGGAAACTTATGAGAATAAAAGGAAGGAATACATGTAACAAGCCAGCATATAATATGTATTTATACAATAGTTGTTGTTCCTGATAATGTTATAATCATTACTATTAGTAGTATTTCATCTGACTTACCCATTCGTCCTTTAATATAAAGATTATGGTGCCAAGAAATCTCAGGTCCATGAAGTGACATTTCTTGTACTAAGTCATAGATGTAATCTTTGATACAGACAGATCACAAATTCCAAACTCCAGTCAGTAAAGTTTTCACTATTCTATTTCTCATTTCTTAAACTTTATCTTGATATTCTCTCACTTTCTTTCCTTAGGCTTCATTACATCCTGCAGCTACCCTTCTCTCCCCTTTGTATACCACACCATGAATACCTAGAAAACTTCAGCTACCTACTATAGACCTTTTATTACATGTAAACCACAGTTCTGGAAAATATTTTTCCTTTTTCCCTTTCTCCTGTAAAAAAAAAAACAAAACCCTAAACTATTAAATTTTTCTTTTTTAGTATTTTGATCATTCTAGGTTTCAAAATAGTAAATGACTTAAAAATTCCAGAAATATTGGTTAATTTTTAAATAAAATTTTTTGTTTTAGAACACTTTTAGATTTAAAGAATTATGGCAAGAATACTATGGAGAGATCCCTTAGACCCCACACTCAGTTTTCCCTATTATGAATCCTTAAATTTGTATGGTTTCTTTATCATAGTTAATGAACCAATACTGGTAAATTTCATTAATTAAAGTCAATATTTTATTCAGTTTCCTTGGTTTTTCTCTAAACTTCTTTTTCTGTCCCAGAATCCCATCCAGGATAACACATTACATTTAGTAGTCATGTCTACTTATACACCTCTTAGTTGTGACAGTTTCTTAGACATTCCTTATTTTTTATGACTTTGACAGTTTTTAAGATTTCCTGTTAAGTATTTTGTAGAATGTCCCTTAATTGTGATTTGTCTGATGTTTTTCTCATGATTAGAATGGGAATGTGTTTTGGGGAAGAAGACCACAGAGGTGAAGTGCCATTCTTATCAAATCACATCAAGGGTACATACTATCAACTTGACTTATCACTGTTGATATTAACCTTGATCACTTGGCCTAAGGCAGTGTTTGTCAGGTTTTTCCACTGCCAAGACACTTTTTTTTTCTCCTTTTCCACAGTGGCTTCTTTGGAAGCCAGTGACAGTGTGAAGCACACATTTAAGGAGTAGGGAGTTATTTTCTATTTTCTGTAGGGCAAAGTATCTACTTACATTATTTGGGAGGTAAATAATCTCCTCTGTATGGGAGATGTCTATTTTTCCCCTATTTATTTATTCGTCCAACTGCTTATTTTTAATGTATGGATTCATAGATATTTACTTTATACTTTGGGACATAATACAATACTGTTTATTTATTCAATTGTTTATTTTTAGCACATAAACTCATGGGTATTTATTTTATACTTTGGGATACAATCCAATATATTTATTTATTTACTTACTCAACTTTTTCCTGCTTTGGCCATTGAGAACTCTTTCATGGGCTCCTTTATCCCTTTGATATATCCTCATTGTTGTGAATTTGTTCATTTGCTTTCAGTACTTTCTGGCACTACCAGATGCATCAGATGAATTTCATATTTTCCTACTCTACCCTTAGAATCAACTATTTTTCCAAGAAGCTCTGATTCCTTTTCTTGAAAATTAGTATTAGAAACTAAGAGTTGGGCATTAGGTATTTTTACTGCTACTGGGATGTCATTACTTCTATGTCCTGTCAGCTGAAAAAAAGAGAGAGATATATTTGCTTATACATGTGTAGAAACCATGTATATATGCACATATCTGTAAATAATTCTATATGTAATCATCTGTATCTACAGTAAGCTAAATATGAATTCACACTAATGTCTACAACTCTAATCCATAACCACATAGAATATCCACCTTCAAATAACACCGTTTCACTTTATGTGAAGTGTATTTTTTGACAGAGTATACCCAATCTGTCCCTCCATCTCTTATAACATTGCTGTCATTCATTTATTTAGTCTATATCCTATAGTTATCCAACATATTGTTACTATATAAAGCTAATATATATATACTATATTTATATATATAAGTTATATATATAAGTTAATATAATATACTATATAAAGATAACTGTTTAAACAGTTATCTTTAGATCAGTTAAAAATAAGTAGAATACTGGGGGTGCCTGGGTGGCTCAGTTGTTAAGCATCTGCGTTCAGCTCAGGTCATGATCCCAGGTCCTGGGATAGAGCCCGGCCTCGGGCTCCCTGCTCTGTGGGAAGCCTGCTTCTCCCTCTCCCACTCCCCCTACTTGTGCTCCCCCTCTTGCTGTGTGTCTCTCTGTCAAATAAATAAATAAAATCTAAAAAAAAAAAAAAAAAAAGAATTCTGCGCCCTCTTGCTGACTTGTCAAAATCAGCAAGCACATATGGCCAGGCACTCCACCACTACCTCCCTAAGCTGGCAGGGGCACACTGGTCCTGCACGCTCCCATTCCTCCTCTAAAATCTGCAGGTTTGCCCTGACCCTGCATTCTGCCACATACCTAGAAGCTAAGGAGGAGCTCTCAGGGAATATAGGCTGGGGTATGCCATCTTAGCCCTCTCCTTTGTCTTCAAGGATAAAGACTTGGTAAGACTTCCCAGAAAGGAAGTTATACACTTGTCTGGAGCCCCAATATTTGCAACTATTACCAATGCGATATCTCCAGATCACTTGGTCTGGAGTCAGAAGGGTTCACAATTAGGATGCCATAGGATGGTGCAGTTATATGTACTTTAAAAACTGCTGCCTAAGGGTCTGGCTTCCAATCACCCTGAAAGGAGGTGCTGACTGAGATCCCTCCCTTTGGATCACTGACAGGTCTTGGTACGCAACAACTTGGATCTATCAAGAATAAATCAGGCTGCTCAGGCAATAGCAAAGGTTTGAGAGAAAACTAAGGGCTAGGGCAAGGTTGAAGGATAAGTTTCATCTCCTACAAAAGGCCACTCCATCAAGACTGAGAGAGGTAGCTGTTTTACCTAAAACAGAAACAAACACCAGAAGTCAAGCAAAATGAGGAAATAAAGAAATCTGTTCCAAATGAAAGAACAAGACAAAAACCTCAGAAAAAGACCTTAACGGTATGAAGATAAGTAATATATCTGATAAAGAGTACAAGGTAATGGTGATAAAGAAGCTCACCAAACTCAGAAAAGGAATGAATGAACTCAATGAGAACTTCAACAAAGACACAGAAAATATTTCGAAAGTTATAAACAGAAGTCACAGAGCTGAAGAATACAACTGAAGTGAAAAATGCACTAGAGAGGATCAACAGCATACTTGATGAAGCAGAAGTGATTAGAAGACAAAGCAGTAGAACTTACCCAGAGCATCAATAAGAAAAAATAATGAAAAAAAAATGAATATAGCTTAAGGGACTTATGAGATAACATCTAGTGGATTAACATTTGCATTATAGGGGTCCCAGAAGGAGAAAAGAGAGAAAACAGTGCAAAAAAATTATTTGGAGATATAATGGCTGACAACTTCCCTAACCTGGGGGAGGAAACAAATATCCAGATCCAGGAAGCTCAGAGAGTTACAAAAAGGGTGAACCCAAAAAGAGCTACACCAAACACATTATAATTAAAATGCCAAAAGTTAGAGATAAAGAGAGAATCTTAGAAGCAGCCAGAGAAGAACAAGGGAAACCCCATAAGACTATAAGCAGATTTTTCAGCAGAAACTTTGCAGGCCAGAAGAAAGTAGCCATGATATTGTCAAAGTGCTAAAAGGAAAAACAAACAAATGAATAAACAAACAAAAACTTCCAACCAAGAATACCCTACCTGATGTAAAATGTGACATTAAAAACATAAGATGTAGGACAGGGAGGAGTAAATATGTAGTTTTAGCATGTCATTAAGCTTAACTTGCTTATCAATTGTACATACATACATATATATACACACACACACACATATACACACACACACATATATATATACACAAACACACATACACATATAGGCTGTTATATGTGAGCCTCATGGCAACCATACACCCAAGATAATAAGTAAGGAATAAAAAAGTAACACTAAAGAAAGCCATCAAATCTCAAGGGAAGAGAGCAAGACGAAAGAAAGGAACAGAGAAAAACTTTTATTTTTTATTTATTTATTTATTTATTTTTAAAGATTTTATTCATTTATTTGACAGAGAAAGAAACAGTGAGAGAGGAAACACAAGCAGGGGGAGTGGGAGAGGGAGAAGCAGGCTTCCCCGCAGAGCAGGGAGACCCATGCGGGACTCGATCCCAAGACCCTGGGATCATGACCTGAGCTAAAGGCCAATGCTTAACGACTGAGCCACCCAGGCGCCCCTAGAGAAAAACTTTTAAAACAGCCAGAAAACAGTGAACAAAATGGCAATAAGTACATACCTATCAAGAATTACTTTAAATGTCAATGGCTTAAATTCTGCAATCAAAAGACATTAAGTGAGGGGCGCCTGGGTGGCTGAATTGTTAAGTATCTGCCTTTGGCTCAGGTCATGGTCTCAGCATCCTGGGACTGAGGTGCAAAACAGGCTCCCTGATCAATTAGGAGTCTGCTGCCCCTCTCCCTCTGCCCCTCTCCCCGCTCATGCTCTCTTGTGCACTCTCTCTCTCAAATAAATAAATAAAATCTTAAAAAAAAAATTAAGTGGCTGAATGGATTAAAAAACCAAGACTCAGGGCACCTGGGTGGCTCAGTTGGTTGAGCAGCCAGCTTTTGATTTCAGCTCAGGTAGAAATCTCATGGGTTGTGGGATTGAGCCCTGCCTTGGGCTCCACACTCAGTGGGGAGTCTGCTTAGGATTCTCTCTCTCAGCTCCTTCCCCCACTTGCACGTGCATGTGCTCTCTCTCTCTAAAATAAACAAGTAAATCTTTCCAAAAACAAACAAACAAGACTCCTCTATATGCTACCTAGAAAAAACTCCAGATGTAAGGACACACATAGACTGAAAATGAAAGAATGAAAAAAAGAATGTTTCATGAAAAGAGAAATCAAAAGAAAGTGAGATTAGCTATACTTTAATTAGGCATAATACATTTTTTTTTTTTTAAGAGAGAGAGCATGAGCAGGGGTGGGCAGAAAGAAAGAATCTTAAGCAGACTCCACACTGAGTGTGGAGCCTGATGTGGGGCTCAATCTCACGACCCTGAGCCAAAACCAAGAGTTAGACACTTAACCAACAGTGCCACCCAAGTACCCCAGGCAAAATACACTTTAAAGCAAACTGTAATCAAAGACAACAATGGGCATTACATAATGATAAAAAAAGTCAATCCAACAAGAAAGTAGAGCACTTGTATATATTTATGCACCCAACATAGGAGCACCTGAATATATTAAGCAAATATTAATAGACCTAAATGGAAAAATTGACAATACTGACTCATGTCAGTGGATGAATCATTCAGACAGAAAATCAAAAAGGAAACATAAGCTTTAAACAACTAATTAGACAAGATGGACTTGTATCTACAGAACATACCATCCAAAAGCAGAAGAATACACACTCTTCTCAAGTACATATAGGACATCTTCAGGATACATCCTATGTTAGGGCACAGAACAAGTCTCAATAAACTTAAAAATACTGAAATCATATCAAACATCTTCTCCAACCACAATGGTATGAAACTAGAAATCAATACAAGAAGAAAACTGAAGAAATCAAATGTATGTGGAGACTAAACCACATGCTGAAGAAAAACCAATAGATCAATGAAGAAATCAAAGAAGAACTCAAAAAATACCATCAGACAAATGAAAATGGTAATACAGCATACTAAAATCTATATGATGCAGCAAAAGCAGTTCTAAGATGTAAGTCATAGAGATATAGGTCTACCTCAAGAAACAAGACAAATCTCAAACCAACAATCTAAGTTTACACTTAGATGAACTAGAAAAAGAAGAACAAATGTATCCCAAAGTTAGTAAAAGGAAGGAAATAATAAAAATCAAATAAGAAATAAATGAAATGGAGACCAAAAAAACAATAGAAAAGATCAATGAACTAAGAGCTGTTTCTTTGAAAACATAAAGAAAATTGACAAACCTTTCGTTAGATCCACTAAGAAAAAAAGAAAGGGGGCTCAAATACAGTCAGAAATGTAAAAGAAGTTACAACTGAAACCACAGAAATACAAAGGAACATAAGAACTACTATCAACAAATACACACCAACAAATTGGACAACACGTTATAAGGCTAACTCATTTTACAAGGCCAGCATTATTTTGATACCAAAATCAGACAAAGATACTACAAAAAAAGAAAAAAAGAAAGAAAGAAAGAAAATTATGGACCAATATCCTTGAGGCACACTGATGCAAAAATCCTCAACAAAATAATAGCAAATCAAATTTAACAACACATTAAAAGGATCACAGATCATATACTATGATACAGTGTAATTTATTCCAGGGATGCAAGGATCATTCAACATTTACAAAGCAATCAATGTGGTACATCATATTAACAAAATAAATAATAAAATTCATACAATCATTTCAGTAGATGCAGAGAAAGCATTTTACAAAATTTAATATCCATTTATGGTAAAAATTCTCAATTGAGTGCATATAGACAGAATTTGCCTCAACATAGTAAAGACCATCTATGGCAGGTCCACAGCTAACACCACACTCAACAGTGAAAAGCTAAAATTCTTTCCTATAAGATCAGGAAGAAGACAAGGATGCCCAATTTCTCCACTTTTATTCAACACAGTACTGGAAGTCCTAGCCAGAGCAATTAGAAGAAATAAAAGGCATACAATTGGAAAGCAAGAAGTAAACTGTCACTATTTGTGGATGGCATGAGTTTATATATAGAAAACTCTGAAGACTCCATCAAAAAACTGTTAAACTAATAAATGAAATCAGTGAAATTTCAGGGTACAAAATCAATATGCAAAAAAACTGTCATTTTTCTATACACTAAGGATGAACTATCAGAAAGAAAAATCAAGAAAACAATCTCATTTGCAAAAGCATCAAAAAGAATCAAACACCCACAAACAAGTTCAATCAAGGTGAAAGTTCTGTACACTGAAAACTACAGATATTAATTAAAAAATTAAAGACACAAATAAATATAAAGACATTTCATGTTCTGGGATTAAAAAATTAATATTGTTAAAATGTCCATACTACCTAAAGCCATCTCCAGATTAATAAAATCCCTACCAAAATTCCAATAGAATTTTTCACAATCCTAAAATTTATATGGAACCACAAAAACAATCTTGAGAAAGAAAAAAAAAAAAGCTGGATGCATCATGTTCTCTAATTTCAAAGCTACACTAACTAAAACAGTATGGTATTGGCATGATGACAGACACATAGACCAATGGAACAGAATAGAAAGTGCAGAAATAAACCCATGCATATATGGTCAATTAATTTACAACAAATGAAGCAGAATATACAATAGTGAAAGAAGTCTCTTCAATAAATGGTGTTGGGAAAACTGCACAGCTACATGCAAGAGAATGAAATTAGACTAGTATCTTCTACCATACACAAAAGTTAACTCAAAACTGATTAAAGACTTAAGGAATTTAAGACTTGAAAGCATAAAACTCCTAGAAGAAAATATAGGCAGTAAACTCCTAGACATTACTCTTAGCAATGATTTTTTTGGATCTGACTCCTAAGGCAAAGGAAACAAAAACAAAAACAAACAAGTGGGACTTCATCGAACTAAACAGCTTTTGCATAGTGAAGGAAACCATGAACAAAATGAAAAGGCAACCTAGTTGAGTGGGAAAAAATATTTACCAATCATGTCTGATAAGGGGTTTATATCCAAAATATATAAAGAACACATAAAATTCAATAACAACAACTACCACCACAACAAACAACCCAATTAAAAAATGGTCAGAGAATCTGAATAGACATTTTTCCAAAGAAGATATTCAGATAACCAAGAGGCACATAAAAAGATGCTCAACATCACTAATCATCATGGAAATACAAATCAAACATCATAATGAAATATCACTTCACACCTGTCAGAATGGCTATTATCAAAGAGACAAGAGATAACAAATTTTGCTGAGGATGTTGGGAAAAGGGAATCCTCATGCACTGCTGGCAGGAATGTAAATTGGGGCAGCCACTATGGAAAACAGTATGGGGATTCTTCAAAAAAATTAAAAACAGAACCAACATATGATTCCGTAATTCCACTTTTGGGTATTTATCAAAAGAAAACTAAAACACTAACTTGAAAAGATATATGCACCCTTGTTTTAACTGCAGCATTATTTATAATAGACAAGATACATAAACTACCTAGGTGTCCATAGATGGATAAATGAATAAAGAAGAGATGGTATATATATATATATACCATGGAATACTACTCAGTTATAAAAAAAGAAGGAAATCTTGCCCTTTGCAACAATATGGCTGAATCTTAATGGTATTATATAAATGAGATAAGTCATATAGAGAAAGATAAAAACCATATGATTTCACTTATATGTGGAATCTAAAAAACAAAACTCACAGATACAGAGAACAAATTGGTGGTTGCCAGAGGGGAGGGGGATTGGCAGTTTTTTTTCATCTCTCTTATGTTAATTTTTTTAAATTTCTAGCATTTCCTTTTGATGATTTCTTATATTTTCCACTGCTATGCTTACATCATCCATCAGTTCTTGTATGATGTCTACTTTTTCCTTTAAAGTCTTTATTACTCACAATTATTTAAAATTCCCTGTTTGATAATTCCAAAATCTGTGTCATATGTGAATATAGTTGTAATATTTGACTGTTACTCCAGACCATGTTTTTTCTTTTCTTTAGGTATGACTCATAGCTGTCGTTGTTGTTGTTGTTGTTGCTGTTGTTGTTGCAAGATTCATATGTTGTATTGCATACTAGGAATTGGGGTAAATAGATTTCTAGTGTGAGGATTTATGTTACTCTAGCTAAAAGTTGGGCTTTGTTGAATGTTTGCTGTAACTACAGGTGTCAGAGGGTTCAAATTCTTGTATTATCTTTGATTTTATCTCCCCTCTTAGCTTTTGGTTTCTCTAAACACTCCCTCAAAGGGTTTTTCTTGCATCTTCCAGGAATAATCCTCTATTATTATACTGGAGCCTTTTAATGTGATGGTAAGGTGTGGAGGCGAGGAATGATCTATAATCTTATGATTGATTAAATCTCAACCTTTTGTGTTTCTGGGCGGTGACCTTCACAGTGTGTCTACTTGTATGGCTCTTCTCACCCCTTGAGGGGAGACAGGAAAGTTCCCCGGGGAAACTGAAATGAGAGGGATGCTCTTCCCTCATGGATAAGGCTCAGATAAATTCCTTCCTCTTAGAGAAAAAACCTTGTTATGGAGAAGGTCTAGACATATTTGACAAGGATTACTCTTTCCCTCTTTCTGACAGAGCCAAAAGGGGATCCTTTCTCAGATCTTCATTATGAGAATCTGGTATGGTGCCTGGAGGTAAAGCCCATGGAAGTGTGAGATTTTTATTTTTATTTATTTATTTGAGAGAGAGAGCGCGCAGGCACTTGCATGAGCGGGGAGGGGGGAGGGGTAGAGGGACAGAGAGAAGCAGGTTCCCCGCTGATCAGGGATCCCTATGGTGGCTCAATGACAGGACCCTGACATCATGACCTGAGCTGAAGGCAGCCGCTTAACCAACTGAGCCACCCAAGTGCCCCGAAAGTGTAAGATTTTTAAAAAGAACGCTTGACCTCAAAGGAGTACATGTTTTCATTTGTGAGTTTAGTATGGTAATTACAAAAAAGATTAGAAAGCAAACTAAAGACAAAAATAACTTAAAGTTATTCCTTAGCAATGTCTACAGCTAAGATTTTTATGAATTCCAGTATTTATGCTTATACATTTATGCATATACTTAAATTATTTTGTGCTTGTGTATGGATGTGTGTTTGTGTGTGCATGTGTGTGTACATGAGCTTACGTGTGTGTGTGCTTCACTGAATCTCAGATGGCCAGTATCTATTTAATCATGCTCCTCAGTTTTTGCAAATTTTCCTATTGTTTACTGCAAGTCCTCTAACTTTTATTTTTTATCATCTTCCATGATTTACATTACCATTCTTATCAACTACAGGTCCCAAATATAATGTGTTTGATATATACCCTAAACATGCAGGTATCCTTTTT
>NC_138372.1:76201358-76243020 GCF_054177405.1 Leptonychotes weddellii | reverse complement strand
TTTTTTTTTAAAGATTTTATTTATTTATTTGAGAGAGAGAGTGAGAGAGAGAAAGAGCACAAGAGGGGGGAGCAGGAGAGGGAGAAGCAGACTCCCTGCCGAGCAGGGAGCCCGATGCGGGACTCGATCCCGGGACTCCAGGATCATGACCTGAGCCGAAGGCAGTCGCTTAACCAACTGAGCCACCCAGGCGCCCCATGCAGGTATCCTTTTAAAATACGAAGTATTTTAGGTTTATATATCTTTCTGATTTTCTAATAAATAGTATAATGTTTTAGGCTTTACAACATTTTTAACCCAAAGACTTTTTCTTTTCTGAGGATTATGTGTTCTGTTGTATGCACATGTAATTTGTTTCTTCTCATTGCTGTTCACTGTATACCACAATGAAACCTATTTTTACTTCCCACTCTCTATCAGCACAAATAACACTGGGTTAAACATCCTCATACATGTCCATTTCCATACTTCGTGAGAATTTCTCTGAAATACATAACCAGGAATGAGGTCTCCGGAATAAAGAGCACATGTGTTCTTCCAGAAATGTTACTAATTATGACATTTTCCTTTCCAGAATATCTGAATTAGTTTACAATCACATTAGGTGTTTATGAGAATTCTTTTGGCCCACTTCCTTGTCAGCACTTAGTACCACCTGAGTTACTAATTTTTGCCATTCCAATGCATGTAAAATGATATTTTTTTGTTTTAATTTGCATTCATCAGATGATTAGTAAGTTCGATCACTTCTTCATATACCTCTAAGTCCACATGACTTTCCCTTCTGTGTACTGACTGCTCATTTTAACCTCCACAAATTATTATATACTCATTCCCTCAAGACGTGTTGCTTACTTCTCTTCTTCTTGAGTGTGGGCTGGACTTCTAAAGAATAGAACGGAGCAGAAGTAATGGTGTGACACTTGATGTGGTCCAGTTGTTACTACCTGTATTGGAATGATTCTGTTCATAATACCCTGTCTTTCTGTCATGCCTTAATATCTAATAGAATGCGAGTCCAGGCTTTTAAAAGTTAACTGAATAAACTAAACTAACTTTTCAAAGTTAACCTGAGTATTTGTCTTAATCTTCCATATTTTAGAATGAGTTTGTTGACTCTTCCACTAATACCAGGTTAAATGGGATTTTCAAAAATGGAAATGCCATCATTCTCTTCTTACAATAAAATAAAAAACTGTAAAAAATTCACATTCTTTTTATTCTGTAATGTACACAATATTCAAACAACATTTAGCTACTACTTATAGCACTTTGAGCTCTCTGCCCATAGATAGGACCCTCCACTTTCCAAGAGGTTCATAGCCTTAAAGTGAATGAGCACAGACATCAAAATAAATGGCTGACACCTATAGCCGAGGTTCTTCCATAAATGTTCATACAACTGTTTCAGCAAACTGGAAAGAATACTTGATTTTTTTTTTTTTCTACAAACTTCCTTGGCGCAACTGAATGGCAAAATCTATTCACAAAAATTCTAAGTCTTAATATCCATAAGCATTAATCCATTATTCTATTAGAATTGAACAATTTTAAAAAAGCAGGTATTTTAATTAAGAATGCTTTTACACCTGGACAGGATTCTGATAAGCATCTACTTTTGTTTTGCTCAGGGAACACCTGTCAATCTAATACAGGGAAGGCACTGTCTTTTACTAAAGACAGTGATTGTGATATTATAGTATCCTCTTCCTACTAGAAGAAAAAATATTATATAGTAGGATTAGAGGGATTATGGATCCCATTTGGTGATTTTTCTTAGAAATGATCTATCTAGGTGTTTATTACGGATCATTTGGTGTATTAAGATACATAAAACTATCTTCCAGGGTTTTTTTCCATGTATAATAGAACATAAAGGAATTAATTAAGCTGCCAGATCAAGACTCACCTGAAATGAGTTATTTTGATACCTCCCAGTTATGAGAAGTAAAAAATTCCCTGTTTTGTTTGAGTCAGTTTAGGATGAATTTTATATTACTTGCAACTTTAAGCCTCTTAATTATTGCATGACACAAAGCTCAAGTTAGGCTGAGATTTAAATGGTAGATCCTCCCAAATTATCTGGATTGTTTGTATAAGTAACAGAAGCTAAATTTCATTTGAAATACTTTGTGCTTCTAAACACATCTCAAGTATCCTAAATAAACCCAAGTAGTAATAAGAAAATGACCCCTCGCCTATGGCTGGCAAATGGTAGGATTAACCCATGGAGAGAAGCTAATAAATCACTGGAAAATCAGCACACACAGCTGTACAGGAAAACTAAGTGAGGAAATTATTTCTCCAGAATTTTCTAAGGTAATGGAGATATTTTGCTCCACTTCATGTAGAAAGGAGTATAGAACACTATAAACATTTTATTGCAATTCTTTGTATGATTATTATTTAAAATGCAGTTCAAGAAATCTTCCAGTAGCTGATAATGGTTTGAGATAAAGTGTTCTTTGTAAAGCAATTTCCATTATTTTCCATTTACACCAATTTAATGTATTCAGTTGTTTAAAACAGCTATTTTTATGTTCAGTTAAATGTAATATTACAGTTCATATCATTTTCTTTTCACAGGAAAGTGACTCCATGAATCTAAATCTAAAAATTTAAGTCAAGAGAAAACAAATATAATATTTTTACATGAAAAAAATGTGGAATAATAAGTCTGTTAAATGACTTAACTGGTTCAACTAATTGTTTCTGAAAAGCAACCAGTTATTTAATTAAATTGGTTGGTCAATTTAGTAAAACTATTAACCCAGTTTGATTTGTAGAAATCTTTCTCTTGCCTGACTTTTACTTATTTAAGATTCAACCAGCTAACAGGTGACATCACTCGTGAGGCCGTGGACCAATCCTTTTATCATTTTACTGCCAGTTTTCCCAAGGGTTCCAATAGCATCTTGTGTTTATCTCTACTATAGCTCGTATAATAACAGGAGCTAACAGTTACTGATTCTCAGCTGTATGACAGGCACAGCTCTTGTTGTACATTATCTCATTTAAACTTCAAAAAATCTATGAGACAATTTTGTTGTTGGTAGTGGTGTTTGTTTAACAAATGAAGATACTCAGGTTCAGTGAGTTAGTTAATTTACACTCAACGTTAATTAATAAATAACAAAGAAAGAGAAAGTATGATCAATGAGGCAAGAGGAAAACTATGAATGGTGTTTGGTCTCAGAAGTCAAAAGAAAAGGAGAATTACAAGAAGGAAAGTAAAGTCAAGAAAATCAAGGAAAGAGAAATGAGAGCTAAAACCAGTATCATTGTACAGTTTTAGTTTGGTGTTGGTGGAAGAATCTAAGTTGTATTATAAAAAGGTAGTATATACAGAGGAAGTAAAGATTCAAATCTGGATTTTACTGATTTGAAAAGCTCATAGTTTTTTCTCCACACAAGTAGTTCTCAAGTATCAGTATACATAAGAAGCATCTAAAGAAATTCTTGTGAATGTGGGTTCCTGTCCCAAACAGCACATCTATGGAGTGAGGCCTTGCATCTGTTTTCACTCTTATTATATTTAAAATTTTTAATTCCAGTATAGTTAACATACTGAGGCCTTGCAGTTTTAAGAAGCACCACCCACATGATTCTGATGAAGTTGGCAATGGAGCACACTTTCATTTTTTATTAAAGATTTTTATTTATTTATTTGACAGAGAGAGAGACAGCGAGGGAGGGAACACAAGCAGGGGGAGTGGGAAAAGGAGAAGCAGGCTTCCCGCTGAGCAGGGAGCCCCATGCGGGGATCAATCCCAGGACCCTGGGATCATGACCTGAGCCGAAGACAGACGCTTAACAACGGAGCCACCCCAGCACCCCTGGACCACACTTTTAGAAACACTACACTCTCATGCCAACTCTAACAGAGAGCTTTTTCTTTTTTTTTAAGATTTTATTTATTTGTCAGAGAAAGAGAGAAAGAGCGCAAGCAGGTGGAGTGGCAGGCAGAGGGAGAAGTGAGCCTGATGCAGGACTCAATCCCAGATCCCTGAAATCATGATCTGAGCCGAGGGTGGATGCTCAACTGACTGAGCCACCCAAGTGTCTGAACAGGGGGCTTCTTGAAGGCAAAGACCTCGCAGGTTTCCAGTAGTGAGCATAACGTTTGACTTACAGTGAGAATCTAATGTAGCTTTATAGAGCTAAGCTCCACAGTGGTTTGGAACAGAAAATTGACTATAATTTGAAAATATTCATGTTACATGGACATGGCCATAATTTCTATAAACTCATGTACCCTGTTGTTTGTGTTTGAAATGTGCACACTTATTCTAAACAGTGTCACTTTTTGTTCCCCAATGAAGTTCTGAAAAGAGATGCAGTGATTTGGATCTTTGCTCTATAAATGGTCTCCTTACTTATTTCAACCTATAACAATTTTCATTGTCCATTATAACAATTCACTTCACAGGGCTTTATTCTTCCTTAAAACAAACTGGCTTATCTCAATCTTTCTTTTTTTTTAAAGATTTTATTTATTTGACTGGGAGAACACAAGCAGAGGGAGAGAGAGGGAGAAGCAGGCTCCCTGCTGAGGAAGGAGCCCGATGTGGGACTCGATCCCAGGACCCCAGGATCATGACCCGGGGCGAAGGCAGCCATTTAACTGACTGAGCCACCCAGGCATCCCTCAATCTTTCTTTTTAACTCCTGTGATTTTTTTCCTTATTCCAAAAATCATATATGCTTATTATTGAAAACTTCAAAATTTTAAATAAGCAATAAATTTCTCCCATTATTCCACAAGAGATGACATATTCATAAACCTCTTTTCAGTCTTATATTTATAATTATTTGCACATATTTACAAAAAAGTATTATAAAATATGTATGATTTTTAACTTCCCTTTGAACTTAATTTGAAATCATTAATAATTTTTGTACTATTAATTTTCTTTAAAACACTGAAATAGCATTGAAATAAATGTATATAATAATTTTTAATCATTTGTAGCATATTTTTGAATTTTACGCTATTTCAATGGTTTGATATTATACAATGTTGGGGAAAATTCTTACATTTAGATCTTTTTTATATATATATGTTATATATATAATATTTTGATCTTTACTCACATTTTTTATTATTCCCTTAGCATACATTTCTAGAAGTAGAATTAACAGCTCAAAATATAAATACATTCAAGCATTTGTAAGATTGCCATCTGAAGTGTTTTACAATTAAATGCCCTAAGCAGTGTAGGAAAATATCTGTTTCTAGGACCCTATCAACATTGAATTTTATTACTTTAAAAAATTTGGTCACTTCGATGGTGCCAAATAATTTTAATTAATATTTTAACTTGATTACCAGGCAGCTGGATTATTTATTTATTTGTTAATATTCCTCTTTGCTAAATGGAACTATTAATTTCTCACCACTTATGACAGAGGAGAACGATGACTCTCCCACCTTTGGTGGAAGATTCAACCTTATTTTCTGATTTCATCATTGCTGAAAGTGTTTTGTCAAGCTTTATTAATCCTCTGTTGTCAGGGCTGGCCCTGAGTTACGGTGAGGATTCAATGAGGTACAGAGGTAAATGAGATAAAGAAAGTAAAAGGCTAGTCTCAGTAACAGATGGCTTAGTATTAGGCTCCTTAGTAATTTTTACTGCTAAGATTTTTATGAAATTCAGTATTTACGCACATACATATTTTATTTGCATTTTCCCTCTAAGCCTATTAATTTTCTATTTTTTTTTCATTTACCATCATAAAAATCCAAGACCAGATAGCTTCACTGATGAATTCTACCAAACATTCAAAGAAGACTTAATACCTGTCCTTCTTAAACTCTTCCAAAAAATTGAAGAGGAGAGAAAGTTTCCAAAGTCATTTTACAAGGCCAGCATTACCCTGATACTAAAACCAGACAAGGACACCACAAAAAAAGAAAATTACAAGCCAGTATTCCTGATGAACACATACAAAAATCCTCAACAAAATATTAGTAAATCAATTCAACAATACATTAAAAAGACTGTATGCTACGATCAACTGGGATTTATCCCAGGAATGCAAGGATGGTTCAACATCTGCAAATCAATGTGATACACCACATTAACAAAATGAAAGGTAAAAATCATATGGTCATCTCATAGAGAAAAATAAAACATTTAAAAATTCAACATCCTTTTATGATAAAAACTCTCAACAAAGTGGATATAGACGAAATATACCTAAACACAATCAATGCCACAGTCGTATCATACTGAATGGTGAAAAGCTGAAAGCTTTTCCTCTAAAATCAGGAACAAGGTAAGGATGCCCTCTCTTGCCATTTTTATTTAACATTGCATTGTAAGTCCTAGCCAGGGCAATTAGATAAGAAAAGGAATAAAAGGCATCCAAAGTGTAAAGGAAGAAGTAAAATTGTCACTATTTGTAGATGACATATTATATATGGAAAAACCTAAAGATTCAACCAAAAACCTGTTAGAACTAATAATAATTCAATAAAGTTGCAAAATCAGTATTAGTATACAAAATTAGTATACAAAATCTGTTGCATTTCTATACACTAATAGTGAAACTTCAGAGAGAGAAATCAAGAAAATGATCCCATTCACAATTGCATCATAGAGAATAAAATTAACTAAAGAGGTGAAAGGCCTGTACACTGAAAACTATAGATGAAAAAAATTGATGGGAAAAAACTGAAGAAGACACAAGTAAAAGGAAGAATATTATGTGCTCATGGACTGGAAGAATTAATATTAAAATGTCCATATTACCAAAAACAAACTACAGATTCAATGCAATCCCTCTTAAAATTCCAATGACATTTTTCACAGAAATAGGACAAATTCTAAAATTGGTATAGAACAAAAGATCCCAAATAGTCAAATAACATTGACAAAGAACAAAGCTGGAGGTATAATTTTCCCTTATTTTAAACTATACTGTGAAACTATATTAATAAAATATTATGGCATTGGCATAAAGATAGACACATAGATCAATGGAATAGAATAGAGAGCCCAGAAGTAAACCCATGTGTATATGGTCAATTAACTGACAACAAAGGAGAAAAGAATATACAATAGGGAGGGGCACCTGGGTGTCTTAGAGGGTTAAGCATCTGCCTTCGGCTCAGGTCATGATCTTCAGGTCCTGGGATTGAGCCTCATGTCGGGATCCCACCTCAGTGGGGAGTCTGCTTCTCCCTCTGCCTCTCCCCCTGACTGTGCTCTCTCTGTCTCTGTCTCTGTGTCTGTCTCTGTATCTCTCTCAAATGAATAAATAAAATCTTAAAAAAAAAGAATATACAATAGGGAAATGACAGTCTCTTCAATAAATGGTGTTGGGAAAACTGGACAGCTAAATGAAAAGAATGAGATTGGACCACTATATTATACAATATACAAACATTAACTCAAAATTGATTAAAGACTTCACAGGGGTGCCAGGTGGCTCAGTCGGCTAAGTGTTTGCCTTTAGCTCAGGTCATGATTCCGGGGTCCTGAGATTGAGCCCCACATCGGGCTCCCTACTCAATGCCTGCTTCTCCCTCTCCCTTTGCCTGCCCCTCTCCCTGCTAGTACTCTCTCTCTCTCTGTCAAGTAAATAAAATCTTAAAAAAAAGAAAAAAAACACTTCACAGACCTGAAACCATAAAAATCCTAGAAGAAAACATAGGTGGTAAGCTCCTCGACATCAGTCTTTGTGATGATTTTTTGGGTCTGACTCAAAGGCAAGGGAAATAAAGCAAAAATAAACAGTTGGGACTACATCAAACTAAAACGCACCTGCACAGCTTAGGAAGCCACCAACAAAACAAAAAGACAACCTATGGAATGGGATAAGATATTTGCAGTTCATATATCTGATGAGTGGTTACTATCCAAAACATATAAAGAACTCACACAACTCAATTACAAAACAAAAAAACAAAACCAAAAGCAATCAGTTAAAAAAATGGGCAGAGAATCTGAATAGAAATTTTTCGAAAAAAGACATAACAGATGGCCAACAGATAGAAGAAAAGATGCTCAATATCACTAATCATCAGGGAAATGCAAATGAAAACCACTGTGAATTATCACCTTACACCTGTCAGAATGGCTATTATCAAAAAGACAGATAAGTTTTGGCAAGGGTGTGGAGAAAAGGGAATCCTCATGTACTCTTGGTGGGAATGTAAATTTGTGTAGCCTCTATGGAAAACAGTATGAAGTTTCCTCAAATAGCTAAAAATAGAACTACCATATGATCCAGTAATTCCACTACTGGGTATATGTCCAAAGAAAATGAAAACAATAATTTGAAAAGATACATGCATCGCTATGTTCATGCATTATTTAAAATAGCCAAGATATGGAAGCAACTTAAATGTCCATAGATGGATGAGTGGATAAAGATGTGATATATATGTACATACACACACACACACATTGGAATACTACAACCATTAAAAAGAAGGAAATCACACCATTTGCAAAAACAAGGATGGAGCTTGATGGTAATAAGTCAGATAGAGAAAGATAAATACCGTATTATTTCACTTATATGTGGAATCTAAAAAACAAAGCAAACAAACAAAACAAAACAAAAACCAGACTTATAGATACAGAGAAGAGACTGGTGATTGTCAGAGGGGAAGGGGATGGGGGAGGCAATATAGGTAAAGAGGATTAAGAAGTACAAACTTCTGGGACACCAGGGTGGCTCAGCAGGTTAAGCATCCAACTCTTGATTTCGGCTCAGGTCATGATCTCAGGGGTGAGATCGAGCCCCGCATTGGGCTCTGCATTCAGCGGGAAGTTTGCTTGAGATTCTCTCTCTCTCTCTCTCCCCCTCTGGCCCTCCCCTCCCTCTTTCTCTTTCAAATAAATAAATGAATCTTTAAATAAAAAAAAAAAAGAAAAGAAGTACAAACTTCCAAAATTAGTCCTGGGGATGTAACGTACAGCATGAGGAATATAGTCAACAATATTGTATTAAATTTGTAAGGTGACAGATGGTAGCCAGACTTATTGTGGTGCCCATACAGATGTCAGATTACTATGCTGTACACCTAAATCTAATATAATATTGTATGTCTATTATACCTCAATTTAAAAAGTTCACTTACCAATGCAATGTTCTTTTTTTCATGGTTATGGAAATAAACAGATTTTTCATCTCTTCTTGAGTCAGTTTTAGCAAATTGTATTTTTCCAGGAATTCTTATATTTTATCTCATACAATTATTTGTCAAGTAAAATATTTCTTCTTAATATTTTATCTCAGTTTCAAGTCTATTATGAACCCTTTTCTTTTTATTGTTGACTATTTCTGCCTTTTTTATTCTTGATCAATTGTGCTGGAAATTTCTCAGTTTCTTTAGTCTTCAGACACATTGTCAAATTTCCCACTGTTGATCATTTCTATTATATCTTTGTTTTTAATCACATCAATCTGCTACTTGTTAATTTTTTTTCTCTGCTAGTGATTTTCCCTTCTTTTTCTAACTTTTAAAGTGTATGCTTGGCTTATTAATCCAACTTTTTTCTAATAAGAGTATTTAAGGTTACAGTTTTCTTCTAGGAATTGCTGCTGTGCAATAAAGAATTTTTGTTTGCTCTTTTCTTTTTAATTAATAGTCTTAATTTCTTAGAGCAGTCTTGTTTTGTCCTGTCATATTTCAATATTTTTGAACATGTGTTTTTAATTTTGAAATATATAGTTTTGCTAGTTTTCTCTTTGTTACTAACTTCCAATTTAATTGCATTTTGGTAAAAACAAAAACAAAAAAGACTTGATTTGTATGATAGTAATTCTTTGAATTTTGGAGACTTATTTGCTCATTTTGGGAAACATTCCCTATGCTTGAAAATAATGTATCTTCAACATTTGTTGAGTTCAGTGTCTAATATCTTTACATAGGTAATTTCCATGAGGACTACATTTTCTTTTTCTGTTTTATTCCATGCTGCATGTATGTTAAACTGTGTCTAGTTCTTAATAGGTATTCAATGATTATTTGTTAAATGAACCAATTTAGATTAAGATTGTTAATTGTGTTGCTCAAGTCTTCTAGACTTTAACTTTTTTTGTTGAATTTATCAGTTTCTCCTCCTCCTATCAATTTTGCTTTATAGATTTAAAAATAATGTTACTAGGTACCTATGATTAGAATTATTACATGCATCTGAGAAACTGAAACTTTACCATTCAGTTTTAGCTAGAAATGTGAAGAGAAAAATACGTACTATTAAAAATTACTATATCACCTTTACAATATTGTTCTTTTAGTATCTCTTTTTTAATTAATTAACTAATTTATTTATTTATTTTTTAAAAGATTTTATTTATTTATTTGACAGAGAGAGACATAGCAAGAGAGGGAACACAAGCAGGGGGAGTGGGAGAGGGAGAAGCAGACTCCCCGTGGAGCAGGGAGCCTGATGTGGGGCTCAATCCCAGGACCCTGGGATCATGACCTGAGCCGAAGGCAGGCCCTTAACGACTGAGCCACCCAGTTGCCCCCAGAAGCCATGCTTTTTTAATGGAACATTTAGTTTATTTATTTTAATCACTAATATAGATTTGTTCATTTCTATCATTTTCTTTGAGTTTCCTATTTTATATTTTCTGTTTTTTCTCATTTATTGAAGGACATTCTTTGTAAGTTCTTTAGTGGTAGTCTGTTCGTTAAGATGAGAAAAGTTGGGGCGCCTGGGTGGCTCAGTTGTTAAGCATCTGCCTTCGGCTCAGATCACGATCCCAGGGTCCTAGGATTGAGCCCCACATCGGGCTCTCTGCTCAGCGGGAAGCCTGCTTCTCCCTCTCCCACTCCCCCCACTTGTGTTCCCTCTCTCACAGTCTCTCTCTCTGTCAAAAAATAAATAAAAAATCTTTTAAAAAAATGAGAAAAGCTATCTGAAACTGTCTTTATTTCACTCAGTATACCATTGTAAGTTGAATATTGTTTTCTTTTAGAGTACTTTGAGGATACTATTTCACTGTTTTCTAATTCTATTTCTACCAACTATTAGTATTATTCTTGTTTGTTTTTACATAATTTGTCTTTTTGTCTGCTTATGTTTTCTTTGTTAATCTATATTTTGAATATTATATACATGAGTTTTTTAATTGTTGTTTGGTATTTCTTTGCTTACTAAATCTGAAGATTACTAGATTCAATCAATTCTAGATTCTCCCTCCCCCTGTATTCCACCCCCCGCCCGCCCCCCCCCAGCTACATGTCTCTCCCATTTGCTCCATGATCACCTCTGGAAATCTGATGCCTCATACCTTCCCTCATGTCTCTTATGCTTAATTTCATCTTACCCATCACTTTGTCTCTCTAGCCACAATTTTGTGTAATTTCTTCATATCTACCTTCTAGTTCACTAATTTACCCTTTCATAATGTCTAACCTGTTCTTTAATCCTTCCTTTGAGTTTTTAATTTTAACTATGCTATTTTCCATTTTTAGAAGTTGCGTTTTTTATCCTTCAAATTTACCTGGTTATTTTGATAGTCACTTGCAACTTATTCGTACTTTTTACTCATTCCTTATGTTCTTAAATTATTATTTTTAAAGCTTTTTTTCTTTTTATTTGAGCACAGTTGACACACAATCTTACCACAGTTTCAGGTGTTAAATGATTTCTGTTTGCTTCTGCCAGATACCTTGAGGCACTACCAACCTTTGCTGACTTTAATAAAATTCTCAATTGTGATTATTCAAATTGCAAAATAAAAATTAAACCTTTTAAACCACAAACAGGCCTATTAAGGCTATGGCTTCTCATGGACACACTTTTCCCCCTTTTCCTCTCAGAACCAAAGCTGAGAGCAATAGCTCTCTTGATGTCTACCCCTGAGGAGAGAAGGTCTCCCACCACCCCAGTTTATTCTTTCCTGAGGTATAGCCTTTCCTAAGCCCTAGTTTTATTGGTGGGAGAGGTCTCTGATATGACCCTTGAATGCTGTGAAAGCCCAGGGTTTTGTCTTTTGCTACCTGGTCATACGCATTAATTGAAACCTTAGACTTCTCAAACTTTACTTCTCAAATTTAGTTTGTATACAGATCACGTGGGTATTTGGTTAAAAGACAAACACTCAGTAAACAGGTCTATATGGAGCCCAACACTCTGCACTTCCAATAAGCACCCAGGTGATGCCAATACTGCTGGTTTGAGAAGCAGCATCGAATAGCAAGACCATGACTATCAGGGAATGTACACCCTGTGAGTATTCAGTAGCTTCAGCACTGGTTTACCTCCAGGAGGTTCTCCTCCCAGTTTGTTGCTGGCCACAAATGATTTCACTTAATTTCTTACAATTTCATACATTCATTTAAAAGGATGTATTATATTTTATCTAGCATGTTTAAATGTTTTATAGTATGCAGTTTTAGTCTACTATATTGTAGGAAACAGAATTCTTCTCCAAATAAGGAAGAGAATCTTAAAATCTGTGGCATTCATACTTAAATTCATCCCATTAAGCATTTTTTTTTTTGGTATGTACTATAAAATAAGTTGTACTAGATTTAGTCAAACATTTTCATATGGAATAGATTTTGGTCATTTTAAGTGATTTTATGATTTGCTTTAATGATGCATACAAAAAGGAAAAAAATGAAGAAATGAAATACACAATGAACTTTTAGATAATTTATCCAAATGACAGATGAAAAACAGATCTCATACAAACATGTTAGAAACCCATAACTTGAATATTTTCTAAACAGGGTTACATTAGAGGAGATTTACTATACTTTTGATCACTGCATTGTAAAACATACTTTAAAACTCCATATATATATATAAATTGCAACCATTGATATTTGTCTTATAAATGTTTAGATTACTTAAAAATATTCATCCAGACTCACTCGATATTATTTTATAGCTTTGATTAGATATCTAATGGTGCAGAATAATTGGTTTCTGGTTGTTTCATGCCAGGAAGGTGAGTTCTGCTAAAAACTTGCTCTCTAATTATTAAAGTCCCACGGCAATGACTATTCTTTAAAGTAATAAAAGGTTAGTACAAGCTATGATTATTTTGTTTAACTGCCTTATAAAACAACCAACCTCTTAAAGGTTATCCTAATCAAAATCTCAAAAAGCTGCTCAAATCAACAGTGAAAACTTGACATATCTAGTGGCATTTGGATCTTAGAAGTGCTCAAGATCAGGTAAATTAATGCTAATGGTTTGAATATGGATATTACTTATAAAATCACCTAAGATCATCTTTTTTTATTTAAAAAAATAGAACAGAATGTTCCTGTATGCAAATTGTAAAGCACCTTCTAAAGAAGCATATTCCAAAAAAAGAAAAAGAAGAAATAACCCATTCTTTCCTTACAAAGAACAGTGCACCAGAAACAAAACTCAAGTGAGGATAGGTTGTTTCAAAGGTGTACAAATAAATAAGCAAAGACATAAAGCACAATGAATTACTTGTAGAAACTCATAAAGTGAATGAGAACTTTTCCCCCCAGATATATCAAGGGAAATGATGAGATTAGCAAAAGGTAAATACATATTTCTAGTGAATAGAGACAAGAAATAATAATACCCTTAATCGTTAACGTTCTGAATTAAGAAAGAGACAATTTGGTTCACTGAGAATTATACAGATTCTTCAGAAAGGGTCGTTGACAAAAGAAATGCTTGGGAAATGTTGAGACAACCTGAACATGCACCAATTTCCAATTCTGGATGCCACCAATTATGAAGACTTCATAAAGAACTTACAATCATTTTCACAGAGTCCCTTAAAATTATTCTTAAGAACAAGGCATGTTTGAGAGGACTTAAAAAGCAAAAACAGAACATAAAATATAAATCTGACTTAAGAATGGAAACAAGTAAACCTGGGTATGGCTTAGTGTAAGTCTGCTAAGAAAAAGTAAATGTTACGAAGCTATACCTCGTAAGTTAAGTCCTTAAGAATAATAAGGATTGTGTTTTTTCGATAGATTTATAAAGTTTTTGGTGATAGTTTCTTCCTGGGATAATAGTAAAGTCATGGATAGAACAGATGTCCGATTTTCCAACTCAGTGTTTTAATGTAAATAACAGGGACTGCTTAGTGAAATATGAAGATCGTCTACTATTTTGTCTATCCTCTGTTCATGTTCATATATGAGGCCAAGCTAAAGAAATAATACCTATGCTCCTTTAAGAGAACACAGAACCAAATCACATCTCCTTCCATCATTATCTGAATCAAAATGGCTAATATTGCATTCTGTGTTTTTTTGTGTTTTTGCTAAGAAGTAAAGGAGGTGGTGCTTCATCACAAAAAATGAAGAGGCTAGAAATAATGTTTTAAGAGACTTTTATACAGCTTACATTCTAAATATCTCATATAATAAAATTCAAAACAATAAGCTATTAATAACCTGTGTTCACATAACCTGATAAATAAGGCAGTGTACTTTGAGAATCTTAAATCACTAATGTATTTTATGCCTGTGTTTTTTTCTCCTATACGAACAGGTCTGCACTAGTCTGCATTAATTAAATTTAAGTAGGATTTCTGAGCCTGGATCATCATTAAGTCTGTCGCCCTGATTTAAATCTGCAGTAAAACATTTCTCCATTAAGTCTTGTGCTTTTGTGTCATATTTCATACACTAGTTGTCTCTTAATTAAATCCATGATGGTCCACCAACACAGACTATTAAAATAACTATACTTTGCTCTTGACATATTTATGAGACAGAGTCATAAGACTATAGACTGATACTTGAACTACTCACTAGAAATGCTAATAAGATTATGATGAAGGTAAGATTAGAACATTCCTCTTCTTTCTCTTCTCTTCTTTCTCGAGATTTATTTTTATAACTACAGTTCACTTCTATTTCAGGTTCTTTTCCCCCAGACCATCTGAAAGCTCTTTCACTGTAGAATAACTGCAAATTAATAGTCAATGGAAACCTTGTAAAGTGTTAATTTATATCACATGATGTTAATATAAACATTGAGATATATTCTCCTCTGAGTTTCGCTCTCTTCACAGCTGCAAGTAAATACATTAATCTAGACATGTTTGCCAAGCCTTCAGGTGTTCAGAGTGAAGAAAATTTACAAGGACTGGAAAGAGAAAATAACCCTGAGTGAGAAAGCAGTTAACTTTAAGATGGGGTGAACAGAAGCCCACATATGTCAACCTCAGATATACTGAATTTTCAATCTGCTCTCCACAAAGAATGATGGTCTCTTCCTGGGTGAATTTCCGGAGAACTTAGCATGTGATGAAAGAGAGTCTCCAGTTTCTTTTGTTTGCTTTCAGTAGCTTCATGTACACTTTGGGTTTTGTTTCATTTTTCTTTGAAACACTTTTTGTCTGTTTGCCACGTAGGGGTAGGGCCTTTTGGGGGGGTTGAAGTGTTCTTCAAGGATCAGGAAGTTTCAAATGACTGGATGCCGAGCCAAAGCAGACAGCATGTACAGAAGCAACAGGGAGACTTCATCAAGCAATCTAACGCGAGCAGCCATTATCTAATACAAATATAGGGAGGAGTTCACAGTCTTTAAATCCATTTATCTGCTTCTCATTAGTATCAGTAGATGTTCTGCAGCTTGTAAAAATAACACTATGCAATTCATCATTCAGCTCTGGATTTTTAGCTTAAGTTTTTAAAAGTACTGCAACGTGAGAGATAGACTTAAAATAAAATATAGCTTTATTATAGCATTGGTCTGCAATGATCAATGCAAGTGTAAAATTCTAATGTCTTGTCAAGAATAGCAGCTACAGTCAGGCAGCTTCACTAAACACATTAAATCTAATAAAATCACCCTCACATACTCCTGACACTAGTAGTAATTAAAATAACTTGTTTCAAAAAAATTGGTCCTATACATGAATACTTATTGGCAATTATTTCTTAGTTCTTCAAACCAAAGATAACATAATTTGATTCTCACACAATTTTCTTGTAAATGCGGTTCATATTGGGTTTTATATGCAGCTTAAGACTGTTAATTGCCATTTTGAGCCTCACAGTAAAATAGAGTTCAATATGTCGCTTTTCTCAAGCATAGAGAAATGTTTGAGAAATGCTTGTCTTAGTCTAATGAACTGTGAATAATTTACATCCTGAGTCCTATTTTTCAGTATAAGTGGTTCTGACTTTTCTTAAAGCTTGTAAAGCCTAATCAACTTGTTACATTCATCTGATTAAAAAAATCTATGGCAAAGTAGAAAGATGAATCCAGTGCCTCGGAAAGGCTGCTTTGGTGTTGTTTTTTGATTTTCTTAAGGCCACTTTTTCATTTGGATCTATTCTTCCTTTACCTTTCTAGACAACGTATTATATAAACTAAGGATTTTATTTTCCATATTTGTGACAGAATATTATCTGACTTAGAATATTTTCAAAATCCCCTACCTCTTGGCAGGCACACTCGATAACTTCCTGAATTTACAGAGACCTAGCTGTTCTGTCAGAAAGAAAAAGGAGCTGTTTCAGGGTGTGAACATTTTTCATTTCTGAAAGAATCACAATCATGAGATGTGATTCCAGCTAGTTCTGAGCGCGTGTGCTTAACAGAACTAGCCAAGAGATCAAGACAGTGAATCTAATATTCAACAACGACCACTGAAGCAGCTTTGTGTCATCGGCATGAGAGGGTGGTGCAGACATTTTATCTTGCCCAGGAGCTTGGAAAAGAAGTAAGCTAATTTAATATTCACTATGTATTTGCTCAAGGATAATTTTTTTTGTAAAGGCATAATTTTAGAAGAATTTAGAAATATGTTAGAGAATGTGTGAGTCAAAAGGCATTTTAGAGACAATTTGATTTTACTCATTTTGTGACAGAGGAAACTAAGATCCAGAAAAATTAAGTAATACATCTTTTCTTTCATAACCATGCTGCAGAATGATTGATAACAGAACAAAGGGAAATCATGATGTCAATTATTTAAAATTAGGGACGTGAAAAGAAGATGTGGGAAATATCAGGGAAGGGACCAGCAAAACAGTTATTCTTTCGGAGACCATGCTATGTTCTGGCTGCCAATAAAAGAGATCTCTGCTTTAGCTTGCCAGCTATGTGATTTCCTTATCCTCAACGTAAATGTTAAAGGGCTTACATGTAGTAGAAAATGAAGGGGGGAGAAAGAAAATACTTTATTTGCATTTTGAACCCACTCAAATCCATGAAAATCCATGAAGTTAGAAGGCAGAATGAAATCCACTGTGTTTGCATATGTAATTCAATATATATTGTTCCGGGGCAAACCGTTAATTAGAATATGTCAGAGGAATCGCCAGACAAAGGTAGAATGTGGATACCAACCACCCAAAAAGGTCAAAGTATGGAAACTAAAACAGAGCCACTGGCAAGAAAGATGAAGGAATACTGAAGTCAAGTTTGGCAGTAACTGAGCAACAGGAGAAGGTAAGCCAGAAGGCTAGAACAAGGAGCAATGATGACTTGCATGTTGTGGGAAACCAGAATCTAGGTACAAATGAACAAAATATATAATCAGGGGCTGGCAATTTTTTTCTGCAAATGGCTAGATGGTAAATATTAGGGGTTTTGAAGGTTATATAGTCACTGTTATAACTGTTCCACTTTACCAGCCATATACAGTATATAAATGAATGGGCACAGCTGTATTCCAATAAAATTTTATGTACAAAACGAGGCACCAAGTAGATCTGGCCTAGAGGCTATAATTTGTCTATGCTTGTTCTAGATAGAAAGGTAGATCCAGATAGATGATAGATAGATAGATAGTTATTGATATAAATCTTTTTTCCTCCATAAGCAACCTACCTAACCTATTTCTGGGGTTGTGTCTAAATACACTCTGAGAATAAGAATAGACTCCTATTAAAAAAAAAAGAACACATCTTTGCCCCAAATAAACTCCACACCACATCCAGCAAAACTTCAAAAAATATAAATCAGAACCCATGATTAAAACTCTTCTATGGTTTCCCATTACAAGCAGAATAAACTTCAAAGTTTGGGACATGTCTAACTCTCTGATTTCATATTTTGCCATTCTCTCCCTTGTTCGCTACACTTTAACCAAACTGGCCTTTTGATTTTTTGAACACTAAACTTGACACCAAAGTCATTGAACTAGCTGTCTTCTCTGCCGAAACCCGCCTTTTCACATATTGGTTGGATTAGCTTCATTTCAATATCGTCATCAGAGATGCCTTCCATTTTTCCCCTTCTTCATAACACACTCATTAATGTTGGAATTTACTTTATTCATGTACTTGTTTATTTTCTGTCTCCCAAACTAGAATAAAATTTCTATAAGGAAAAGAATTATATCTGTGATAGTCCTCACCATGTTCCAGGACTCCTAGGAGTGATGGACACATGGTAGATGTTCATTAAATATTTTTAAATGAATGACGCTGATGGAACTTTTCCATACATTTTCTTTTGTGTTGCTCAGAACAGCCTTGCAACATACTGCATTACTGCCAGATAATAAAACAAGCTGTCATAGAAGTTATATGGTTTGTCCACATTTACTGAGCTCTAAAATGGCGTAACTCTAACATTAAGTTCAATGTTTGCCTCTAAACCCAGTTGATTTAACATCTTTTATCTTTTAAAAACTCTACTAACATTTTACAAATATTAGCTCTTTGTAAAACCTCTGTACCATAAATACTACTATCATCATCATTTTATAGGTGAGAAAGTGAGGTACAGAGAGGTCATATAACTGCACAAAGTCTCATGAATAGCCAGTGGCACAGCTTGGGTTCACACCCAGGTATTAGGGCTCTAGAGTCCTTGTTCTTAACCAACATATTATGCTATATTTATAAGATATAACCTGTCCACGAGACTCCTGGATTTGAACAATCATAAATAGTGTATTCATTTCCTATTGTTGCTCTAATAAATTACCTCAAATTAGTGACTTAAAACAGCACCAACTTATTCTTTTACAGTTCTGGAGATCAGCAATCTGGAATGAATCTTATGGGACTAAAATCAAGAGTCAGTAAGACTAGTTCTTTTGGAGTCACGAGGAAAGAATTCGTCCCATTGTCTTTCCTAAAGGCCCAGCATATTCCTTGGCTTATAAGGACCCTTCTGATTATATTAGGCCCACCTTGATAATTCAGGATAAACTGCTCTTGTCAACATCCTCAACTTAATCAACTTAATTTCATCTGCCAAGGGTCATTCACCTTCTGAGGTAATATTCATAGGTTCTGGAGATGAGATTGTGAAGATCTTTGGAAGTCTACCACAAATAGTATCTATCCAATGAAGGCTCAATATCGAATACTTTAACCACTTAACCAAGTGTAAGTGGAATGAATGTTAATCAGTGATATTGTTACTGTTCAAGTATCAACTCAGTAAGGTCTACCTTGATCCTTTAGTCCAAATTGCCACCTCCACACCTATTCCCTGCAAGTCATTTTCAATCTGCTCTCATTTTCCCCATAGCACTGCCATCATTAACAACTATAAAAGTTACTGTCTTTGTCCACTAGATCATAAACTCTGTGAAGGAAAGGATTTGGATGGATTTGTTCACAGACATACTCCATTACCCATGCCTTAAACAATATCTAATACATAATAGGCACTCAATAATTGTTTAATAAATAACAAATCCATGAATGAACATCAGCACACAGATCATTCTCTTAGAAAGCAGGATAAGATTGATAAAATAATAGCTTAGTTTCAATTAGTTTTTATTGACTATTTAAAAGATATTTTATGTGATAATTCCACTACAATTGTATGGTCTTATTATTGGATCCTTTGTGATGGCAAAAACAAGAACTCTAATGTTATAATACATCCAAGAGATAGAATAATGTATGTATGGCACATAAAAGATACTCAATAAAATTTGCTGAATAATTGAATGGATCACAAATTCAGGTACACAGAGTTAACTCCTTTGCTATGCTCATAGCTAAAAATGAATCTTTTAGTATGCTAAATACAAAAAGATTATGCTTATTGATTATATCAGAATTCTAACAGTATATTCTAATACTGTCTTTAAATATATACATCCTCCATGGTTTTCAGTGCTAATTGTGTGTTATTACATGTGTGAGAGAGAGAAAGAGAAAGAGAGACACAGACAGAAAGAGTTGGAATATCACTGTAATGAAATGGAATTGTTTTTATTTAAAAAATTCAGTTAGATTTTAGTCCCCTTTTTTCTGGTACCAGAACTTCTCAGAGTTATTTTGACAAAGCAAATGGGACTCTGGAGCCCAACTACTTAATGATAGGATTTGAAACAATCAGTTACTTTGTTATAAGGAAGTATAAGAAAAGACTATACCGATTGCTTTGACCATATCATGATCAAGATAAATCTTTAAACTGATGGATTGCTGAGATGAGAATTAAGACTGGACTGTATTGATCTATGCAAATTATCTAAAAGTCTGAAATGAGGCAGATTTTATTTAGTCGAGAGATTTCAAGAATTTTTTTCTGTTTTACAGTTTTTAATTCTGTCATCCATTTTAATATGAACAGATAGTAGAATTAATTTTAATTTATATCCCTGTATCATCCTTATGACCTGAAGATCATATACATATGCACTATCACTTACATTTACCTTTTATAAGAGCATTCTAGACTATATAGGATATAGTTTGAGAGTTAACTGATCCATCCTCCTCTATACTAGTTCACTTTTTGTCACTTGTGTTGTGTGGGTATCTCTGAGTAACTCATATGATGCACTCCTTGCATTTGAGAGTTCTCCTTAGTTCTAACTGAAATACCTACTCAAATACATTTTTTAAAAATTTTCTCTTGCTTTTAAAATGTTACCTCTTTCTGTGGACAGTAGTTCTTCTTCCATTTGAATTTACTAGATCACTTCATAGTTTAACTGTGGTACATAACTCTTTTGAAATTGTCCTTTAAAAAGCAAAGATCCTAACTTTCCAGAAAGCCTTTTACGATTAATGTGAAATGGCTATCTGCCGGTATAGGAGCCTCAAAAGGCTCCCTGTCAGGGTGCCAAACCACAGTTAGAAGTGCCCTGAATACTCCTGTGAGTGCAGAATTGAAATTACCTTGCATTATCATTGCACTGACGTGTCTTCATTTCAAATCAGATAAACTGTCAATTCTATTTAAATAAACCTCACCCTCACAGAGGCTGGAACTGTCCTTCACTCCCCCATTCCTCTTCTTTTTTTTAATTGAAACCACCACAAAGCTAGAATTGTGAATGTTTTACTTGAATGTTTTAAAGTAAAAGTTGAGTTGGCAGTGATGTTAAAATTTATTGGCCCACTTCAGTAAAAAAACAAAATCTACAGATGGACTTATAATATTTCATTTTTATTCTTATTCTACATAGCTGGACTCCTGCTTAAGTAGGAGGTGTGGAAATTAATTATTTTCCTCCCATGTGTACCATCCTCTTGTGGCTTCTGTCACAAATCAGTACACTGTGGGGTTTTATAATCAGAATTCTGCCTCCAAGAATGCCTCGTTAAGTGAATATCACCAAACCTAACTTGGTAATTGGCTCATTTAGTCATGTGACTTGCTGTCCCTCTCTTCAGTATCGAGGTAGGGCAAGAGCAGTCTGTCATTAATGATGTTTATAAAGTAGTAGAGTTCAAAATGAAGAACGAGAACACAGAAATTTGAAGCCTAAGAGACCTGAAAGATCATATAGTTAATCTCTTCATGTGCAATGAAGAAACTTCCTCTGGAGAGGTCGGGAGCATTGTCTAGGGTCCCATGGGTACTCTGAGGCAAGGCTTTCCCACTATACCATACCATCGCCTTCTTCACCTTATAAAACAAAATCCCATCAGCAGCAGTAAAGTAGACATACAACTAAGAGACTTACGTGTATGCACTAAATGTCAATTCAGAAATCTAACCCTGTCACTCTGCACCTTAAAATCATTTTATGGCCTCCTCTCATTGCCTTCAGCATAAAGCTGAAAGCTGGACATTGATGTTCCTTTATAATCTGCCTCTTAACTTACTGGTTTCGTGTGTTAAGACCACCTCACACAGGCACCCTTATTAGCATTTCACGAAATAAGCCACGTTCTAACACGTATCTTCCTTCTTGTAAACATTGTTTATTCCCTCCACCTCGAGTTCTCTTTAGACAGAGGCAATCAGATAATTGCACTGTCCTTCGTAAGCAGAGCAAGTCTTACTTTCTTTGGAAGCATGTCCCAAGCCTCTGCAGGCCATTTAGGGCTGCTTCTCCGTGCTTTTCCCAAAATATTTTATATCTTTCATAGCACTCTAAAATTATCACATATTTTCTGGAATCCTCCATTAATATGAGCACCATGATCACAGAGACTTTATTTATTTATTTTTTAATGTTTTATTTATTTATTCATGAGAGTCAGAGAAAGAGAGAGAGAGGCAGAGGCAGAGGGAGAAGCAGGCTCCCCGCCTAGCAGGGAGCCCGATGCGGGACCCGATCCCAGGACCCCGGGATCATGACCTGAGCCGAAGGCAGACGCTTAACCATCTGAGCCACCCAGGCGCCCGATCACAGAGACTTTAACTTTATCATTTCTGTATTCCCAGTGGTTAGCATCGTGTCTGACCCTGGTAGGCATGCGATACATGTTTGTTGAATAAACAAACGAAAATAAACATGTGTTTAATTGATGATCACACACTTCTCTCCTCCCCATTTTATCTTCATTTCCACTTCTATGTTTATGGCCATCATTATTTAGACTTCTGCCATGATTTCTCTTTCAGGCAGATGAGCATGCCATTCCTAATAATAAAATAATTCCCAGCAACTCTTTAATTGCTTTCAGTTTTCAACTGTAACTCCCAGGGGCACATAACAAAGACTAAGACTATGCAACACATAGTGAAGTGGGGATTTGGCAGGCTGACCATTAATTGAATTCATGTAGATAAACAACTCAAATAATTTAATTCTGCAGTAGAGGAGGTAAGTGACTTTATTTGGCATTATACTTCTTATAAACATGAAACATGTGGAAATCATATGGATACTTCAGATTGTGTTCTTGTGATGTTTGCATAGATCAAATTAATGAGATGTATGTTGAACTTCCACTTTGGTTTTTTGTGTATTCATTGTCTGAATGGTGAGGGTCTTTTTCCTGAAGTATCATCACTGGGAAGAAGATACAAAATAAACCTCAGAGGAGAGGAGTCTTGCTATGATATTGGGAGAAAAAAATAAAATAAAACAAAGCAAGAATAAAAAAAATTGGATTTAGAACAGACTGATTAGTTCTATCCCAAATTATCATGTTACAAGTCATGAAACCATAGATATGAAAACATTCTGTTTAGCTAATCAGATGAATTATGATACAAATTTTATATACATAATACCATGTTTTTAAAAAGGGAATAAAATTTTAGGCCATTTCCTAAGTCTATTAATTTCTAGAATTAGAAAACTTTGCTAAAGGGAATATAACAGACCTAAAGAGAGTTCCTTGTGTAAGTAGCTTTAAATGCATAATTCTTTTTTAAATGGTCACGTAGAAGTTCAGTTTATAATAATATTTTGAGACAACTGGTTAATGTTGCTAAACTGTTCAAATGTAGTGCTTCCTAATGATTCATTCCCAGAATGCCATACCCAGAATGACAAATGCTTAGAAAAATAAAGTACAAAGAAAATTAAAATGTAAACAGATTGATAAAACTAGAAATTCCTTTCTGCTCAGATTAATTGGATTTAAAAAAAAAAAGGGCTTCTAGCCAGTGAGAATAGACACAGGATGTATGTGTTTTGTGAATCTGCAAAACCAAGAAAAACTAAAACAAATATATTATGCAAAGTACTTGTATTTTTAAGATGTATATTCTCTAGGGGCTTGTAAGATACCCATTTCTTTTTTCTTGGTATCTATTGCAACATATCTTGCAAACTGATAAGATGGCAGTTTGAGAATACATGATGATGATTTCCTTCCATGTAGGAAATAAGGAGACCAACCTACAGAGGGTCTTCTGTGAATTGGGTCCTCTAGCCAGTTTTTCAGGAAAGCTCTTCTTCCTCCTGGAAGGAGTCCTAATGAACCACTAAAATCAAGAAGTTGGGTGTCTTAATTCTCTTTTCATGAGACCCTGGATGATAATCTTGAACTCCCCAGACTAATTTTCCTCATAAGGCCTTAGTAGAATGTTTCCCACCCAAAGGTCAAGAAATGTTGAAAAATGAACAATATCTGATATTCAAGGTCAAAGGCATTTACAAACTGTCAGCAAATTCAAGCACATTTTTCTACAGAACTTTTCTAAATTTGCTCTGTAGCTCACCAACAGAAAAGTATGGGAAGAAGAGTACCCCCAGGGCTGAGAGGTGGAAGGAGTCGGGGTGCAGGGAAGGAGAAGATTTCATAGTCCAGGATCTGCTAGGAGTAATGTTGACTATAAGAATGGCACCATGTTATTTTGACTATCAAATGAGATAAAGTATAATATCCTTTGTAAACTAGTAAGGTGCTAGCTTCATGTATTAAAATTATGAGTAATTGGGCGGGGGGCGCCTGGGTGGCTCAGTCGTTAAGTGTCTGCCTTCGGCTCAGGTCATGATCCCAGGGTCCTGGGATCGAGCCCCGCATTGGGCTCCCTGCTCCGCGGGGAGCCTGCTTCTCCCTCTCCCACTCCTCCTGCTTGTGTTCCCTCTCTCACTGTCTCTCTCTGTCAATAAATAAATAAAATATTTAAAAAAAAAATAAAATAAAATTATGAGTAATTGGGGTTACTCCTGTAATTTTTGTTTCTTGCATTTTTCCTGCCACTATTCTTAAAATATATTTAGTTTCCCCAAGAATACCTTGTGAGGATAAACATTTTACTTATTCTTCCTTTAACTTTCTCCACAGCACCTAGAGAGAATTTTTATTCACTCAGCATTTCTTGGCAAATGATAAGCAGTTCAACAAGTATTATGAAAATTCACTGATATTTGGAAGCCATCTGACCCATGCTAATTTCAGGCTTCCTAGCTTTCTTTTATCAGATGCTGATAGTAAACCTGGCCTGACTGCTTAACGGCAAGATTTCATTCAATGAATCAACCAATGACATAGTTTTCTCGAAGAAAAGACCACATATTTGCTGTTGTGATGAAGATTACAGCTATGAAGCCTGCTAACATCACAGAAATGTCCAAAAAATTTGTTATTTTTTTGTAGTGTCATTGTTATTTCAGGTATCATTCCAAGACGTCAGACTGTAATGAGCTACGGGGTTTGTGCTGGATGAAATCATTGCTTTATATTCTGATGGCTGCAATAGCCCAACTGTTCCCTACTCTGTGTCTGTACTCACTCAGCTTTTAGAGAGGTGTCTTTTTCAGCTAGCGATAGCACAAGGCTTTGCCTCTAGAGTAACGACGATAGCATGTCAAGGAGGGAAATAGGCTTCGTTGTACCTGTGGTTTGATGTAATGGTTGTTAGGCACGGATCCACAGAGAGAAATTTCACATAGCTCAGAGATATTCAGCATCTGCCATAAGCCTTGACCCTCTTCTACAACAGTGTCTATAAGCTATGGGGAAACATGTTATTGAAGGATGTCTGATTCCAAGAACCATCACAGCTGTCACTGGGGTTTATTCTATCCACTGGCTGATATGCTTATCATAAAACCACAAACCTTGTATCGACTCGTGTTCAGATCTTGACTGTTCCCATTATACAAGAAAGAGTTAGAAAATAAACACTTGTAGCAGTTTCAGCTTAATGCTTTTTAGAACTGTGTTGGCTAGACAGCAAATCAAATATTCCCCCTCCCTTCTTTCCTCCTTTTCTACTCTTCCATTAAAACAAACACATAAAAATCAAATAAAGTATCAGATCATGGATCTTTGTGGTCACACTGCTAATGCTTGGAACTTGAAAATTGGACCTAAGAAACAGATGTGATTCAGCTAATAGAGATATGTAAATCAGGTCAAGCTCTGGGCTAAGAACTAAAAAAAAAAAAAGAAAAAAGAAAAAAGAAAAGAAAGAAAGAAAAAATCAGGTCAGGTCTGGAAGAAATTATGCTCTTTGAAAGTAAGAGTTTAAGCCACATTGTACCTCAAAACCTCAGTGCTATACTATTTGTATTTATGGCCATTAGATAGGTTATCATAGAGATGCAGAACAAGAAAGCTGAGAGAAAGAATGGAAATATTTTTCAACTTATCTACTAGATTGTTCATCTTACCTGAGAAATAAGTTTTTGGTACCTGGGACCACCCCTGTCTGAATGGTCATCGGTAGTTCTCATGTAATCACTGTGATCATTTCACTGCCACAAAGGGCTAAAATTATGATTCTTAATGAACATCACCTCTATTTATGTTTAACTAACAAGAACGATACCCGGAACTGTGCAGGGTTCTTCTTTCCCTCTTTGAAGTACACTTAGCACAGTGTTATGTAATGGAATTAAATACAGAAAAAATATATTTCGTAACAGTAAGTTAGGTGACCTAAGTTGTTAGGCAAGGCAGTCTCTTGTCCCATTGCCTGCACCTGACTGCCAGTCGTTAGGATGTCCTTCACCTCACTCACCGTGTCTATATGCAAGAGAAACGATCTGGCTTTGAGACGTTTCCCTGAGATTCTTCAATATAGTGGTCTTTGATATTCATACTCTTTATTGTACTACTCTAAGTCATCATGGGTATATATTCCAGTTTTCTCAGCTTTGTGGGGCCTTGAAGATGCTTTGGAATAGCCTTAGCCATGCCCACTCTCTTTACTATGTGGATCCTGCACACAGTAGAGACTTCACAGAGCAAAAGGAGAATCCCTGGATTCCTGCAGTGCATTCTCTTCTCCATGCCAACAGCTTACCTTCTATTGTTTTTATGGTTGTTTGGTTTTTTGTTCTTTTGGCCAAGCAGGAAATCATTTTTGGCCTCTGAGTAGTCACACACACACACACACACACAGAACAGATCTCCATTTTCTCTGGTATTATTGTATCTTAACTGTAGAATCTACACTAATTACCAGTCACCACTGAGTTATCATGTCCCTCTTTTATACCTATTGGTACGTTTCCCTTAATTATCTTTGGAAGTACTGGTTGTCGTGTCTTCTAAACTTTTATACTGAAGATTCTCTAAAATGTTAACATAATCAGGTTTAAGAACATTTGCTGACACCCCTTGCCGCTGAGCAGGTATTCCTGCTTGTCCTAATGCTCCTGAGACCCCACAAGCTCCTCCGTGAGATCTCTATGTGTCCTGGGCTGACAAGAGACTCCACAACAGAAATACTGTGATGGTAAGGGCTCCCAGGTAAAAAGCTGTTTTCACGAACTCCAAGTTGGTCTGTAAAAACAATGCTTTATTAAGGTGGCTATAATAGCCATAGTTTCTTCTGCCCAACTCTTACTTACAACATACAAAAAATGTCTCTTATGGGTCACATCCTACCACATACCTACTGAATTAGCATGGTCATGGTGGTGGTAAGGGAAACAATTCTATGACTAGAAAATTGTTAACATTTAAAAAGTGTTTTAAACAAATTTCCTCTCTAGCCAGCCGAGCCCTAGTCTGCGGATTTGCATATGAGAACTGCTGTTAAACTACACTTATTCTGTTTGAAAGGAAAGGAAATTGTGCAGGACAAGATGTCAGTCCTTTGGTAAAATCAAGGTAGCTTATCGCTCTGCTTCCTGTTCATTTTGTAGGACGTCACTCTGTCATAAAGGAGCTTTGACATGTTTGATATGGGATATGGCAGATGGTAATTACACCCATAAATTCATTTGGTTATGATTTTCCTATTATTTTTCTGGTCACAGAAATTAGCAATCCGTTTTGTTTTCTAAGTATCAGAGGATCATTTATTCAGTATAAATGTTTACTTGCTAGGAGCTTACTCTATACCAGGCATCCTAAAGGTGTTCTGCTTCTCTGGCTGAACACTGAATGATACACCCCTTGTCACGTATGATTGAGAATTAGTGATACAGGTAAATCCCAAAATTAATTGGAATATTTGAATGAAATGCGCAGAAGTTCTTGATATTATTATCAAACCAGCAAAGTAAAAAATTTATTTTATAAAAGATGAAAATAACTTCATACAATAAGTCCTCCATTGTAACAGGTCTATTGCAGTTTTCTGACCCCTGAATAAACAGGGTGTGGTCCCCTAGAAAATTCTACAAAGGTGAGCGTTCACTTCAACAGGGAGAGACACCAATGTTACACGAAAGGAATCAATCACAGTGACTGTACAGGAAATGACCCCAGCAGGAAAAGAAAAAGTCTGCTTTTATACAGCTACTAAGAACTCATCTATCTATACTCAGGCCACTGGGCAGAACAACACTTGCCAGACCCAGGGAGAAATTCCTAAGCCTCCGCGCAAAATACCACATGGTGCCTGTGGATGTGATACATCTGGGAGGAGTAATACAGCATGGAAACTTCGCTGAGGCCTGGAGATGCAAGTTTTACAAATGTACTCAGCAAAAATATACTGGAGCATAAAATTATTCACCAGCAAAGGGGAAATGACATCCTCAGAGCTGGAGTTCTACTAGACAGGATCCCAACAACAGAAGACAGGATAGTGGGCCTGCTGGAATGGCAACACCATCCGGGTAACAAGGATTCTATATGGCCCATGCCTGTGGTTTCCAACCTTGCCCAAGTACTCTGTCTTTGAAGCATAGTCATAAAATAGTCTGGGATGACTTTAAACCATTGTGATCGCTTTCTGTTTGTATAATCTTTGGGGCTATTTCCCTATTCCTTCACTCAAATTTCAGCTTGATAGATTGTTTTCTGATATGCTTAAGATTTATAATGGAAGTCAATCTCCTGACTGGTGGAAGGAGTGACAGACCAGCTTTGTATGTAGAGAGAGATATTGCTAAAAGGTAACCTTGTCCTTAGTTTCACATCTCCTAGGTGGAGATCCTAGTACAGTGACTAAAGATAAATTCCTTGAAGGCATGGACTGTATCAAGTCATTAGCTTGTCTTCTGGACTCTACAGCTCTACCCTTGATGGCATGCCTGTGTCTGATTCATCTCCAGCTCCCATCGGGCCCCTGGAAGAATGCTGAGCACATAGGAGCATAGTATGTTAATTCAAATGTTCATTTGTAGAACGAACCAATGAAGAATCTTGGCAGCCTAGAAAGAATACTGAAAATTTTAGATGCTTCAGCCAATGCGAGCTATATGTAATGGTCTTAGCCAAATATATTTATCAAACACTTGGAACTCTGATTTAATACCTGAGATTCTATTGAGTTCCTGAGGTGTAACAAATTACAAATCAAGACACTTGGCATGCTGTCTTGGCTGGGTGGTCAAATATTTACCTCAAAAAACCAAGAAATCACTATCTTCGTTTTTGGATCTATGAAATGGGGATAATGTTAGCTTCACGTGGCTGTTGTTATGGTTGGCCAAGGCACTCTATACGAAAATGCTATTAAAAGTACTAAGAACTGTATAAACATCAGGGCTGTTGTCTTATTTTACAAATGCCAGATACTGAATTGATTATTTGCTTGTTTGTGTCTCCTACATTTTCACATGTGTAAATATATGGACAAATAAAAAATGAGGAGAAAAAATACTTAAACAGTAGCCAGACCAAATATTTTTAGTATTCTTTACTATGCTTCTAAATATTTAATAGATTATTAGTAGATGCAAACATAGAAGACACTATTTCACATTTGCATGTTAATGAAAAATCATGAATTATACATTATTTGCTTTGTGGAGTAGTGGAAACAGTATTCATTTTTTATGGCCATAAAAACTTAGATTGTCTCCTGAAACACACATCAAATCCCCTTCTGTAACAGTGCCAGAAAGATCTGCAAGCTTTTTAAAACCATCTCCAGCGAAATTAGATAGATTTGTTTGTGCCGCTTTGCAACACGTTAGTGTGAAAGTTCATTTTAAACAAAATAGTTTTAATAATGTCATTACTAATGTATATTTGGTCATCACTAAAAAATGGGGTTTTAATATGAATGCTTCATTTTAATAAACGGCAAAGGAAGCAAGTTGCCCTGAGTCTGCAGGAAGTGGTTATACACCAGAGAACAGCCTGATTGTGTTAGATTCATCCAGAACACTGAACAGCCCAGAGACGGTCCAAGAAAAAACAACTGGCTTTATTCAAATGCTTAGGCTTACTGCAGCTCAATAGTGAGATTCACACATTCTCCTATTATTTCCTGACCTTGTGCCAAAAACTCCCACTTACAGTAATAATTAGAATTAGTGTTTCCAGTGCATGCCTCCATCTTCCTAACAAACAGTAAAAAAAAAGGGAGGGAGAGAGAAAAGAAAAAGAAAAAAAAGTGGCGCTTATAATTTATGCAGTTAATGAAAATTTTCTTTACTTCGTTTGATTAATACAGCTTACTTTTCCTAACTCCTTACCATTACGACAAATATATACACCTTCTGCTGCCAAGTCACTCCAAGTGCCATCACTGGCATTGCCAATCCTACGGCTTCGGAAGGAACCAGTGTTTCTTTCTGCCTCTCATTAAATTCTAAAGAAATTCCTTTTATTTTCCTGGTCAGAGCATGTATGTAAAGCTGTCTCTGACTGCTGTCATTCTGGGCTGTGTGCATTTTTTGTCAGTAATATGGAAAACTGTAACTACTTCAAAAACTGACTCGTAAATGCTGGCATTAGCACATAGTACAAATTACTGTGAGAGGCACAGTGTGTGAGGACCGTCTGTGGTCTGGAAGCGCCAATGAAACCTTTATGGATGTCGGTGAAATGGTTCTGTCTACAGACCCATCGGAACTCTTCACGAGGCTTCCCGTTACGCCCAATCCGGGCTGCCATGAAGGAAATGGCGAGAAGGAGTCATGTCATATTTATGCATTTAGCGATTCTTGGAGCACTCTGGTTATTACCACTCACAGAAGCCTAACACATACATCCAAGGAGTTTACCCTTAGTTGGCAGGACCTAATGGGAAATCAAATAGAAATCGCAAGGTGTGAAAAACAAAACAGGGTGAAAATAATCAAAACTTAAAAAAATATATTTAATAGAATAAATCTGATTGCTAAGCCAAGTGGGATCTGAATTCCTTGTAAGAGATACAGCTCAAGACTGGAATCCCAAAACCTAAACTGGATCCCACAGCTCTGCCACTATCTGATTTTATTCTGCCTTGATGAGGCATCCAGCTGGATTGGGAGAGAATAAACGGGGAGAATAAAATCTCTACTTCGGTCCCCTCAACTTGTTTGTTGTCATGAACAAATGAATGGAGATAAATCTCGTAAACTCTACGTGGCTACATGTTGATGATATCTTTGAGCTCGTGGCAAGAGCCTGTGTGGTAAATCCATCACCTCATTCCTCTGCTTCCCATGGAGGCCTCCCATGGCTCACATGACACTTGGTAGCCAGGCTCTTTGCATGGACTGCAAGTCTTTCCACAACCTGGGCTCTGCTGCTCTCTCCAGTATGACCCAGTATGTGCGACAGTCACACTAGCCTGGGAATGGGCCAAGATCATTTCCACTTGAAGGCCTTTTATGTGAAAGACCCTCCAGCTGGGGGCGTGCCTGGGTGGTTCAGTCAGTTAAGCGTCTGCCTTCAGCTCTGGTCATGATCCCAGGGTCATGGGATCGAACCCTGCATCTAGCCCCACATCAGGCTCCCTGCTCGGTGAGGAGCCTGCTTCTCCCTCTTTCTCTGCCGCTCTCTCGCTCTCTCTCTGTCAAATAAATAAAACCTTAAAAAAAAAAAAAAAAAAAAAGACCCTCCAGCTGGAATGCTCTTTTCCCAGGTCTTTATGTGGCTGGCTCCTTTTCCTTGCAGACCAGTTACATTTTACCACTTCAGCTGGTCTTCTTTAGCCTCTAGCTGAGGTGTCCTCTCCCATGGCATTCTCTGCCTATTGCCTTTTCACAATATACTTTAAAGTCGGCACCTAGAAAAATGCCCAGCCCACAGGGGGGACTCACTAATACTTGTCTGAATGATGGCGGTTGTCAGTTCACTGGGAGGGACAGAGAATGAGGAGGGCTCAGCTGATGTTCAAAGACCTTGACTACTTCCCTCTTTGTAAACTGTCCCAAAACTGTCCCAAAACTGTCCCCTGCCCTCATCCAATGGCTCGTAATCTTTCTCTGCCCCAGCCGCCCAGGATCCAGATACTCTATCTTCTCTCCTAAGATTAAAAATAATAACAGTAATGATATGTGAGCATGAACATGTAGCTAAGTATTTCACATACATTATCACATTTAAATCTTTAGACTTTTTTAGAGTGAACAGAGACTTAGGGAGATTATATCATTTTTGAAGATCTCACCCCAAGAGGCAGAGCTTATTCTCAAATGCATGTTGGTCAGACACCCATGCTCCAGGCTGCACCATCCTGCTCTCTGGAGGGCAAAGCCCTTGCAGACAGTGACTCCTACTCTTGCTTCAGCACACCTTGGCTCACTTTTTCTCTACTCTGTTACCCCCTATCCTGGGTGATGAATTGATTGAATTATCAAGAGAAATGAATCAGGTAGATCATGCTTATGTTTTCCCATGAAGGTATATATCTTACTGGAAGCCTTCTGAATACAAAGTAACTGACAAGGGAACACACCAGATTGATGATCATAATAACAGTTTACATTTATGGAGCACACACTTAGTGTTAGTCACTTGAAGTTTCAGCACAACTCTGTGAAACGGGTACTGTTTTTATTCTTATTTTTACCAATGAGGAAACTGAGGCATGATGGATGGAATTTGATTATTTGCCCAAGTCACACCGCTAGCAAGTAGTGGCGCTGGGATTTGTACTCATTCGTGTGACTAGAAAGACAGGATGCTTAATCACTCTGTTAAACTAAACCATGAGAGAGGGGCAAGGGCTGGTTTATTCAGCTTACATATAAAACTCACCTTAACAGCAACTCATTTTTCCATGGAACATCTGGTATAAGATGAGCTCTTAAATAAATCACTTTCCATTTCTGGCAATGTTAGTTAGTGTTTTCATCTTGTGATTATATTTAATATTAGAATGATTTAAAAAAAGAGCAGAGTCTTAGATAAATAATCTATTTTTCATTTAATACAGATGAGCCATCAAGCTAACAATATCATTAATCACCATAATATATCTATCACCATCACGTTCTCTAGAATTGTTTCTTACCCTAGAATTGTTTCTTTCTCTGTCGAGGAGAAACATAGGAAATAAAACAAATGTGTCATAGGAAATCATGCAAAGAATTCACTGTTTCCATTTCAAGTTTTTTTTTTTTTTTGGTTGCTGTTAAGATCTCAAATCGTACGTATTTTAGACATACAATTTCATTAAGCCACAGTAGCTTAAATAGGGGAGGATTCTAAAAGGAAGTGGAAATGTGTAAAAACCCCTAAGTACAGGCAGTTTTAATGAGAGTTACTTCATTTAAAATGAGACATTCTTTTAAGAAAGTCAACCAAAAGGAAGAAAAAATATATGACAGAGATTTTGTGGGTCAGGCATTTTAGTAATTAACCACCAAATTTCCAGATGAAAAGGCAGAAAGCAAGTTATGTCTTGGAGAAATTGCCCTCTGGAGAAAAAGGGGGACAAAAGGATTTTGAGTTTGACAGTACAAACTTGTACCAGCACTGGTTTCTTCTCCTGCTGGTTCAAGGAGTTCTAAACACCCTCTGTAAATCATCATCTCACATCTATTTATTATCTTCCAGCTCAGTGCACAATACTATCTGTTACACATAGATACCAGCAATAATACACGAGGGGCTCCGGCATAAGAGGCAGCAAGCTCTGTGCTCATCTGCGTTCTGAGTCGCATCCTGCAAAGGAGTTTCTGCTCACGCCGTAGCCACCATCAGCAGCAATTAAAACAAAGGTATTATGTTTCTAGTATTTATTCCTCTGTATTTTACCCATGCAATGTAATGTTTGTCATCCAGTGCCATATGAAGAGAGAAAGTGTTTGACTGCCTTAGAGTAGCATAGGTTGGAGACTTTTTTTTCTTTTTTTTCCCCTTGCTGTTAGAGTGGGCAATTCCGTAGGACTTTGGTAACCTATGTTACAAGATGCTTGTACACACACAGTAGCACTGTTTCTGTTCAGTGGAGAGCTAAAAATACAATGAAACTCACATTCCCTCCAGAAGGCTACCAAAGTGTTAGCTATTACTGCAGGAGAGGAAATCAGACTGTGTGGAACAAAAAAAAAAATAAATAAATAACTTTAAATGTATAATATGTTGCAGTGATTCTCAGTATAGGCTGTAAGAATCACCTGGAAAGCTTTAAAAAATACAGACACTCAGGGCCCATCCATCCGAGATGCTGATTCAATTAGTCTGGGGCGGGGCCCAGACACCTGTATTCTTTTTAAAGCTCCTCGGATAATTCCAATTTGCAGGCAGGACTGAGAACAACTGGTACGGGAGAGAGAAACTTGAGAGCCCAGGTGCGGCTTTAGTGTTAGTACACACTTAACTACTTATGAGACTACATAAGTCTTTCAATTTCTTCGTGGTTTCATCCAACATACAGACTTGCCATAATGACTAATTAGACCATGTCAGTGAGACTATTTTGATAGGCATAAAATGTTATAAAAATATATATTTTTAAAATCTCTGAAATCAAGGAATCCTGAGGTCTGCTGAGTTTTAGACCCAGGAAATCTGTCTGTAATCAAGAATATCCTTTTCTGTCTCTTAACCTTATTTCCTTACCTGTAAAGTGGAAGCAATTTATTCAACCTATTTATAGCAGGAAAAAGAGAGCGATAAATGCTCCTATCTTATAAAAGTGAGAGGATTAAAAAATAATATATTTAAGGTGCAATTTCATTCCATTCTGTTGTGGTTTTGTTTTGTTCCCTTTCTTTCAAAGACTCTCTGAGGATCAAATGAGTTCATTTATGTGAGAGCACATTATAACTATAATTTATTATCATTATGCTGTTATTATTATGTTTTTATTATGCCTCAATTTCTTCAACTGTAAAATGAGAGTATTGAACTAAATCATTCTAAAAATGTCCTCCAAGCACTAAAAATCTGTGATTCTTAAAAAGGGAGAATTGTACAACCTCTGTCTTCACTTGCTTCTTGTTCAGTGTGTGTGTGTGTGTGTGTGTCTAAGACACAGACAGCATTAATGGAAAGAAGGTGTCTGAGTTGTCCTAGCTGCAAATTCATCACACTTTGTGGCTATGTTCCTTTTGGAATAACCTATAGGAGAATTCGGAAGAGTTTACAAATAAGAATCCCTTTCCATTCTAGAAGCATAGGTGTACCCTGACTTCTGCTGGTTTTACCTCATTACATTGGGTGCTGAGATCAAATTCTGTTTCAAGCCAGAAGGCTAAAGGAGGAAGTCCACTGACTAAATCTGCTCTCCAGAATAGCCCACAGAGACCCAGGCTGCTGTCCTGTGACTCACTTAGGAACAGAACTGCCAGCCTCCCCAGACAAACACAGTGTCCAAATTTCTGATGCTAGTTTGGGGGAGGGAAACACATTCTGCATTTGGGTCAGCATTCAAGAGAAGTAACAGAAAAATGTTTCATTCTTTTAGTAGATGTAGGTCTGTGCGGTTTCCCTGTTTATTGTGTGAATCTTTAAACAGTCCTTTCTGCTGGCTCATTTCCTTTCGGATATAAACATGCTCAGGTTTTTCCAATCTTAAAACAACCAAAAAAAAAAACAAATAGAAATTAAAAATCCTTCCTTCCACCCAATATAATTTTCTAGCTATACCACTTTCTTCTTACTTTCATAACTGACACTCAAAGAACTGTCTACACCTGCTGCTTATATTTCATCTCTCCCGATTCATTCCTAAATCCCCAGTAACCTGGCTTTGTCTCTACTTGTGGCCAAGGTCAGCAATGTCCTCCCAGGTGTTAATTTTAAAATGTCATTTCTGGGGCACCTGGGTGGCTCAGTCATTAAGCGTCTGCCTTCAGCTCAGGTCATGATCCCAGGGTCCTGGGATCGAGCCCCGCACTGGACTCCCTGCTCCGCGGGAAGCCTGCTTCTCCCTCTCCCACTCCCCCTGCTTGTGTTCCCTCTCTCGCTGTGTCTCTCTCTGTCAAATAAATAAATAAAATCTCTAAAAAAAAATTAAAAAAAATAAAATCTCATTTCTTTCCTTATTTGAGCACACTGACCACCACCCCATCTCTAATTCCATTGAGGGCTCCTCTTAGCTCAGATTTTCTCTTCCCCGGGGTTTAAAACCCTGATGGCTCGTACTTCTCTCTCTCTGCCCTGTCCTTGGCTTCCTTCAGACTCCTTGCATGCCATATGGTTCTTAAACGCTGGTTCCCTAGGAACCCATCCCTGATCCTTCTCTGATTGCTCTGCACACACTTGCTGGGTGGCCTCACCAGCCGCATGGGAGCAGTCACTACCCGAGGGAGGCAAATCCTTACGGACTCCCACTTTCTTAGGAAGTGCAACCTCAGAGAAGCATGAACGAGCACAAAGGGAAGTGAGTGAGGAGTAAGAATACAAGGATATCGCTGCTTCGGTTTTGTGTAAAACACAGCTAATTTCTCTATCTCACTGTTGGCTTCAAAAAGACCGTATAAAATCTTTTGTGTTTCAGAAGAGACCGTGAAGAGCAGGGAAGAAACACTGGTCCACTGGTTCCTTTCCCATTTGGCCAAAGTCCGCCCCATGGGCATCAACACCTCCACATGGATTGTGCCATGCAGTCCTTTTTGCGTGTTGTCAGACATATTGGTTTTCTATGGCGGCTGTAACAAATTACTATAAACACCACTTAAAATATACAAATCAGGAGATGCAAAGAGAACCACAGCCTTACCAATCCATACAGGTACTTAGAATATGACTGGCTTTCTACCCAAATCGTGAAAACTCCCAAATTTATGCTTACCTTACCATTCAGCCCTTCTTCTGGGTCCAAAGTATCTACAGGACATTTTAAATAGATATCTCATAAGCTTTCTATACTAATCATATGCAACATTAAATTCAGTATCTTTTCTATCCTTCTATTCCCAAGATCTCCTCCTCCTACAGGATTTTTTTTTTTTAAGACTTATTTATTTATTTCAGAGAGAGAGAGAGCATGAGCGGGAAGGGCAGAGGGAGAGGAGAGAGGATCTCAAGCAGATTCTGCACTGAGCATGGAGCCCAACGGGGGGCTCGATCTCGAGACCCTTAGATCAGGATCTGAGATGAAACCAAGAGTCAGACACTTAACCAACTGTGCCACCCTCTCCTCCTATAGGATTTCTTTCTTTCTTTTCTTTCTTTCTTTCTTTCTTTCTTTCTTTTCTTTCTTTCTTTCTTTCTTTCTTTTTCTTTCTTTTTTGGTGAGTGGTACCTTTATTAACGTAAGAACCCCAAATCAGAGAGCAAACAGTCATCCTTGACTCCTCTCTGCCTCACCACGAACCGATTCTTGACATGCTGAAGTCACCACACTCCATCTTTTCTCTTCCATTCTCCCCATTCCTGCCTCAAGGTTTTATTTTCTCTTAACTTTTCTCCATTCTTCCAGTCATCATTTTTTCCAATCAATGCTTCATTTGCCATCCAGAATTACCTTTCTCAAGTAAGTATCTGATCAAGTAAGGTCCATGTCCTTTTGCATACAAATTCCTCAATGACTTATCAATGCCTTCAGGATAAGACTGGAAGCACCTAGTGTAACATTCAAGACATTTCATGATCTGGACTGGACTTCCACTGGTCATATCTTGCTCCATTCCTCCTTTTAAACCTCAAAGTTTAGCCATGTTGAAATACCTGAACTTCCCCCCAATATATCATGTTATGTTACACCATTCTTCCTCTGCACATGTTCTTTTCACTGCTTGGAATGCCCCCCTCCCCTCACTTCTTCTCCTGGGTTATGCCTACTCATATTGCAAGACTTGGATCATCATTCCCAAGAAACCTAACCTCACTTAGTCCCCTTCCTGCAATACGGACTCAGTACCTTTACTGCTTGCTCTCATTATATCCTAACATTGCTCTTGCCACACACTCTGATTTTTTTTTTCCTTTGGGATTTTATTTTCCTGAAGAATTGTGAATAATTTTGAGAACAGAGATACCATATTATGTACCTTTGATTCCCTGGTAGGTATTTAATGAATGTTTGCTGAATGAATAACTGGTCTGGATGGTAACAATATACAATTCAGCTTTAATAAAATAAATTTTAATGTTAGAAAGATTAAGTGACTTAATACATTGTTATTATTATCATCATATTATGATAGACATCTAGGAAGAATTCTTTTATAGGTAGATGACTCTCAACTAGAGATTTCCTTTCCAGCATTTCTGCTACTGGTCCAGGACTTCCTCCTCCTAAGAGCTAACAGATATTGTGTTCCTATTATGTCAAACCAGCCACTGAGCTAAACCTATTAATCCTCACACAACCTGATATGATAGAACTATTTTGCTTCTATGACACAACGAGGACACTATCACAGAGAAAGTAAGTAACTTCAACCTGGACAATACTTAGAAGCGTCAGGGCTGGGATTTCATCAGAGAATCCAGATGCCAAAGCTCGCATATCATTCAACATACCATTCCTGACACCAAATGATTGGGTTAAAGCCCAGGGAAATGCAGACATCGGGAAACCTGGATTCTAATCCTACTTGTTTTTATCAAGCTAGAGAACTTTGTCTTGGTCACTGCGACTATTTCCCCACCCATAAAATGAATGTTCACTGTCCACTCTGACTCATATTTTGTTAATTCTATCACATGTGTCCAAACGAGCTTTATAAACTCACCAGGAAAGGGAATCATGGTATTTCTGATTGTATTTCCTAAAAATCCATTTGCAAAAGGTGAACAACAACAACAAAAGCCCTGTTCCACAGAAGTGACCAGGGAAGTGCAGAGCTGCCACCCACCTACTAGAAAACCAAATGACCCGCCATATCAGTCTAGTTTTAATGAATTTACCATCACTTTTTAAATCAGTTCATTATGGGAGCAATTTATAAAATTACTTTCATCTTTTGTTCAGCCCTCTTGGGTTTTTATCCTTTACTTCTTTTGCCAGTTAGATAAATAAAGTTACTTTCCACAGCTGCTCAGGCACATCCTTCAGGTGTCCAAACAGGCAGAGGGAAGCCACTCTGTAGTTCATTTCTCTGAAGGGGAGCCCCCCTTTCCCCTCAGCTAAGGAAGATACTAAACACACTGTTTCTAAAGGGATGCGTTCAGGGAGAAATATGACTCCAAGAGAAAGAAGCCTTTGTTACACAGAATGTTTCTTACCAATCACCATAGGTATGAGATCATAGTTGTAAATATTACCCAAGCAACCCTCAAAAGTAGGAATGAGTGAGTGTGTGTAGCGTGTGTGTAAGGGAAAATTAAGTGTATGCAGAAAAGGGTGCCCTTCCAATGGAAATCTCTTAAATTAGCAATTAATTAAAGGTCAGGAGCCCTGGCTTCCAACCATGTCCTTAAGTTCAGGCTCTGCTCCTTACCAGCTACAGAGCTTCCCATAAGTCTTATCTCTCTGAGTCTCTGTTCCATTATCTACAAACTGAGTATTTGGACAAAAACAATCTCTTAAATTCCTGTAGTTCTAATATTCTGTAACTCTGATTTTTACTAGAGTCCAGAATTTGAATTCATTCTGCTATCCTAGACATTGTCACAAAAGTCTCTTTTGTTAGGTCAATTTCATACAGTTCAGACTTTCATGCTCAATGCAAAACATATGGAAAAAAAAAAACACAACTTTTATTCCTCTCAGTTGAGTTTGAGGATGAGAAACTAGAGTGCAGATGGTTCTCCTGGGTAAACTGCAGTGTGCCCACATTGCCCTGGCTTGGAATCCTCTTCTCTTGGGTCAGAACCAGACCAGTTTTCAAAGGAAGTCAATTGCCTCCCGGCATTTCATCTGAGTTATATTTGAATGAAAAAAAATAAAAAATATAATCCATAAAGAATTTTGTTAGAAGTCAACAAATTATTATAACTAAAAGATTGTTTGGGCTCTGAATCAACTTTATTTCTTGTCTTTTTGCTCTTTTGAAAATAAAAAAATCTTATTTCTAGCTCATAAAGTAGCATCAGTTCTTATTATTCCATATATTAGAAGTCAACTGGTAATTCATACAAATTAAATTGGCGATTTTGCATTTAATTTACTGATGACAAACTATAGGATTCAGCAGTTTTGCTCTGATAACCTTTAAAATGTATTAATTCCATCAGTGATTTACATATAGGGCTTTATTTCCCACTGCTACCGCTTCATTCTCCAAAGCAGAAATGCCCCATGGTTTTTCAATTTGTTACCTAATCAGCACAACATATTCCTCCTTTTCTTCCTTTTATATTGTCTCCTAAATTTGAGACTTCAATATTTGAAGAAATTGCACCAAGAAATCTCACATGGTTTTTCTATTTCTGTGAAACTTTAAGGGAATAAACAGAGGAAAAATTATTCCATTGAACTAGGGGTGCTGCTTGCAAATACAGTGGTCTTAAGATGATTGCATTCAAATGAATTTTTTTTCAAATCATGGTACTTGGACATTACAAAAACATTTCTGCAAATCCACCTAAAGCTCCTAATATCAATATATCAAAATCTCTGGGAGCTGGGGCGCCTGGGTGGCTCAGTTGGTTAAGCGACTGCCTTCGGCTCAGGTCATGATCCTGGAGTCCCGGGATCGAGTTCCACATCTGGCTCCCTGCTCGGCAGGGAGTCTGCTTCTCCCTCTGACCTTCCTCCCTCTCATGCTCTCTGTCTCTCATTCTCTCTCTCTCAAATAAATAAATTAAATCTTTAAAAAAAAAAATCTCTGGGAGCTATACCAATGGCAAATATTGGAGTTCTGAAAAGAAGTTGCCGAATGTGATTCTAATGAGGCGTACTGTGTGACAAAAGCCGCTCTCTCTACTGTCTAAATGCCCCCATTCCGGCTCAGAAATGAGGACGTATATTCTCGCCAGGCTTATCTTTCTTTATTGTTATCTCCAGGCCAGAGGACCCCAGATATAATGGGGGTGAATCCTGAGTTCGGAAAGCTGAGCTTTGCTTGTTAGAACTACTGTTTCTTTAACCTAATATAACCATATGCTTTTTAATCTGGTTAAAGCTATGGCAAAACAAGCAAACAAAAACCAAACAAAACCTCCTTCAAATTTAAGATGGTTTTGGAAGTGTTTGTCTTAACTTAAAGGCAGGGAAATCGAATCATAAACTGAAAGTGCAAACATGCCATTTTTCCAAACTCAATTCAACAAAAGTGCTTCTCTCACAGAAGGAAAAGATGGTAATGAGGATCTAAGAACTACCAAAGTACCCACCAGAGATTCCTGGTGTTCCCTGTAGGGGTGTGGGATATTTGGCTGAACCAAGGTGGTTGACATGGGGCATGAGAGTTTGGGAAGTAATGAAAGTGCATTTGAAGTTTTATACTGAGAAAGTGGAAAAAGGTTTGGCTATTTGAGTAGAAATATCCATGTACTGTTATTCCTTGAAAGTTCAACAGAAAGAACCTTGTAGGGGAACTCTTCTTTGAGGGCTGCTCTGGGAAACTCTGCTTTAAATACAAAATGCAAAGACAAATATGATAATAGCATGAAGGAAATCTAGTAGTCTACCGGAATGAAATAATATTCATACAAAATCATTCCATTTGAAGTCACCTTATTCTTTTTTTATTTTTATTTTTTTAT